>NC_058131.1:320333116-320360765 GCF_016433145.1 Gracilinanus agilis
GGAGAGAGCAAGAACATGAATCATGGAACCATGGAAAAAAATTTTCTAAAAAATAAAATTTTTTAAAAAAGAGAAAAAAAAGGAAGGAGGGAGGTAACCGGATGGCTCAGTAGATTGAGAGCCAGGCCTAGAGACAGGAGGCCCTATATTCAAATCTGGCCTGACACTTCCTACCTAAAAGGCCTTCCAAAAGTCACTTAACCCTCACTGCCTAGCCCTTACTACTTTTCTCTATCGGAACCAATACACAATATTGATTCTAAGAAGGAAGGTTAGAGCTTTTAAAAAAAAAAGAAAAAGGAAGGAAAAGAAGGGGGAACCTACTTTTTGGATTCTATTTACTGAGATCTATTTACTGAGACAAATAGACTTAGAAATGCAGATTGAGACATATTTTTTTGGACCTGGCCAATGTGAGAATTTCTTTTGCTTGATTATGCATGTTTGTAAGATGGGTTTTTTTTTCTTGCTTTCTCAAGTAGAGAGAGGGAGGAGGTGGGAGGAAGGTGCCTCTTCATTTAGAAAAAAGTAAATTGAAATAAAAAAGAAAATAGGATGCTGAATCTGTGGTATGCTTGGAGAGAGAGAAGCAAGATGTAAGTAATGTAGGTTTGTGACTCCATGTGCAATGTCTTTTTTTTTTTTTTGGTTCTGATTGGTGTATGGAAATGCTTGTCTCATCTGTTAAAAGTTCTAAATTTAAAAAGAAAATGCAAACTAAAAAAAGAAAAGAGAGACTGGGTAGACCAGCAGTAGACCTGTCAGGATTTGACAGCATAGTGGATACATGGAGTGTTGGAGAGAGAAAAGGGCCACCATAGAGGACACCAAAGCTCTGAATCTTAGAAGGATGAAGCTGCTACCTACAGAAATTAAAGATATTAGAAGAGAGGTGAGAATGGGGAGGGTGGGGGAGGTTAAGTTCCAAAGGAGACATTCCCAGTTGTTCTAAATGAGACCTCGATGCCATTTCTAGATTCATCTTTTACAAATATGACTCACATTTCTTCACTCATCTGCTCAAAAACAAAACCAAACCCAAGTCCCAAATCACATTATCTCCCAGAGTCCTTAGCCTGGCTCTCAGTGCTTTTCCTTCTCCACCTCCCCAAAGCCATTCTAACTCACCGATCTTGTTTTATCTCCTGTTCCTCCTCTGCAAGTACTCTCTAGGCCAGCCAAATTGTAACTCCGTGTTCTAGGACACATCCCTACTCGCTGCCTCCCTTCTGTACTTTGGCTCATCAGTTGCCCAAGCCCAGAATTCCTTTCCTTCCCCCCAGCAACTCCACCTGTTAAAATCCACCTCATCCTTTAAGGCCCAGCTCAAATGTCACTTCCTCCAGGAAGCCTTTCCTCTCGCCTTCTTGTTCCCTTTTCACAATCCCTCCTAGATGGCAAACTCCAGAAGAGATCTTACAGCTCTCACAAAGCTCTATTCCTTTTGGTTGGTGCTCAGTCGTAGCCACCTCTTTTTTGATCCCATTTTGGGATTTTCCTTGGCAAAGATACTGGAGTGGTTTGCCATTTCCTGCTCTAGTCCGTGAAGGCAACAGAGGGTTGCATAGCTAATAAATGTCTGAGTCTAGATTTGAACTCAGGTCTTCCTAGCTCCAGGACCAGCACTTTATTCACTGAGCCATCTAGCTGCCCCATCTTCATTCTAGCACCTACTTTATAGGTACTTAGGTCCACAGAATTTTAGAGATGCAGATTTTTAATAATGATGTATTGAATGAATGAATATTTGTTGAATGAATTTCCTCATCTCTGAAATGAAGGGACTAGAATAGAAGACCTATAATCGTGATTCCTATAAATGAATGAAATAATGTTTGCTAAATAAATGAATAGGAGATAAACATGGACCAGGTGGCCTTACTTATTATTATTTTTAAACCCTTACCTTCTGTCTTAGAATCAATACTGTGTAATGATTCCAAGGCAGAAGAATGGTAAGGGTGGGCAATGGGGGTCAAGTGACTTGCTCAGAGTTACACAACTAGGAAGTATCTGAGTCCAAATTTGAACCCAGGACCTCCCATCTCTAGGCCTGGCTCTCAATCCACGGAGCCACCTTGCTGCCCTGGGTGGCCTTACTTATTAATATGAATCTTCAGGGGAAGAATAATAGCTTTTACATTTCTAAAGCACACTTTTCTTATAGCTCCCCTACGAGGCAGAGAGTACAAGTACAATTATTTCTAATTTATAGACTAGAAAATTTAGACCTCCAAAAGAGGACAGGTATTGTCCAATCTCACTCAGCTAATTCTGGAGTCAGGATTTGAATCCAAGGTTACAGCGTCTAAGGCCAGGGCTATTCTACCATTCTGTCTCTTAAATGATTGTGGAGCTGGGGGTAGGAAGCCAGTCTAGGTCAGGAGCCTTCATACCCTGCCACCAGCTGAGCCACCCTCTGTTCCAGAGGTGTCAAGCATGCTGCAGGTGGCCCACAACACTCCCAAGGGCTGCTAAATCAGAAGAAAAAGTAATCAGGAATCAATGAACAAAAACAATAAACAAAAATAATAAAACAAACAATAATTACAATAATAAATAAAAATAATAAGAAATATTTATATAATAAAGCATCCATAGTATTATATTTTAAAACTAATATGTGCCCCACAGGGATTTTTAAATATTTCCCTGCCTTTTGAGCATGCCCAGCTTGGCTAACAAGAAGCCTGAATGATGGGAGTTGATGCTGAAAATACTAATCACAGGATCATTTCAAGATTCTGGCTATGAACCGCAGAGTCCATTCTGGTTTCAGAGTGGGGCAATGAATCCTGAATTGTGAATATCTGAAGAATTCTAGAACAATCAGAGATTGTTTGGCCATTGGCCCCAGTGCTGATTTCTTGCTGAAGGGAAGTCCCAAAAGATGCTAAGAAACCTGAACAATTCTGAGCACTGTACCAAACCAAACTAATAAAAAAAAACCTGATAAGGATACGGGAGGAGAGGAGATAATCCAGCTGCAGCGTGTGTCCAGGTCCATGTTAATCAATTACATCCAAGGGGGCCAAAGAACAGGTGACGTCCGCAGTGCCCAAGTAGCAGAGGACTCTATAACTTCTCCAAGTCCCCTTCCAGACCTAACATTCTATTTATTTTCAAACATTCTCTTGTTCAGAGGTCCCTTTAAGCTCTAATAAACTATACTCTATTTTCTACCATTCTATAGTTCTAACGTTTCTAACACAAAATGCACACGCTATTCCTCCAAAAAATAAAGTGCAACAGGAAAGACAAACCATATAGACATTTTTAAACTGTGTCTGCTTCTTAGAAAAATAATGGAGGGCAAAGTCACAACCAGTAATGCAGAGAAATTTCCCTTTTGGCCAGAGGGAAGTAGGAATGCAGATGTTTGCTAATCTGTCCGAATTCCTCTCCCCTGGCTGGCTAAGACTGGAAAGAAGAGGGTGGGACCATCTATTATCTGCTGGGTGGAAGGGAACACATTCCTTGGCCACTTGCTTTCCTTCCTCTAGTCTACCCTTGGGTAGAACTCCAGAGAAGCCTTACAGCTGCTGCTCCTGTCTTTTAAAGGGTAGTGCTTTTAGTCCTTTCTAAGGCTTTTCAAATGGGCATAGTACAAAAATCTGGGAAAGTTTCAGGTTAGAATCCTCTGCTCTGCCCCTTCCCAGCTTTATGACTTTGGGCAAATCACTTCATCGTCATCAACAGCATCTGGAGATGAAGGAAGGGAGGCAATAAGCATTTATTAAGTAAGCACCTACTATGTGGCAGCTGCTGTGCTAAGCATTTTAGGATAGCTATGTCATGTGATTCTCACAGCAACCCTAACAAGCATGTGCTATTATTATCGTCTCTATTTTACAGATGGAGAAACTGAGGCAAGGAAAGTTTCGTTTGTTTAATGACTTGCCCCTGGTCACAAAGCGAGTAAGGCTTTGAAAACTCAGTGTTCTATAGCTATGTACAAGATTACAAAATGATCCTAAGATTCATAGCTGAAAGGGATCTCAGGAGAGTCTGATTCCTTTATAGTATAAATAAATGGGAAAACTGAGGCCCAGAGAGGTAAAGAGAGTGTCACACAAGTGATACTGAATTGGGATTTAAATCTAGGCTTGTAAACTAGTGCTTTTCTCACCTCATTTCACTTATATAAATCCCACTATCTTTTGAAACTCAGGTGAAATCCTCTTCTTTCCAAAAGTGTTAGAATTGGATTTAGTACAGTACCTGGCACATAGTAGGTGTTTAATAAATGTTTATTGACTGGCCAAGAGATTAGAGATCATCTAATGCTATCCCTTTATTACATAGGTGAGGAAATTGCATCTTGGGAGAAGGGAGGTGCCTCAACCAAGGTCATCCATCTAGTTGGTGGCAGAGATGAAACTAATAAATAATATTAACAGCTGTCATGTATAATCTTTATAATGTTTGATATTTACCATCACAATGTAATAAACTTTTTCTTTGTAAAGGGCTTCACACATATTATTTGATTTTGTTCCATGGAAAGTGCCCTGAATTTGGAATGTGAAGATCTAGATTCAAGTTCTGCCTCTGACCTTGATTATTTATGTGACCTTGGGCAAGTCATTTTTCCTATATGGGTCTCAGTTTTGTCATCTGCAAAACAAGGAAGCTTGACCTAGTTTGCCTAAGATCCTTTTTTATCTTAGCTCTATGATCTTCTTAACAACCCTGTGAGGTAGGTACTTTAGATGTTATTATCCTTGATTTTTCAGATAAGGAAACTGAAGCTCAGAGAAGTTTACTGCACCTAGTAATAATAGTAATAGTAATAGTAGTAGTCATAAAGATAGCTAGTGTTTAGCACTTAAAGATTTGCAAAGCGCTTTGCAAACATTATTTCATTTTATCCGTACAACAACCCAGGGAAGAAAATGCTATTATTGTCCTCATTTTATAGATGAGAAAACCAAGGCAGCCAGGTTAAATGAATTACCCCAAGTCACACAGCTAGTTAGGGTCTGAGGCCAGATTCGAATTTAGGTCTTTCTAACTCTAGGTCCAAGGCTCTCACTCCGACTCCACCTAGGCTAGTTAGGAATCTTGACCCCAGGTCCAACACTTATTCCATCTCGCTGGAGAAAAATGTAGGTCTTTTGAGTTATATACTGGTGTACTTACCTTTTCAGTACAACAACAAAAAATCCAGATTTGGAGACAGCCTCGATGGCCATCCAATCTGAGGTCAAAGATGAAAAAGAATCACCATTTTATCATAACGGACAAGAAGCCATCTAGTCTTTCCTGGAATGCCTCCAATGAGGGGAAATTTACCACATCTCAAGACATCTCTTTCCACTTTTGGTTGGTTCTAAATTTATTTCCCTTTGTTATTGTCGTTATGTCATTTTTCAACTCTTTGTGACTTCATTTGGGGTTTTCTTGGCAAAGATACTAGAGTGATTTGCCATTTCCTCCTTCAGTTAGTTTTGCAGATGAGGAAACTGAGGCAGATTGGGGGAAGTGACTTGCCCAGGGTCACATAGCTAGTAAGTGTTGGAGGCCAGATTTACATAGGACCTAAAATTTCCTCTTTGCAACTCTGCAGCCATTGTTCCTACTTTTGCCCTGTGGGGCAAAGCAGAGCAAGTCTAAACTTTCTTCCCTGGGGTCAGCCCTTCAAAAGATTGAGGTCAGCTCTTATGTTTTTCCCACCCAAGCCCCTTCTCTATTTCAGATTCGACATACCCAATTCTTTCAATTGATACCCTAAGACCTGCATCATCCTGGTTGCCCTTTTCTGGACACTCTCCATCCAGTTTATTAATGTCCTTCCTAATGAAACACTTTTCCCATGAATCACACTGAGTGTGAACAAGGCAATGTACTTCTCTACTAGGGATGTAGCTTGGAGCAGCTGCTGCAGGATTCTATTTGCAAACTACCAAGTGATGCTGGAAATTTGATCCATATTAGCTCATTCTAAAACAAACCTGCAAAGGACTATCCCAACCAGTAGGTTCTTCTTAGTGCCCTCCCCAGTGCTCCAAATTCCCTTACGTATGAATTTAATTATAAGAAAATATTTTTGGCTTGTTATCCACAGGAGTGATCAACCTGAGTGAACCTGTCCCAAAGAGAAGGGATCAGACCTTTTTTCTTCCCACTCCTGGTCCATTATATCATCCCAAAGTCCTGAAGATAAGCTCTTAAATAAAGACAAGCTATGGTTTATGTCTAGGATTTCTTCAAAAATATTACCAAGGTCCCTTCTATAAGGATATTCACTGTACAAAGTCCCTGACATCAGGTATAGGACAGCTATTTATTTTCTCTTTCATGAAAGAAATAAAGCAAAAGGACTCATAAGTCTTTTGAATATGTGATTTGATACTTTTGATGTACTCCCCTCTATGAAACACCTCATGGGACTGCTGAACAGATATTTATATTTACCTCAGATCTGTACTCTGAGGAACTGGCAAAGTCCAAATCTCCTGACAAATCAGGACATGTCTTGGGCTTTTGGCCCAAGATCCAAACTCTTCTTGGTGGTATCTCCTGGAGATGTATGTCCCCTCTCGCAGAACTGCTCTAATTGCAGGAATCCTTCTCACTTCCAGTCAGTTCCTAAGAACTGACCTTTCTGTCTCAGAAGGTTATCACCAGAGCTGAAAACAATATCCATCTCTCAGGATCCCTGTTTGATCACCTGTGCTCAGAGACAGGGATCCAAGGGCCAATCCCCCAGGCAAACACATGCTCCTGCTACTATTTGCATATAGCTGCCCTATTGTAGACATCAAACAGCAGGATCTTCACCATCCTGATCCTGTTTAGGATTCCAGGGTCAGATAGTAGACTCAATCAGGAGCCAAGCAGATATTCCACACTCAAGGTGTCTTCTGAATATGTGTCATCCCCACCATCTTGGGGTGAAGAAAATTAATTGGCACCAAGAGTGAGTTTGGTCAAGTTCTAGGTATTTACCATCTCAGATACAGAAACCATTCTTCCTACTGGTTCAACCCTGCTGCTTGGGAGAAAACAAAGCCTGATCAAAACTTGTAGCTCTAATGATCTGAAAGGCATGGATGTGTGTGCGTGTGTATTTATTGGGATACTCTTATTATATATGGAAGGCCCAGCTTCAATAACACAGGGTTCTTGTCAAACTAGTAAATTCCCATGTCTTCCTCTTTTAATTCCTGTGATTTAGAACTGATGTCTGCTACATAAAAATACCTTTCCTGGCTAATGAGAGAGAGTCACTCTTCCCTTATCTTTGTCCATCTCAGCTCTAACTCTCTTCAGTTCTCAGTCTTTTATTCCCTGCCTTATTTTGTTTGCCTCAGTTTTCTCAGTTGAAAATGAGGTTAATAATAGCACTTCCCTCACAGTGTCGTTATAAGGATCAAATGAAATCATATTTATAAAAATAATTTAGCACAGTGTCTGGCACATAGTAAGCACTAAATAAATACTCATTCCCTTCCCTTGTCTTATGTTCTCTTTCCTTTCCCACTTTTCTCTTCACTTCCCCTTTTCAATTGTCCTCTCTGGTTCCGGCCTCCCCCCCCCCCAATTTCATCTCTAACAAATTTCCTATCATCCTAGATTTCTTCCTCTGATATTTTTGGAATCTTCCTGCTTTTATAAAAACCTGACTCTTGCTGGAAGACACTTATCCCCTTCTCACATCTACGTGTTCATTCTCTCATGTTCTTTGAAGCACTGGACAGGAGGAAGAGTAGGTGTAATGAGTATGCTCTGAAGATTCTTCTCTAAGAGTCAGACCTTTCAAAACTTACAAGGTCAGAGCCTCCTGCTTAATCTCTGTCATTTTAAAAGAAAGAGCAAAGCAGGACAGGCTCTCTCCTTACAACATTAGCTCTCACCAGACATCTTCTATTAGGTGGAAGTCAGCCAGAGAAGGAATCAAACCAAGGGAGGAAGAAGCCCTTTGAAGTCACCCCTTTCGCCTAGTCCTAGTTCCATAAATCCAGCCAAATCGAAGAGGCTGCATTCACCACATGGTTAACAGTCCAGAACCAGCTACGGAATGTCTAGAGATATCCTTTAGTTTCTCCAAGGCACTTCCATCATATATATGCTCTTCACAGCTCTTCTAGAAACAGGTTCCTAGACCTTGTCCACGTGGGGAATGATATCAGTATGCTCTGAGCCTTCACTGATACACAACAATCTTCTCACTCTTCCGATTCGCTCTCAATAACACTTGCTGTGACCACTGTTCCAAATACTTTCTCTCCCCCAGCTCTCAATGCTTCCCTCCAATACCCCTCAGAAGAGGGCCTTCTTTCCTCCTTCTTTGTTGAAAGAATGGTGGCCATCTGTGGCAAACTCCATCTCCTACCACCCACCTCCAATCCTTACCCATTTCTTCCTTTGCTCCAGGCCTGACAAAGAGGAAGCTCTTTTCCTTGCTCAGGCCAGCTTCTCTTCTCGTACCCTTGATCTCTTCCCTTTGTGTCTCTTGCAGGAACATGCTCACCCATCCGCCTACCAGAGAAGGCATGGACTTTCTCTCCCTGATTCTGGCTAACCACATGTGTGACTTCACACTGGTACATGTCAGATACGACAAATGCCCTGGCTGGGGCTATGGAAGCTATGGCATCACAGGATAAGGAGATTACCAAGGAACCACTCAAAGTTTACCCCGGATTCCAAAGCACTGCATGGTCAGAAGCAGCCAAAGAGTTCTTCATCTCTGATGCACTCAAATGCTGAGTCACACAGGTTGGCCAGAAACAGGCAGGGAATATCTTTGTATGCTGGGCACTAGGGGAGGGAGGAGGGTGACACCGGTGATCTCCACTCTTCTCTTTTGATCATTTTTTCCCTCTCATCTTCAGTCTCTCCCCCGTCTTCCTAATTGTTCCTCCTCTGCTATGTATGGGCAAGTTCGGGTCTCTCGGATTGTTTTAAAATTTATATTAACCTTGCCATTCTCTCAAGCTATATAATCTATATCCTATATATCTTCTCTCTTTCATGGACAAACTATTATCTCTTTGCCTCTGCACACAGCGGTGCTTCCCTCTATCCCATCCCCTGAATTCACTCCATTCTACTTCTGTCGCTTAGAAATTCTAGATTCCTTCAAGGTTTAGTTCAATGTCACTTCCAAGCATCCTCCCAGATGTCTTTCTTGGGCCTGCCCTCCACCCCTGTTTCTCCACTCCTGTTCATCATTACTACTTTCCTCTTCAAATTATCTTTTTCCCCACTTATCTCTGCATAAAAGCTCCCTGAGGGCAAGACTATATTTTTGTGCTTGTATTCTAGTGCCATGCTCATAATAGATGACTAATAAGCACCATTTGGGAACAGGATCTAATAGTCTATGGCTTCTTTGACACTTTAACGTTTCTGAAATGCTTTGCATACTAATCCTGTAAAGGAGAAAATGCAAGAGTAAGCATCCCTGCTTCACAGATGAGAGCACGTATGCTTTGCTTCACTGGGCTAGGAGGAATTGGAGCAGGTACCCAAACCCAGGTCTCCTGCTATAAGATCCAGATTCTTAGCACTCTATCACTCCTCTCTGACCCAAAGGTTTTCAAGATTGAGCCAGCATCAAAGAGAAAAGATGGGAAACAGGCTCTGGGTTATCTGTTATCACCCTGCCCTACCCCGCTCCTGCCCCCACAATATCTAGTTGACTAGGGACCCTTGCCTGGGTTACTGACCTGGCACACAGATGAGATGAAGTGGATGAGGAAGGGGAGAATGTGGGCAGGGATGCTGATGTGGGTACCAACAACTCCTCGGTATTTAAATCAGCCCATAAATATTTCACACCGAGCTTAGGCTAAAATAAACCTGCTGCCTGGTTATTGCAAGGCTGCAGCGGCCTGTCTGCTTGTCTTAATTTGTAGGCAGCTAGTGGGCTATTTGTGTGACATACAATTCCGCTAGCCTCCCAGCCGAAACCCAAGGAATCAATGGCCTTAAATAAGTAATTAGAATTAGCTGACGACATTTTGGTTATCAAATAGCAAATGGTATAAATAAAAACTCATAACCCTGTCCTTATTGCTATTAAAGATGCCTGCTATGTTTATTTGTCAGGTCAAGTGGGGGACACAGAAGCTACAGAGAGAGGTTCAGACAAACAGGGAAAACAGTGAGAGACAGCTGGGAACAGTGGAGAAAGCCCTGGGCTTGGATTCCTAGGGACCGGATGTAATTCCTGACTCTTCCACTTAGTGCCTAGTGACCTTGGCATTCCTCTGTTCCCTCATCTGGAAGATGAAGGGGCTGGAAGAGGTGATCCTTAAGTTCCCTTCCATCTCCGAAATCCTCTATGATTCTATGATCTCCTAATTATGGGCAGGAATTATTGCAATAATAAGGAATTATTGAAGATGAGAGCTGAGTCTTTAGAATGCCGATTCATCTGTAGGAATGAATAATATTTTCATTTATTCAACAAAACATTTCTTAAGCACCTACTATGTGTAGAGCTCTCTGCTAAGTCTGGAAGAGTTTACGAGACTCTTACCTTCCTAGAACTCACAATTCAGCAGCGGAATTAATGATCACACAAATTCACATCCTAAATCCATTAGGGAGGTAAAAGAAATAACCAAAATGTGATCTGAGGTCTGAAGGGATATCTTTATAGACTGCGGAGAATCAGTTTGAGGTTTCTGGACGATGGCGTGATGTTTGTGATGTGCCCTGAGGAGAGGCAGCCTCAGTGGAAAGACATCTGAAGTAGGAGGGACCGACTTGGATTCCCTCTTCTCCTACTTGATACCAATGTGACCTTGAGCAAATGACTTAATGTTTATGAACCGATTTCCTCACCTGTAAAATGAATATAATAGTATTTGTGCTATAGGAAATTGTTATGAGGAAACTGTTTTTGAAACCTTAAAGTATTATAAAAATGGGAGCTGTGTGGTTCAGTAGACAAGAGTGCCAGGCCTAGAGACAGTAAGACCTGAGATCAAATCCAACCTCAGTCACTTTCTAGCTGTGTAATACTGGGCAAGTCACTTTACCCCTGATTGCCTAGCTCTTGATGCTCTTCTGTCTTAAAAATGTTCTAAGACAGAAGTTAAGGGTTATTTTTTAAAAGGAGAAGAAGAAGAAAAATTAGAAAGAGGAGGAGGAGGAGAAGAAGGAGAAGGAAGAGGAGAAGAAGAAGGAGGAGGAGGAAGAGGAAGAGGAAGAGGAGGAGGAAGAGGAAGAGGAGGAGAAAGAGGAAAGGAGGAAGAGGAGAAGGAGAAGAAGAGTTGGGGGCACAGCTGGGTGGCTCAGTGGATTGAAAGCCAGGCCTAGAGATGGGAGGTCCTAGGTACAAATCTGGCCTCAGACACTTCCCAGCTGTGTGACCCTGGGCAAGTCACTTAACCCCCCATTGCCTAGCTCTTACCACTCTTCTGCCATAGAACCAATACACGGTATTGACTAAAGTGGAAGGTCCGGCTTAAAAAAAAAAAAGAATTGGACACAACAACAGCAATATATCAAGTGTAGGATAGAACAGCATGAAGAAGGACTTGAAGCAGGGAGACCAGCCTCCAGGTCACTGCAATATTCTAGGCATTTGGTGACTGTACCAGGGTGATGGTGATGAGAGAGAAGAGCGGGTGTATGTGAGAGATGTTACAAGGGTAAAATCTATAGGATCTTACTATAAATTGGACATAGTTGATGAGACATGACAAAGGATCAAGAAGGGCACCAGCCTGGTGGCCTTGAAGGATCTCGACAGTAACAGGGAAGGTGGGAAGAGGAGAGAGTTTTGGCATACTGAGTTAGGTTTTTGGGCAGGATGAGTTTAAGATGTTTACAGGACATCCAGTTCAAGATATCTAAGAGGTGTTGGGAGACTGGAAGTCAGGAAAGAGGTTAAGGCTGCCCAAATAAATCCAAGAATCATCCGAATAGAGGTGATCATTGAAACCATGGGAGCTAAAGACCACGAAGTGAAACAAGAAAATAGAGGGTTCAAATGTGACCTCAGATACTTCTAGCTATGTGACCCTGGGTGGTGAGTTGGAGTCTGGAGAAGATGGAGATGATCCTGGGCTGCGAGTCCCTTCCATGTGGAATCCATTGAAAAGACTTCCTTGAGTGCTCTGAGATTTAGTCCTGTGTTGGTTGCTGGGGGTGGGGGAATTGAGGAGGTGGGAGAAGGGCCCAACTCACATGAGCCCAGATGCATAAGTACTATCTATGAGTCAGACAAGGGGTAATCCCTGCCTACTCCCTCCACCTTTATTGGCCTCCCAGGGGCTTGGGCAGGCCCCACTGATCCCATTGATTTCCCCCATGGTTGGAATGCAGTGGTCAGCTGCCGACCACACGGGTAAATTATTCAGGATCCCCATGATTAAAAAGAGAGAGAGAGTGAGGGCGAGGGAGTGAAACCATTTACTTAAAACTGAGCATGGTCATATCCCCGGCTTCTCCTCCCACTGTCTGGCCAGGGAGAGGAGGGACCAGTTGGTTAGTTAGCTCCCAGCAGGCACTCAGCCCGCCTGGTCACTCAGAGCTTGCTCTTGCCTAGTCCGAAAGAACCCTGGATTTAGAGTCAGAAGACTGGGTTAGAATTCTGACATTGTGGCATCCTTCCTGTGTATCCTTGAATAAGGAAATTCTCTCTTTGGACCTCACTTTCCTCCTCTGTAAAATGCGAGAGTGGAGGGCACAGTTAACTAGTTAATTTTCTGATTCTAATTCCTATGATCCTGAGGCCACAGTAGCTCTGAACTACCGAACTTGCCACCTTCATTCCTCCAAGGGAAGTTCAAGACAAATCACAGAATCATAGAATCTCAGTTAGAAAAAAACATCAACCCATAGAGAAATATCCTCTCCAGCATAATCATAATAGCTAGCATTCATAAAGTGCTTTAAGGTTTACAAAAGTGCATTATAAATATGATCACATTTTATCCTCACAATAATACTGGAAGGTAAGTACAATGATTGTCCCCATTCTACAGATGGGAAATCCGACCAAGGTTTTACGACTTTGTACTCAGGTCTTTCTAATTTCAGGTCCAATATTCTACCTACTGTACTCACCTTAGCCTCAACATCCCTGACAAAGCTTCTCCTTGAGAATCTTCGGAGACAAAGAACTCCCAAGAAAGTCAATTTTGCTTTGGGACAGCTCGAATTATTAGAAATCTTTTTTTCCCATTTCTGTTTTCTACTCCGACAGCCCTATACATTCTGGGGTTTGAAAATGAGGTTTGAGAAGCAAAGTTTCATCTATATAATAGGGAGTTACATATAGATTCATAGACTCTCAAAGCTGGAAGGGGCTTCCAAGGCCATGCACTGCAACCCTTTCCCTCAGCTAGAATCCCCTCCTCCACCCCCCACTCCCCACCTAACACACACACCAACAACTTTCCAATAGGTAAGCACTCAGCCTTTTCTTGAATACCTCCAGTGATATGTTTTGCATGACTTCACATGAATGATTGATATCATATTGCCTGCCTTCTCACAGGATGAGGGAGGGAATAGAAGAGAGACAGAGAATTTCAAACTCAAATTTTTTTAAATGAATGTTAAAATTTTTTTTAATGTAATTGCAGAATACTTAATGAAATAAATAAAAATATTGGTTGTTTTTCAGTCATATGCAACTCTTTGGGACCACTTAAAATTTTTTTAAACACATTCTAGCTTAAAATTAGTACTATGCATTGGTTCCAAGACAGAAGAGCAATAAAGGCTAGGCAATGGGGGTTAAGTGACTTGTCTAGGGTCACACAACTGGGAAGTGTCTGAGCCCAGATTTGAACCTATGCCCTCGTCTCTAGGTCTGGCTCTCAACCCATGGAGTCACCAGCTGCCCCCTGGGGTTTTCTTGATGAAGATACTAGTTTGCTATTTCCTTCTCTGGCTCATTTTACAGGTGAGGAAACTAAGGCAAACAAGATTAAGTGACTTGCCCAGGTCACATAGCTAGGAAGTATCTGAGGCCAAATTTGAACTCAGAAAGATGAGTCTTCTTGACTCCAGGTTGGGTACTCTCTCCACTGCACCACCTAACTGCTCCAAATAAACATATGTTGAATACTTCCAATGATGTTTACTATCTTACAAAGTTATCTATTCCAGCTTTGATTGTTAGGGATGGCTTCTTTGTGCTGAGACAAAATTTGGTGCCCCTTTCCTATTTCTCCTGATTCTGCCTCTAGGACTAAACAAAACTGATCTAATTCCTTCACTCCTAAAAATCCTTCAAATACTGAGGCAGTTATTGTCCTCCTTCCTAAGTCTTATTCTACAAGGCAAATATTCCTAGATTTTTCAGCTGATGAAGCTCCAGCAACCTAGTTATCCTCATCACTCTAGCTAAATGCTAAAGACGAAGAGATTCAGCTAAGGAGTCCTGGATCCCTTCTCTTATTTTCAGTTCAGGGTTATTTTTTTTTCTAGAGAACAAGGTCATGGGCAACGTGACACCAAGGCAAGACTACTCTTGAGGGCATCAGTGCATAGTCTTGGCAGTCTTTTTTGAATCCTCAGTGCTTGACCCTCTGTTTTGGCCTCCCTGGATATTTGAACCTAGCCAGCTATTGAGGGAAGATAAAGAGGTATAGCATGCTACCCCGCATTTTTCACAGTCTGTATGTGGTTGTGGGTCTTACAAATTGCAGTCTTTTTGTGCCCTCTTCCAGAGCTAGGCAGTCCTGCCTTACTTCTCCAATAAAACTCCTCATGAAGGCATTCTCCAAGGGACTACCCTTCCAGAGATAAAGGGCTGAAGGAGGACAGATAGATGTCAGTGTATTACAATGGGATGAGACATACTTGTCTCTAGAGTCAGAGGACCAACATTTGAACCCCCACCTTTGACTCTCAGTATGATTTCACATTCGTTTAACATTCTTGGATGTCAGTTTCCTCATCTGTAAACAGAGGTAGTTGGGCCAGATGGCATCTGAAGTCCATTTCAGGTGTAGGTCTAAGAGGTGGCCCTTTTTTTCTTTTTAATTACATTTTTTTCAGTCATATGTAGAAACAATTTTTGACAATTGTCTTCTGACATTTTAGCATTCAGATTTTCTCCCTCCCTCCCTTTCCTCTCCCCTTCTCAAGGCAGTAAATAGTTTGATATAGGTTATACCAGTGCTTTCCTGCAATACATATTTCAATGTTGCTCATGGTGGCCTTTTATCTTTAATATGATTTTCTAGGTTCCTTTCCAGCTCCAATATTGTAAGACTCTTCCAATCTCTAACATTCCATGTCCTGAGGCTTCTTTCAATTTTGTCGCTCTGTGTTCTAGCATTCTTTGTCTAATGTCCATTCCAGCTTTGTTCTATGTTCTAAAACCCTATGTTCTAAGGGTTATATCAACTCTGACAACCTATGATTGAGCGCTCTTTAAGGTTCCCTCCTAGTTCTAATTCCATCCAGTTGACTGAGTTTTATCATAAGCTCCATTAGACTGTTCTTGAGAAATGGAAACAGAAATAGTGGCCTCAAACTGTTGTCTCTACCCTTCATATTACGTAGTGGGTCTCGTCTGCACTGTTTTGTTTTATGGAAAGGAGATGCCCCAGAGATGGACCAGAGAGAAGTTGGGTACCCCTGAAAACTATACTTGAATGTCTTTCAAGAATGAGGGTAGTTTGTCTGTAGGGCTCCAGAGAAGAGGCCAGGCACACTGTTTAGAAATCACAAATGATAACAGAACTGTGTTTGGTATCTTAGGACTTGAAATTAGGAAACATGGCTTCAAGGCCAGATTCTGCACATTATACCCCCTGGGAAATTTAGATAAGTCATTTCACTATAGTGTAGGGTTACTAATACTAGACTTTATCTCAGTAGATTCAAATCCTGACTTTAATATGTTTACCTTAGATAAGTCACTTCATTTCTGTAGTCCTTAGTTTCTTCATAGGTAATATGAGGATGCTAAGATTTGGAAAGATGTATGATATAATGGAGATAGTCACTTGATTTGGGTCCAGAAGACCTAGATTTTAATCCCAGCTCTGACATTTATGGCTAAAGCTAGACCTGTGGGTATATGTGGACTGAGTTCAGTTTTGAAGGGTTACTTACCTAATTCACAGTGCCAATGGAGAGTAAGGTTGAGGTTTGAATCTCCATATTGTGACTCTTCCCCTTGGTGCTACTTGGATCCAATTCCTGTTTGAATCAGGAACTCCATATTGTTCAGAAACTTGTCATCAATGTCCAGGACCTTTGGTCCTGGAATTCCTCTGATCATCTAGAAAACTTGTTTGTGGTTCTACATATAATACTCCATTGCCTTCACCTTGAGTTTTTATAGATGCTGTCTTGGCCCAGGAACTCCTTGTTATGCTGCTGCCTTTGGCCAATGCCATCTCTGGGACCATATGGTTTTCTCTCCTTTTGGGGCCAAGAGATTCTTTGGAGGTGCCTCAGAGATATGGAGGCTCCCTCTCCAGCAAACTGAGTCCCAGTCTGTGGATGAAGCTCTTCTGCTATCTCTATCTCTCTTTACCCTGGTTCTCCCCATCTGTTTGTGTCTGCTCTTCCTTTTTAAGGCCAAGGCTGAGGATGTGATTCTGCTTTATGCCTTAGTCAATTGGTCTCAAATGTGGTGGGTATTTTTATCTTGTATCTTCAATGCAGAGCAAAGTTTTCAGTGTGTGGCAAGGAAGATCCAAGATGGACAATGCTTGGATCTGCATTCCTTATACCTTCTACTTGTGTGATCTTAGTCAAGTGGCTTCCTCTTTCAGGACCTTCCCCATAGCTTCCCCATCCATAAAAGGAGTATGTTGGACTAAATAATATCTTATAAGTCCCTTCCTGAACTAAATGCCATGATTCTTACAGCCTTGGTTTTCTCCTCTATAAAATGAAAATGCCTGTCTTGCATATGTCATTAGAAAATTGTGAAGACACCCTATACCAAGATAAACTCAGAATGGGTGAATGACTTGAATATAAAGAAGGAAACTATAAGCAAATTAGGTGAGCACAGAATAGTATGCCTGTCAGTTCTCTGGGAAGGGAAGGATTTTAAAACCAAGCAAGAGCTAGAAAAAATTACAAAATATAAAATAAATAATTTTGACTACATTAAACTAAAAAGTTTTTGTACAGACAAAACCAATGCTACCAAAATTAGAAGGGAAGCAACAAATTGGGAAAAAATCTTTATAACAAAAAACTCAGATAAAGGTCTAATCACTCAAATATACAAGGAGCTAAATCAATTGTACAAAAAATCAAGCCATCCCCCAATTAATAAATGGGCAATTCTCAGATAAAGAAATCAAAACTATCAATAAGCACATGAGAAAGTGTTTTAGATCTCTAATAATTAGAGAAATGCAAATCAAAACAACTCTGAGGTATCACCTCACACCTAGCAGATTGGCTGAAATGACAACAAGGGAGCGTAATGAATGTTGGAGGGGATGTGGCGAAATTGGGACATTAATACATTGCTGGTGGAGTTGTGAATTGATCCAACCATTCTGGAGGGCAATTTGGAACTAAGTCCAAAGGGCTTTAAAAGACTATCTGCCTTTTGATCTAGCCATAGCATTGCTTGGTTTATACCCCAAAGAGATAATAAGGGAAAAGACTTGTACAAAAATATTTATAGCTGCACTCTTTGTGGTTGCAAAAAATTGGAAAATGAGAGAATGTCCTTCGATTGGGCAATGGCTGAACGAATTGTGGTATCTGTTGATGATGGAATACTATTGTGCTCAAAGGAATAATAAACTGGAGGAATTCCATGTGAACTGGAAAGACCTCCAGGAATTGATGCAGAGTGAAAGGCACAGAACCAGAAGAACATTGTACACAGAGACTGATACACTGTGGTAAAATCAAACGTAACAGTCTTTTGTACTAGCAGCAATGCAATTACCCAGGACAATTCTGAGGGATTTATGGAAAAGAACAATAGCCACATTCAGAGGAAGAACTGCAGGAGTGGAAACACAGAAGAAAAACAATTGCTTGAACATATGGGTTGATGCGGACATGATTTGGGAAGTAAACTCTAAAGGACCACCGTAGTACAACTATCAATAATATGGAATTAGGGCTTAATCAGTGATACATGTAAAACCCAGTGGAATTGTGCATTGGCTTAGGGGATATAGGGGGGGTTTGGGGAGAGGGAAAGAAAATGAAACATGTAAATATGGGAAAATATTCAAAAGAAAAAGAAAAAAGAAGAAAAAAAGAAAATTGTGAAGAGAGGCAGTTAGGTAACACAGTGGATAGAGAGTCAGGCCTGGAGGCAGGAGGACCTGGGTTCAGACATTTCCTAGCTGTGTGACCCTGGGTAAGTCGCTTAACCCTGATTGCCTAGCCCTTGCCATTCTTCTGTCTTAGAATTGTTACTAAGACAGAAGATGAGAGTTTATAAAAAAGGATATTATGAAAGTCAAATAAGAAAATGATTGTAAAATACTTTATAAACCCTAAAAAGCTAGTTACATGTGAGTTATTAATATTTCAGTGAGTCCTTGATTCAGATTCAAAAGATCTGGGCTTGTCATTTCCTAACTGTGTGACCTTGAGCAAATCATCTGCCTTTTCTCAGCCTCTGCTTTCTCCTCTGAAAAGTGGTGACAATAATAGTAGTACCATTCAGGTTGTTTGGGGGGAAAATGTATTTTTTAAAAAGCATGAAATAGGAGATAGCATTAGAGATGGGAGAGTGGAATGATAAGAAGGGGAAGGTGAGAAATGGGGTTTGGGATTTGGATTCATTTTCTGGACTTCCTGAATGGAGCTAGAAGACTGACCATTTTTTATAGGATGCCCACACTCTTACAGCTGAGTTTTTTGTGTGTTCTTTTTCATTAAAAATTCCCCCCAGGGGGCAGCTGAATGGCTTAGTGGATTGAGATCCAGGGCCAGAGATGGGAGACCCGGGGTTCAAATCTGACCTCAAACACTTTCCTAACTGTGTGACCCTGGGCCAGTCACTTAATCCCCATTGCCTAGCCTTTACCTCTCTTCTGCCTTGAAGGTAAGGGTTTATTTTTTTAATTTATTTTTTTAAAGATTTAAAGATTTTATTTTTTTAGAAAAATTTTCCATGATCACATGATTCATGTTTTTACTTTCCCCTTCACACCTCCTTCACACACCCCCATAGCCAACGTGCATTTCCACTGGTTTTAACATGTGTCATCAATCAAGACTTATTTACATATTATTGGTAGTTGAATTGGTGTGGTAGATTCGAGTCTACATCCCCAATCATGTCTGCATCAACCCATGTGTTCAAGCAGTTGTTTTTCTTCTGTGTTTCCTCTCCTGTAGTTCTTCCTCTGAATGTGGGTAGCGTTCTTTTCCATAAGTTCCTCAGAACTGTCCTGGGTCATTATATTGTTGCTAGTACAGAAGTCCATTACATTCGATTTTACCACAGTGTATCAGTCTCTGTGTACAATGGTCTTCTGGCTCTGCTCCTTTCACTCTGCATCAATTCCTGGAGGTCTTTCCAGTTCACATGGAATTCCTCCAGTTATTTATTCCTTTGAGCACAATAGTATTCCATCACCAGCATATACCACAATTTGTTCAGCCATTCCCCAATTGAAGGGCATCCCCTCATTTTCCAGTTTTTTGCCACCACAAAAAGCGCTGCTATAAATATTTTTGTACAAGTCTTTTTATCTATGGGGTACAAACCCAGCAATGCTATGGCTGGATCAAAGGGTAGACAGTCTTTTAAAGCCCTTTGGACATAGTTCCAAATTGCCTTTCAGAATGGTTGGATCAGTTCACAACTCCACCAGCAATGCATTAATGGGAAGGTAAAGGTTTAAAAAAAAAAAAAAGCAAGAAAGATACGTGATGGATCACGTAATGTGATAGGGATACGATTGAGGTTTTGATATTAAAGGATCATGCTACTGCAGATATGAATAACAAGGAAATAGGTTTTGAACAATGATACATGTATAACCCAGTGGAACTGCTTGTTGGATTTGGGAGGGGGAAGGACACAGCAGGTGGTGGGGGAGATCATGCATCATGTAACCATGGAAAAATATTCTAAATAAAGAAAGGAAAAAATAGAAATAGGGAAATTTGAAAGAGGAATGGATTGGGGAGAAAGATATTGAGTTCTCTTTTGGGCAAATTGAGAAAATAATGTCTTGAATATAGCCCATGTAATCTCCTAGGATCCTTATCCCAAGTTCTATTCCCTTTCCTCAGAGCTTGGCTAGCTCCATTGCCTTCTCAGGGACCTAGGCTACTCCTGAAAAAGGAAGGGATTATTCTCTAATGCCATTGCCTCAAGCTCCCATCTTTATACTTCTGTACAAGGTTATCAGTTGAGAATCAATATTGTCAGCTAGTATTGTGAGTTTTTTAAAAGGAACATCAACTAAGTATAATGAGAACAGCTGGTACAAGACATTCCTCCAAGGTCTGTGATGTGCTTCCCCTCCACATACACACAGGGTTCAGGGGATGATAGATGCAAATTAGAGAGTATATGTGCTATCTTTCAGGATAGGATGGGGTGGAATCAGGGAAGGATGCTAGGCCATCAGGAGAAAGAAGAGGAGTCCCAAATCCTCTGGACCCTTTGGAGCTCTCAAGGTCAGCCTCTGGCAAAAAGGGTGGGAAGAAAAGGAGTCTTGGTCAAGGGCAAAGGCAAGTCTCCTCCCTCCCAGGCAGTGCCTCCTCCCCCCTGTCCCCCCCCCATGTGCTAGAAAGCCATGCTTGCCCCAGTTTCTGGAATTCAATTCCTTCTCAATTCACTTGATAATTTATAGATGATCCTTGTGGTGTGGCCAAGTTTCCTCTGCACGTTAGAACAGGATTCTTGGGGAGTGTGATGGCCTGTGAGTACCTGTTTGATTGAGATGTGTTCTCATCTAGTTAGGGTATCGAGGTGAAATGGGGTTAGATGGTTTCCCTCCCACCATTACAGGAAAATTCAGAAAGAGGGGAGTGTCCCAGAGGCTTGGGTGATCCACTGAGTCTAATGCTGCAGAGGGGTCAAGAAGCATGAGGAGAGCAGAAGGGCCAGTGGTTTTGGCAAAGAGATGATCAGATAACTTTGGAGAGAGCAGTTTCAGTTGATTGGTGAGGTTGAAAGCCAGATTGTAGGAGGGTTAGGAGAGGAAGTGGAGGCAGGCAGGCAGGCAGGCAGGCAGGCACTGAGTGTTGGCAATGGGATAATAATACCTTTCATTTGTACTTCACAGGATGGCTGTGAGGATCAAAGGAGATAATTTATGTAAAGCATTTTGCAAGGCTTGAAGTGCTATAAAAATGTCAGCTCTCATTATTGTCCCTGTATTACAAAAGTAGTAAATAACAGAAGCAGGATTTGAATCTGCATCTTTTGACTCCAAAGTCCAAAGACCTCTCTATTGTACCATATTTCACATGCTATCCAAAAAAAATCTTGCTTTTGCAGGAGTAAATAGCATGCTTTGCAGAAACTTCCGCATCTCCCCCCCCCCCCAATCAGCTTCACAGTCCCGTTTATTTTTGGTGGTAGCAAACAGGTGGCTGCGTGGGCTGGAGCTGGGTTGTCTCAGAGCTGGGCCTGATGGCACTGCAGAGGGATCTGAGGGTTTCTCAGGCATTTACATTCAAAAGTGTTTTTTAAGGGCTAGGAACTGCAACCCTCAAGGATGAGAGACTAGGTAACTCTTGGGAAAGAGTATTTGTGTGGTAGCTGCAGACAGAGGCCCATAGAGTGAGGAGCCAAAGGTAGGGACCACATGGATGGAGATATCATAGGCAGAAACCCTGGGGATGGTGGAGGCCCAGCCAAAGACCCTGACCTTTTAGGGCTTTCAGGTAGACTTTGGGGATAGAGGGACCATAGGCAAGCTCCCCAGGGGTAGAGGTAGAAGTATGTAGTTTGTTAGAGCTAATTGTTGAACCTTCCCTGTGAGAATTTACAACTTAGAATAAGTAAATGCTAAAAATGAACACTTGACTTATTGTTTCACTGATTGTTTAGAGTTTAAAAATATGATGAAGAAAATGGTAATAACTCAAATTCAACCTAAATGTGTATCCTGTGTAGACTTTTTTTAAAGAGTCGGTTGTTAAAAGAATTTATTAGCACATTCCTGGACAGAGAATCTCTGGGAATCTTGTGACAGGAGGAGATATAGGCAGAGATGCTAGAGATGAAAAAACCCAAACCAGGGACCCTGGATCCAGTAGGCATCATAAGAAGAGTCTTGAAATGGAGGATGCACAGAGACACTGAGAATGGAGAGGGAATGTGACTTGGGCAAAAACCTTGTTAAAAAGTGAAGTCACAGACAAATACATTGGGAATAGAGGTACTAGATGCAACTCAATCCACTAAGTATTTATTAAAGACCTACTATGTCCAAGGTGCTGTGAGATAAAAAAAAATGAACAGTAACCCTTCCCCTTGAGGAGCTAACATTCTAAAAGGTGGGGAATAACATATAAACAGATTGTGTGTGTGTGTGTGTGTGTGTGTGTGTGTGTGTGTGTGTGTGTGATCATTTGAGGAGAGACGACTAACAATCATGGGGATTGAGAAAGAATTCCCATAGAAGATGATGCTTGAGTTGAGAAACCAGGGATGATAAGTGGCAGAGATTAGGGAGGGAGTACATTTCAGGGATGGCAATCTATATACTCAGAGGTAAAATATGGAATGCCAAACTTGGGGGAAAAAGGAGGAGGTTGGTTTGGCTGGAGTATATGAAGGGTAGTGAAATATAATAATCCTGGAATAATAGGCTGGTGTCACATTTTGAAGGTCTTTAAATGTCAAACAAATGGGGAAGTTTGCTTTTCATACTAGAAGCAATAAGAAGCCACTAAAGTTTCTTGAGCAGGGAAGTGGTGTAACCAGACATATGCTAATAAAATTAATTTGGCAGTTGCATGGAGAGTAGATTAAATAGTTTTCAATTAATAAACATTTGTTTTCTCTCCTTTCTGCCTCCTCCCCCTCACAGGAAAAAAAAAAAGAAAAATAAAAATATTTTTAAGAAAAATGCATAGTCAAACAAAAAAAATCCCACATTTCGTCCAAAAATATACATCTCATTCTGCATGTTGAGTCCATCATTCCCTATTGGGAGAAGTAGATAGCATGCTTCCTCCCAGGCCCTCTGGAATAGTGCTTGGTCATTGATCAAAGTTCTTAAGTCTTTCAAAACTGTCTCTTTATAATGTTGTCGTTAACATATAAACTGTTTTCCTGTCTCATTGAGATTATATAATAAATTTGTGATGAACCCATTTAACATAAATGTGTGACTTCCTCCAGTGGTGTTTAGCAGCACTTAAATTAGAAAGAAGGCTAATGGGGTGTATGTGGAAGGAGACTGAAGGAGAACGATGAAGAATTATTGTTTAAGAAGGAATGATAGGAGAAAGAAGTCTTCTGGGTTAAGATGATGGCAGAGTAAAAAGCAGTTGCTTAACCTCTCCAAACCAAAACATATAGGACTCTTCAAGGGGACATAAAAACAAATCCAGATGAACAAAAGGACCCCCACAATAGGGTACAGTGTTGAAGGTACGTGGGTTCGGGGCATTTCCATGCTATAAAGGGGTGAAACAGCTCTCACTAAAACGCGAGCTGAGCAACACACACACACACACACACACACACACCACCTACAGTGCCAGAGCCAGCGCACAAGAGTTAGAGCAAGTTTGGGGTACCCATTAAGTCATTGGCAGCTCCAGGGCCTGCTCCTGAGAGCAACAAGACTTAAGACTCCAAGAGGCTAAAGAACGCACGAACTTTGAACACAGACCTTGAGCACAGGCACGGATGAAGGCATGGACGCAGGCATGGACAAGGATCTTGAGTGCAGGCTTGGACCTTGAGTGGGGACCCAGTGAAGATGGGTGCACGATTGTGGAAGCAGCGCCCTGAGACTGTTAAAGGAGTTTCAGGCAGAGGAACAAGCAAGGAGACCACCAAGAGGCTTGACCTTGAGAACAACTAGATCTGAGACTTCAGGAGCCTAAAGAGCACAAACAGACCCTGGGTGTGAAGATAAACCTGAGAGGGCGCAGGGCTAACAATGGCAAGCCAGAGACAAGAACCCCAAAAGAGAAAGATCATTAAGAAGAAATCTGTAACACTCGACAACTTTTACACAGAGAAAATTCAGACAACAGAGCAAACAGCAGAGGAGAACAAACAAGTAATCACATCCAAATCTTCCCAAAATAATGAAAACTGGTCACAAGCTATTGAAGAGTTCAAATCTGAAATAATGAGAAAGATGGAAGAGATCTGGCAAGAAAATAACAGTTTAAAAGGCAGAATTTCACAATTGGAAAGTGAGGCAAGTCAATTGAAGACCAGAAATGACCAGATTGAAAAGGAAGACCAAAAGATTATAGCCGAAAACCAGTCCCTAAAGGCTAGAATTGAGCAATTAGAAGCTAATAATCTCTCAAGACAGCAAGAGCAAATAAACAAAGTCAAAAGACTGATAAAATAGAAGGAAACCTGAAATATCTCAATGAGAAAGTGACAGACCAAGAAAACAGGTCTAGAAGAGACAATCTGAGAACCATTGGTCTTCCTGAAAAAGCAGAAATTAATAGAAATTTGGACTCCATACTAAAAGAAATTATTCAGCAAAATTGCCCTGAAGTTCTACAACAAGAGGGCATTATAAACATTGAAAGGATCCATAGATCACCCTCTACACTAGACCCTGAAAAGACAACCCCCAGGAATATAATAGCCAAATTCAAGAGCTTCCAAGTAAAAGAAAAATATTACAAGAAGCCAGAAAGAGACAATTCAGATATCAAGGAGCACCAATCTGGATCACACAGGATCTGGCAGCCTCCACACTAAAAGACCACAAGACTTGGAATATGATATTCAGAAAGGCAAGAGAACTGGGTCTACAACCATGGATCACCTACCCATCAAAACTGACTATATACTTCCAGGGGAAAGTCTGGGCATTCAACAAGATAGAAGATTTCCAAGTATTTCCATAGAAAAGACCAGGACTAAATGGAAAGTTCGATATCCAACCACAAAAATCAAGAGAAACATGAAAAGGTAAATAAGAAACAGAGGGGAAAGAAAGAAAACTCATATTTTTTTAAATTTGCCTCTTTAAGGGCTTCAACAAGATCTAATTATTTGTATTCCTATGTGGAGAAATGTTATGTATAATTCTCTGTAGTGAACTCTATTCACTATTATAGTAATTAGAAGAATTATCATAGGGAGAGGTTGGAATACTAAATGGTCTAAGAGGATATGGGGGGTGAGAAAGAGTGGGGTGAATAGTAAAGGACACCAAGAGAAACTTGAATGAGGAAAAAAATAAGATAATCTATTACACACAAAGAGGGCATAGGAAGGGGAAGGAACGAATACTATTATAAAAAGTAGAGGAAGAGAGCATTAAGAGGTAATATTTAAACCTTACTCTCAGTGTAATTAACCCTGAGAGGGAAGAGTAGCTATATCCATTGGGATATAAAACTCTATCTAACCCTACTGAGAAAGTCAGAAGGGATAAACCAAGGGGAGCAGGGGAGTGGGGAGGTCAAAAAAGGGAGGGGAGAAGAAAGGGGAGGGAATTCATTAGGCCTTAAAAATAAAAAGAGGGGAATAATAAGGGAGGGGGTAGAAAGGGAAATTAATCAAGGGAGGGGACAAAGGTTACTGGCTTAAAGCAAACCACTGGTTTAAAAGGAAATAGTGTAAGAAGAAAGGGTAGAACTAGGAGAGCATACCAAAATGTCAGCGAATACACAACTGATAATTACAACTCTGAATGTGAATGGGATGAACTCGCCCATAAAATGGAAGCAAATAGCAGAGTGGATTAGAAACCAAAATCCTACCATATTTTGTCGAAAAGAAACACATATGAGGCGCGTAGACATACACAGGTTTAAGGTAAAGGGCTTGAGCAAAATCTTTTGGGCGTCAAATATCAACAATTTGGAAATAGGTCTTGATCAATGACACATGTTAAAACCAGTGGAAATGTGCATCGACCATGGGTGGGGGGATTGTGGGGGTGAAGGGGAAAGTAGGAGCATGAATCATGTAACCATGTTAACTTTTCTAAAAAATGAATATTAATAAATGTTAAAAAAAATAAAACAACTAAAAAGAAGGAATGATAATAGGGCAAAGCATCAAGAGTTGGGGACAATTTATGGATCACAGGATTCTAATTTTAAAAATTATGACCTCTCCTAAGGAGCTGGGGATGCCGTGCCCTCTCCCATTCCACTAAAAGACCCTCTTCTCTAGACCTAGTAACACATTAGTAAAACTCAGAGCTGGGGGAGCCCAACCTCTACTAAGAGGGATTGGGCTCTTTTTTTTTATACTCTTCTACTCTTTGCCCCTTCTACCACTCCACCGTGGTGAGAAATTAATTAAACCTTAGGTTTGGCTCATGTCCAGGTTGTTCCCGAAGCTGAAGCCAAAGCTGGGAGTGAAATGGTACTCAGTGTATACTCTAGATTAATTTTGGACAGCTATTAATTTCCTCCAAACAAAGGAAGTGCTAAAAACACAAAAGATTCACAAGTACATATTGATAGAAACATGTCAAGAAGAAGCAACAATTACTTAATTATTGTTATATTCTCGGGAGGTTGATGCTTAAAACACCAAGACATAATGTAGTTGGCAGAATTATCAAACAGTCATACATACATATCATCTCTTGCATTTTACTTTGGTTTCACACTATACAAACAACTTCCTCTAGGTCTATTCCGTATTAAAAGCTGGGCTGGGAGTTGAGTTCCTCCCTTTGTTAATAGTGATCCTCTCCAATATAGGAATTCCTATTGCCACCATCCAAGTAGGGGATGTGGGCTCTCCAACCTCTTAAACTCAAAAGAATTCCTCCAAGACCATATGGGATCATCTCAGGATCATTTTTTAGTCACCTATGACTAAAATATATTTTCAGGTGAGAAAATATAAAGTACGATAGGCAACCAGGAATTAGGAAATCCAGTCTTAGATTGGTCTAAACCATTCAGTTGTCTTTTGACATTTCTGCAAAGGTTTTTCTCATAAGGATGAGCTTCTTGTCCCTGCCCCCTTCTTGGGAAATTCAGAGAGAGAAACTATTTACTTTATATTGCAAAAACAGGAAGGATGATGGCACTGCAGAGGAAGTTATCAGAAGTTATCTCCACTTTTAAAATGGATTCAGTCCCTCCCTCACCTACATCATAGGACTAAGGGATTGATTAAATTCCTAGAGAGAGAAGGAGGTGGAAACTCTGAGGACTGAGAGGTCACAAGCAAAGACCCTGCAGATGAGTTATGGCATAGCCACAGGTAAATGTCCCTGTGGATGAAGAAGTCACAGGGAAAGATGATAGGGTCACTGTTGGGCAGAAGTGGACAAACTGCTATTTCCCAACAACAGATCAAAAGCCCTCCAAGCTGAATTATCCCATTCCTTTCTTTTTTTAACATTTATTAATATTCATTTTTAACATGGTTACATGATTCATGCTCCTCCTTTCCCCTTCAACCCCCTCCCCGCACCCCCCCCCATCCATGGCCGATGCGCATTTCCACTAGTTTTGTCATGTGTCCTTGATCAAGCCCAATTTCCAAATTGTTGGTAGTTGCATTGGTGTGGTAGTTTCAAGTCCACACCCTCAATCATGTCCACCCCGACCCATGCGTTCAAGCAGTTGTTTT
>NC_058131.1:320365707-320408129 GCF_016433145.1 Gracilinanus agilis
TTGCCATATAATTGGGCAAAATAGTTTTTAATGATTGCCTTAATTTCCCCTTCATTAGAGGTGAGGTCTCCCTTTTCATCTTTGATACTATCAATTTGGTTTTCTTCTTTCCTTTTTTTTATTAGATTGACCAGTACTTTGTCTATTTTATCTGTTTTTTCAAAGTACCAGCTTCTAGTCTTATTTATTAATTCAATAGTTCTTTTACTTTTGATTTTATTAATTTCTCCCTTGGTTTTTAGTATTTCTAATTTAGTTTTCATCTGGGGATTTTTAATTTGCTCACTTTCTAATTTTTTGAGTTGCATGCCCAATTCATTGATCTCTGCCCTCCTTAATTTGTTAATATATGCACTCAAGGATATAAATTTCCCCCTGAGTACTGCCTTGGCTGCATCCCACAGAGTTTGGTAGGATGTCTCATCATTGTCGTTTTCTTCAATGAAATTGTTGATTGTTTCTATGATTCCTTCTTTGACAAATTGGTTTTGAAGAATCATATTATTTAATTTCCAATTAGTTTTTGATTTTCTTGTCCAAGTGCCCTCACTAATTATTATTTTTATTGCATTATGATCTGAGAAGGTTACATTTATTATTTCTGCTCTTTTGCATTTGTTTGCAATGATTCTATGCCCTATAACATGGTCAATCTTTGTGAATGTGCCATGTGCAGCTGAGAAGAAGGTGTATTCCTTTTTGTCCCTATTTATTTTTCTCCACATATCAATTAGATCTAATTTTTCTAGGACTTCATTCACCTCTCTTACCTCTTTCTTATTTATTTTTCGGTTTGATTTATCTAGATCTGACAGAGGAATATTTAGATCTCCCACTAGTATGGTTTTACTATCTATTTCCTTCTTGAGCTCTGCCAGTTTCTCCTTTATGAATTTGGGTGCTATGCCACTTGTGCATACATATTGAGCACTGTTATTTCCTCATTGTTTATACTGCCATCTAATCAGGATGTAATGACCTTCCCTGTCTTTTTTAATCATATCTATTTTTACTTTGGCTTTGTCAGAAATCATAATAGCCACTCCTGCCTTCTTTTTCTCATTTGATGCCCAAAAGATTTTGCTCAAACCCTGAACCCTAAACTTGTGTATGTCCACCCGCCTCATATGTGTTTCTTGTAGACAACATATGGTGGGATTTTGGTTTCTAATCCACTCTGCTATTTGCTTCCGTTTTATGAGCGAGTTCATCCCATTCACATTCAGAGTTATAATCATCAGTTGTGCATTTGCTGACATTTTCAAATCCTCCCCCATTCCTACCCCTTCTCCTTAAGCTATTTCCTTTAAAACCAGTGGTTTGCTATTAAGACCCTATCCCTTATCCCCTCCCTTGATTGACTTCCCTTTCTATACCCTCCCTTATTTTTCCCCCCCTCTTTTTGTTTTTAAAGGCCTTATGAATTCCCTCCCCCTTCTCCCCTCCCTTTTTTTGTCCTCCCCAGTCCCCTGCTCCCCTTGGTTTATCCCTTCTAACTTTCTCAGAAGGGTTAGATAAGAGTTTTATTTCCCAATGGATAGTATAGCTACTCTTCCCTCTCCAGGTTGATTACACTGAGAGTAAGGTTTGATTATTACCTCTTAATGCTCTCTTCCTCTCCTTCTTATAATAGTATTTGTCCCCTCTCCCTCCCATGCCCTCTTTGTGTGTTATAGAATATTCTATTTTCTTATTCACTCAAGTTTCTCTTGGTGTCCCCTGCTATTCACCCCCTCTTTCCCATCCCTCATGCCATCTTAGATTATTTAGTGTTCCACCCTCACCCTGTTAATTATTCTTCTGTTTACTATAATAGTGAATAGAGTTCACTACAGAGAATTATACATAACATTTCTCTACATAGGAATACAGATAATTAGATCTCACTGAGGCCGTTAAAAAGGCAAATTTAAAAATTATAAGTTTTCTTTCTTTCCCCTCTGTATCTTATTTACCTTTTCAGGATTCTCTCGATTTTTGTGGTTGGATATCAAACTTTCCATTTAGCCCTGGTCTTTTCTGTGCAAATACCTGGAATTCTTCAATTTTGTTGAATGCCCATACTTTCCCCTGGAAATATATAGTCAATTTTGATGGGTAGTTGATCCGTGGTTTCAGGCCCAGCTCTCTTGCCTTTCTGAATATTGTATTCCACACCTTGCGGTCTTTTAGTGTTGAGGCTGCCAGATCCTGTGTGATCCTGATTGGTGCTCCTTGATATTTGAATTGTTTCTTTCTGGCCTCTTGTAAGATTTTTTCTTTTGCTTGGAAACTCTTGAATTTTGCAGTGATATTTCTTGGTGTTTTCCTTTCTTGATCGAATACCGCAGGTGTTCTATGAATCCTTTCAATGTCTATATTGCCCTCTTGTTGTAGGACTTCAGGGCAATTTTGCTGAATTATTTCTGTTAGTATGGAGTCCAGGTTTCTATTAATTTCTGGTTTTTCTGGAAGACCGATTATTCTCAAATTGTCTCTTCTAGACCGGTTTTCTTGGTCTGTCACTCTCTCATTGAGATATTTCATGTTTCCTTCTATTTTTTCAGTCTTTTGGCTTTGTTTTATTTGTTCTTTTTGTCTTGAGAGATCATTAGTTTCTACTTGCTCAATTCTAGCCTTCAGGGATTGATTTTCGGCTATAATCTTTCGGTTTTCAGCCATAATCTTTCGGTTTTCGGCCATAATCTTCTGGTTTTCGGCCATAATCTTCTGGTATTCCTTTTCAATCTGGTCATTTCTGGTGTTCAATTTCTGAGCCTCACTTTCCAATTGCATGATTCTACCTTTTAAACAGTTATTTTCTTGCCAGATCTCTTCCATTTTCCTCAAAATCTCAGTTTTGAACTCTTCCATAGCTTGTGAGGAGTTTTCCTTATTTGAGGAGGGTCCGGATGCTTGTTTGTTCTCCTCCTCTGTTTGCTCAGTTGTCTGGATTTTCTCTGTGTAAAAGCTGTTGAGTGTTAAAGACTTCTTTTTCTTGTTGTTATTCTTTCTTTTCTGAACTTCCTGAGACTGAGTAGCCATTGTTACCCCAGCAGCTTCTCAGATTTATCCTCGCGCTCAGTGTCTGTCCGCGGTCTATTGGCTCCTGAGGTCTGAGTTCTGGTTTTTTCCAAGGTCAAGCCCCCTGGTGGACCCCCTTGCTTGATCCTCTGCAGGAGGTTCCTTTACAAGTCTCAGGGCGCTGCTTCCACAGTCGTATACCCGTCCACACTGGTTCCCCACTTAGGCTTTAGTTCCTGGCTGTGTCTGCCTCCACCCACGCCTCCGCAGTGCCTGCGCTCTCAGCCTGCGCTCTGCGCCCTGCGTCCTGCTCCCACGCTCAGATTTCGCCTGCGTTTTTTGGCTTAATGGGGTCCTGAGTCTTGCTGCTCTCAGGAACAGGCCCCGGAGCTGCCAATGACTCGATGGGTGCCCCAAACTTGCTCTATTTCTTTTTAGCTGGCTTCGGAGCTATAGATGTTGTGTGTGGAGGGGGTGGGGGTGGGGTGGTTGCTCAGCCTGCGATTTCGTGAGGGCTGTTTCACCCCTTTATAGCATGGAAATGCCTCAATTCCACGTACCTTCCATGCTGTGCCCTGTTGTGGGGGTTCCTCCTTTCGTCTGGACTTGTTTTTATGTCCCCTTGAGGAGTTTTGTGTGTTTCGGTCAGGAGAGGTTAAGAGCTGCTTCTTACTCTGCCGCCATCTTAACCCGGAACTCCTCCCATTCCTTTCTTTATGCATCCTAAGACCAAAGAAACCCCAGTCAATCCAGAGACCTGCAAGGAGAAACTTTTGATATTGTTTAATCATGTTCAGCTCCTCCTGAGTTACGGTTTTCTTGGCAAAGACAATAAAAGTGCTTGGCTGTTTCCTTCTCTAGCTCATTCTTTAGATGAGGAAACTAAGGCAAGCAAGGTTAAGTGTCTTGCCAAGAATCACACAGCCAGTATGTATCTGAGGTCAGATTTGATCTCAAGAATATGAGTCTTCCTGATTCCAGGTCTTCCTACCTACAGTGAGAAATGAGGGGCACTAAAAAAACTCCTCCCTAGGGCAACAATTTTAGGATTCTGATGATATGTCTCATAGAAAGGGCATAGGAGAGGGGAGGGGAAGCCATGAGAGTGGGAGGGGAAAGGAATGGGAAGCCAAAATTCTCTCAGAGCTCATTGTTTGCTGCTTCAGAAAGGATAGTACAATCAGCTCATACATTTCCTCCTTCCCTTTTTTGGTTGTATTTTTAGCTCTTTTTCTTCTTGGTTTCCACTAAGCTGGCCAATAGTATGTCTCTGGGTGTTTTTCAGGTCAGCTCTTTATCATCTCTCTATTCCCTTTCTCTTCTAGAACATCCACATTACCATTCTTTGTTTCCAAACTAGGTTCATTTTTCAGTGGTGAAATTATTGACTTGGACTTAAAGAATCATAGGACCATAGGGTCACTGATTCTGAGCTAGAAGGGACCTTAGGGGCCATCTATTTGCAGATGAAATTTGAAGATGAAAAAGCTGAGATCCAGAAAGATTAAGTGACTTTAATTTTAAAAAATGCTTTATTGATGACTTCTTCACATTGCTGTCATTTTTCAATGACCTTTCTTTCTCTCAATAAAATCCTACCTTGTGACACAGAAATATATAGTCAAGCAAAGTAAGCCATCCTATTGGCCATGTCTGACATGTATCTCATTGGACACCTTTAGGCCACCACCTCTCTGCCAAGAGAAGGGAGGAATATTTTGTCCCTGATCCTCTAAAGTCAAGCTTGGTCATTTCATTGATCAGAGTTCTGATGTATTTTCAATACTGTTTTCCATTACATTATTGAGGTCACTGGGTAAATTGATCTGTTAGTTCTGCTTTAAAAAAAATAAATGAATGTTATATGTTGTTCATTTATAAGCATATTCATTAATTCACTCACCTGTTTATTTCTTCAAGTGATTTTCCCAACATATTAGTGGTAGGTTTTAAAGAAGAACCCAAGTCTCCTGTCTTCCAGTTCATTGCTTTGTAGTTGCTAATGGTTTTTTCCTCAAATTAACAGCTTTAACTAAAAAGAAGTAAGTGTAATGAGTAAGTGTAAAGGCCAATATTGGTCCCAGAGAAGAAATGATGAAATATACATACCTCCCTTCTCTTAGCAGAGAGGCAAAGGATTATGGGAACATAATGTTGAATGCATTGTCAGATACAGTATATTGATTGTTTTTGCTTAACTGTTTTTCTTTCTTATAAATGAGAATTTAGTTCTGGGGTTGATGGAGCATAGATTATCCAGAATTTGTTGTTGTTGTTCAGACATTTCAGTGATGTTCAACTCTATGACCCCATTTGGGGTTTTCTTGTCAAAGATACTGGAGTGTGGCTGGGTTTGTACCCCAAAGAGATAATGGGGAGAAATATGTGTACAAAAATATTTATAGCTGAGCTCTTTGTGGTGGCAAAAAACTGGAAAATGAGGGGATGCCCTTCAATTGGGGAATGGCTGAACAAATTGTGGTATATGCTGGTGATGGAATACTATTGTGCTCAAAGGAATAAATAACTGGAGGAATTCCATGTGAACTGGAAAGACCTCCAGGAATTGATTCAGAGCGAAAGGAGAAGAATCAGGAGAACATTGTACACAGAGACTGATACACTGTGGTAAAATAGAATGTAATGGACTTCTGTACTAGCAGCAATGCAATGATCCAAGACATTGCTGAGGGACTTATGAGAAAGAACGCTATCCACATTCAGAGGAAGAACTTTGGGAGTAGAAATGCAGAAGAAAAACAACTGCTTGATCACATGGTTCAATGGGGATATGATTGGGGATGTTGACTTTAAATAATCACTCTATTACAAATATTAATAATATAGAAATGGGTTTTGAACAATGATACATGTAAAACCCAGTGGAACTGCTCATTGATTCTGGGAGGAGGGAGGGAAAGAACATGAATAATGTAACCATGGGAAATATTCTAATTTAAGTAAATAAATATTTTGGGGGAAAAAAAGACATAAATACATTTTTTAAAAAAGATACTGGAATGTTTTGCCAGTTTCTTGTCCAGTTCCTTTTTATAGATGAAGAAACTGAGGCAAACAGGGTTAAGTTAACTTGCCCAGAGTAACACAGCTACTGTCTGGGGTCAGATTTGAACTCAGTAAGATGAGTCTTCCTAACTCCAAGGCTCAGCACTCTATCCACTATACCACTATACTAGCTATCCAATGCAGACATTATTGCGTTATAAAATTGTGATTTTATTTTTATTTATTTTATTTTGTGATTTGCAATTTATTTTATGTTGTGATATAAAAATAAAATATAAAAATAAAAATAAAAACCAGCAGTTCAACTCATTTTAAAATGTATCATGTACATACTTCTCTCTTTTCAGGTTGTGTCCCTCTACCTCTCAGTTGAATGTAGGCTCCCTGAAGACAGGAATACATATTGATTTTTTTTTGTCTTTGTATCTTCAAGGTCTTTAATACATTGCCTTACAAATAGTAGGTGTTTAATAAGGGCTTTCTGGCTTCTATTGGAAATATGAAATTTAGGCAATGGTGTCATTAGATGAATTGATTGTTAGAATTGGCTTTTTGCCATAGTCTTATAGTCTGAACCTACTTAGCTTGGTTCTTATTTGATGCTAATGGATTTTTTATCCTTTGGGGGGTGGGTAGGAGGAATATTGAATGCTGTTTGTCTTTCTGGCCTCCATTCTTTTGCCACATCCTGCCTGGCACCCAGTGCCCTCTCCTGAATGATTATTCCAAGGTAAACTATTTAAGGCAACTGCAATTCAATTCAATTCAATAATCTTCTAGAAACAATCCTTATTTGAGCCAATCTATTAATCAATTCAACAAACATTTACTGAGATCTGATATGAAAATGAATAGTAACTTGGTGCCCAATTGATAATGTACTCAGCCCACATTAGGCCCTCATGGTACTTGCTGATTGATTGAGGCTCCCATTCCCACCCTGTGACTATTTGTGTAACCTCTATTGAATCTGAATCATTCCCCTTTTAACTCTCAGGTTCTTCATATGTCGAATGAAGGGATTAGAGTACAGAATCTCCTAAGACTCTGTTCTAACATAACTATCCTCCTTTCTAGCTCTAAAATTCTATGTATTAGCTCTTTCAAATTTAACTTTCTAGGTTTTAAGGGCTCTTTTACACTTTATTTCCTAAAAGATCAGTCCTAGTTCTGACATAGTAGGTGCTCCATTCTAGCATTCCATATTCCAAGTTCCCTTCTAGCTCTAAGAAAATGCATGTAAAAGAAATAATGCATGAAAAGCCGTCTTATTCCAGCCCTTCAAAAGAGCCTTGACTTAGTGTCTTTATTGATGGAGATCACAATCCTCTTACAATTTTGGTAGTCTTCATGTGTTGATATGACCTCAAACCAATCATCATGTGGGACCAACATGGTAATAAGCTTGCCCCAGTTGAGCCAGACTGATTCTCCAAAACAAAGAATACTTCCCTCGATATATACTTCATAGTTTGGTAGAACCTGTCAGTGTGTGTGCTTTTGTTATTGCCCTTAAGAAACCATTTTCATCTCCTTGAGATAATGAGGTACTAGGGAAGGGCTTTAATGGAGCATGTAGCTTGTACAGAGGCAGCCAGGTAGTACAGTGGATAGGGAGCAGAGCCAGGAATCAAGAAGACCTGAGTTCAGACATAGCCCCAGATACATATTAGTTTTGTGACCATGGACAAGTCACTTAATCCTGTTTGTCTTGGTTTCCTCATCCGTAAGATGAGCTGGAGAAGGAATAGCAAGCCACTCTGGTATCTTTGCCAAGAAAACCCCAAAGAGGGCCACAAAGAGTCAGAGTCAGACACAACTTGAATGCCTAAACACCAAACAAACTTGTACAAAGGTGTACAAATGATGTAATTTCTATGCAAGCATTTGCCTTGGAAACAGCCCTAATATGTCTCCATGTATATGGTTCTAGAGGTTGTATTAAAAGAACTATGTTTAGGAAAAAAATGAAAAGTTGAGTGACTTTAGTAGTTTACCTCATCGTGAGCTAATATTTCAAGGTTGATGGGCTAAGTGAATAGATTAAATTGATTCAAGTATCTATTTAAAATTTATGACTGGGGACATTAAGTCCAGAGAAGAGAAGGCTTAGGGGGTGACATGATAACATGCCTCATGTATTTGGAAGTTTGTTACGTGGAATAATGGTCCTGGAGGAGAGGAGTAAATAAAGGTAATTCCAAGGATATATATATATATATATCCCTCAGCAAAAGGAAAACTTTCCTAACAATTCAGCCATTAGCAATGTGATAGTCAACATCTTCAAGTGATGTCAGAAATGCTGTAGAGGAGATTCAGGTATTGAGTAGGAAGTTACACTAGATGACACTTCAGACCTTCCAGCTCTTCAGTTCTAGGACTCTCACCTCTCTACCTTTGCTTGTGTCTTCTAAAATGTCTTTCTCTGCTTGTCAGCTCCAGGAGCAGGGAGGGAAGAGAGGAGGGAGAGAAAATGAATCATGCAACCATGGAAAAATATTAAAAAATAAAAATAAATTTAAAAATAAATAAAATAAAATGTCTTTCTCTCTGCTTTCTATCTACACAAATCTTGTTTCATCCTTCCAGATCCAATTCAAGTTCCCCCTCTCCTAGGAAGCCTTCTTTGACTTCTCTAGCCTACACCAGTCTCAACATCCTTCACACTCCTATCTTACTTAGAACCTCACAACTTATCATATCACTATCTATTATTTTGTGTCATTAGACCTCTGAGTTAAGAAGATTATTATGGCACCTGTGTTGAGGAGGGCTGGAAAGAGGGAGATAATCACCAATTACAAAGTAATTGCAGTAATGCAAGTGAAGGAAAGTGGTGGAAGTGTGAGTTTAGAGGAGACAAACGGAAGAGATGTTGTATAGGTATGATTGATAATATTTGTCAAGTAATGGGACATGAAAGGTGAAGGAGAGGAAATAATGAAGAATCACTCTGAGTTTGCATACTGGAAGCTTGACTGTGCCCTCAACAGAAACAGAGAAGGTAGGAGGAGGGTTTGGTCTTCCAGGTAGAAGTGTCAAGTAGGCAATTATTAATGCAAAACCAGGGTTCAAGAGAGAGATGGGAGGATAGATAAATAGATTTAAGAGTCTTCATGGGACCTTATAAGATAATCAAAGGAAAAGAATAGGGACCCAGGACAGGGATCTGGGGCACACACATGCTTAGAAGATGGGAAATAAATGATAATTTTATAAAGAAGATTGAGCAGTTGGACAGGTAGGACAAGAACTGGGAAAGAGCTGAGAGAAAGAACATTCTCTTGTGTTCACTCCCCCCACCTCCCAGCTAATCACTTGGCAGATTTTATCATTTCTTTCTTTAGAACATCTTTAGCATATGTTCCTTTCTCTCTCCTTTCATTGTAACCATTCATGTTCAGGTTCTTATCCCTCTTACCTGGACTATTTGTAATAACCTTCTAATTGGTCTCCTTGCCTCAAATCTTTTCCATACTAGAATCTGCCCTCTGCTCAGTTGCCAAAGGTAATGCACAGGTCTGAACATGTCACCCACCTGCTCACATGGCTCTCTGTTACCTCTGGGATCAAATATGAAATCCTTTATTTCCAATCTTCTTATGAACTCTTAATCCCTTGCAGGCTCACATGCCTAACTCAAAGTCATGTGCTGGTTAGCTCTCTAGGGGAGTGCTGTTAACTACCTTCAGAATTCTAGGGGCAACTCTATAGGTATTTAGCTTGCTAAAAGTTAGCTCGTGAGCCCCCACTAGTATGCTTCCCCTTAATTAGTCAACAGATTTAGTTCTTTAACAAAGGTATTTATTTAAATGATGGAGCAGGAATAATAGTTATAAACCATTTCCACAACACTAAGGGCACAGTCTCCCACATACACATCTAGTGTCCAGAAGGCTGGAAGAGTAGTCTCCAATATGATATGACGCTAGCTCCTCACTGCACTCTGCTGCCAGCAGGTGGGACCAGACAAATCAGTATGTAGCTCTGCTGGCTTCTCAGCGGGGTGGGGTGTCTCTGCTGAACAGATTGGTCTGCTGTTCTCTTGAGTCTGCTGTTTAATGGGAAGTTTCAGTTCTTTTTCCCACCTTCAGCCAGGGGCTCAGACCAGCAGTACTCTGTTCTCTTAACTGGAGAGTTAACCAGCTCTTTCAGCTAGAGAAACAATCCTTAGTTTTTCAATCAATTATTTGCTGACCCAAATTTTCCTTCCCTCCTTAAGCCACTCCATGTTGCCTTAGGATGATAGGTTGAGTTTAGTCATTTTTCATCTCTCATACTTCTTTGTGAATCTTATGTTGATGAGAAGCTAGTGACAAAGATGTGAATGTAGTTTGTGCACTGGAGGAACAATCATTGTCTTGCGAGCCTCTTCATATGCAGTTAAGGTATTCACATCTCCAACCTTTCCTAGGACTGTCTCTCTCTTTTAGTTGTCAAGTCTTCAGGTTTTACTGAAGTTTCCCTAGTTTATTCTCCCCAAAACCTACCCCTTAGTTTTTAAGATCATAAACTTTACAGTGGGAAGAAAACTGAGATACTATTTAGTTTAAAGGCTCATTTTAAAAAATCTTTATCTTCTGTTCTAGAATCAATACTAAGCATTGGTTCCAAGGAAGAAGAGCAGTAAGGGCTAGACAGTTAGGATTAAGTGACTTGGTCAGTTCACACAGCGAGGAGTATCTACAGTCAAATTTCAACCCAGAACCTCAAACCTTTAAGCCTGGATCTCTGTCCTCTGAGCCTGAGCCTGTAAACTTGCTTTTTAAAATGTCTTGATAACTATATGCCATTAAAATGGGTTTCTTTTGTAATTTTATCCATTATTTTTATGCATTTAAAAATATTGTTCTGAGACTTCACTAGACTGCCAAAAGGTCTGTAACTCTTGCAAAAAAGGTTAAAAACCTCTGATATCTATAGCCCAACTCCTCACTTTTATAAATGAGGAAATTGAGGCCCAGAGAAGTTATGTGAATAATTCAAAGTAACACACATATTAAGTAGAAAAATCAAGATTTGAACTCCAGTCCTCTAGTGTATCCAATACACTATCTAGAACAGACATTTTCTTTTTTTAAACATTCATTTCTAACTTCTGGGACAAAAATCCACTATTTGATAAAAACTGCTGGGAAAATTGGAAAACAATATGGGAGAGATTAGGTTTAGATCAACATCTCACACCCTATACCAAGATAAATTCAGAATGGGTGAATGACTTGAATATAAAGAAGGAAATTTTAAGTAAATTAGGTGAACACAGAATAGTATACCTGTCAGATCTTTGGGAAAGAAAAGATTTCAAGACCAAGCAAGAGTTATGAAAAATTACAAAATATAAAATAAATAATTTTGATTACACTAAATTAAAAAGGTTTTGTACAAACAAAACCAATGCAACCAAAATTAGAAGGGAAGCAACAAATTGGGGAAAAAATCTTTATAACAAAAACCTCTGACAAAGGTCTAATTGCTCAAATTTATAAGGAGTTAAATCAATTGTACAAAAAAAATCAAGCCATTCCCCAATTGATAAATGAGCAAAGGACATGAATAGGCAATTTTCAGATAAAGAAATAAAAACTATCAATAAGCACATGAGAAAGTGTTATAAATCTCTTATAATTAGAGAAATGCAAATTAAAACAACTTTGAGGTACCACTTCACACCTAGCAGATTGGCTAACATGACAGCAAAGTAAAGTAATAAATTTTAGAAGGGATGTAGCAAAATAGGGACATTAATGCATTGCTGGTGGAGTTGTGAATTGATTCAACCATTCTGGAGGGCAATTTGGAACTATGCCCAAAGGGCTTTAAAAGACTGCCTGCCCTTTGATCCAGTCATACTACTGCTGGGTTTATACCCCAAAGAGATAATAAGGGAAAAGACTTATACAAAAATATTTATAGCTGCACTCTTTGTAGTGGAAAAAAACTGGAAATTGAGGAGATGACCTTCGATTGGAGAATGGCTGAACAAAGTGTGGTACCTGTTGGTGATGGAATACTATTGTGCTCAAAGGAATAATGAACTGGAAGAATTCCATGTGAACTAGAACAACCTCCAGGAATTGATGCAGAGTGAAAGTAACAGAACCAGGAAACATTATACCCAGAGATGGATATACTACAGCACAATCAAATATAATGGATTTCTTTACTGTTGAGAGCCAATGGAGAAATAGGGTCAAATTTAGGGCCTGTTATCCAGATTCCCTATGTGACCAATCCAGGCTGAGGCAGTCCTTGCATTTGGTCCTGGTCACCTGAGCCCTGAAAAGCTCTGGTACCAACAGGTAGGTTAATCCAAAAACAACTTGACCCCTCCAAGAGGCTATTAGGAGTCATTTAGAGAAACAGAGTCTGTAATAGATGTTTTATCTGGATCCCATTACAAAATCATCGGCAAGTAAAACTGTGTGTATGATTTTTCTGCACTGCATGTCAGATGCAGATAGAATGGACCATCTAAGGTAAAAATCTAAGGCTCCTCTTTTGACTCATTTTCAAACCCCTACCTTTCTCAAAATTTTTATTGGAAAGTTTTAAGTCCTTAAGCAGACCAGCAGCTACTGAGTTAACAATTCTTCTCCTTGACAATTTCTCACCTTGATAATTAAGAAGCCTGAACCCTAAAAAATATATTACTTAGATAAAGACTGGAGCCAGACAATTTAGTCCAGACTATCTGACCAGGTGCAGATCTGTAAAGCAAGGCAGAATGCAATTAGTAAACATCTCCATGAAATTTATTTCTGCTCCCAGAATTAACCCCTACTAATTGGTGGTTGGAATTTGGCCCTTGTCCTTGCACCCATATTTCTATTTTTTAGACTTTAATGGATTGTGTATGATTTGTAACCCCTTCACAGCTGTGACTCTTTTTTGTGCTCTTTGAAACCAGTATAAAATAAAGTCCAAATCCCATAGCGTTTGGATCAGCATGGGCTAACCACTAGTTCGGCTGTTCTCAGTTTCTTTTTCCTGTCTTAACAATCCGACGCCGTAAAACACCACTCAGAACCCTTACTATATAGAGCTGGCCCTCTATACTTTACTAACAGCAATGCAATGATTCAAGACATTTCTGAGGAACTTATGAGAAAGAATGCTATCCACATCCAGAGAAAGAACTGTGGGAGCAGAAACACAGAAGAAAAGCAACTGTTTGATCAAATGGGTCAATGGGGACATGATTGGGGATGGAGATTCTAAATCAGTAGTTCCCAAACTTTTTTGGCCTACAGCAACCTTTCCAGGAAAAATATTCCTTAGCCCCCTGGAAATTAATTTTTTAAAAATTTTAATAGCAATTAATAGGAAAGATAAATGCACCTGTGGCCATCACCACTCTCTTGGATCACTGCAGCACCCACCAGGGGGCGGTAGTGCCCACTTTGGGAATCACTGCTCTAAATGATCACCCTAATGCAAATATCAATAATATGGAAATAGGTCTTGATCAATAGCACATGTAAAACCCAGTGTAATTGTGTGTTGACTACAGGAGAGGGGTGGGAGAAGGAGAGAGAAAGAACATGAATCATGCAACCATGGAAAAATTTTCTCAATTAATCAATTAAATAAACATTTAAAAATAAATAAATAAATGAAATGTAAGCTGAAAAAATGAAAAAATGAAATGAAAAAACAAAAACAGACAAACAAACAAATAAAAATTTCCACTTCTCCTGAGAGATTCTATTTGCTGTATTCTCCCAGAAGATCAAATTTGATCTGGTCACTAGACCTGTTTGACTTCTTTTTAATTTATGATTTTTGGCTCATTTCCCAAGGTACTTCCTAGAATAGCTTCTGATCTTGATCACTCACAAGAGTCATGAAACCAAATCTCCCAACTAACTCCTTAGCCCATAGGCAACTTTGCCCTGGTTTGTGTTTATTTCGCTCTGAAGAGGAAGCCCACTAACCTTTTACGCTTTAGGGACCAAAGTCCTTTCTACGGCTAACATTCTGCATTCTGCATTCTAACATTCTAGGTTATAAGATCCAGGACTTCCTAAAGTTCTAACATTCTCTTTTATGGGTTTTGACATTTTGTTCTAAGATTCCTTCCAGTTCTAACTTTCCTTTTTCTATGCTCTAAGGTTAGACTGTGAGTTCCTTGAGAGCAAAGTCTGTTTTTTATTTTCCTTTGTATCTCCAGTGCTTAGCATAATGTATGGCACACATTGTTGTTTGTTATTACTTAGTTCTTTGGTCCTGTCTGATTCTTCTTGACTCATGGGCCATACCACGCTAATGCTGTCCATGAGGTTTTCTTAGAAGATAAGGCAAACAGTGGTTAAATGACTTGCCCAGTATCATTCAGCTAGTAAATGTCTAAGACTCAATTTGAACTCAGATCTTTTTGACTCTGGGCCATGTTTGATCCACTGAGCCATCTAGCTCCCTTGCATGGTACATAGTAGGAACTTAGCAAGTCCTAGTTGGCTAAGGTTCCCTCCAGTACATTTTTAAAAGATACCTAGCTCTTTCTGAATAAAAATCTTTGATTTGTGGACTATTCTGGGAAAGCCCATTCTTTTTCATAAATGTTTTTGTTTAAATCAATAGCAGTTGTGTATATATGATTGAAATAATTTTGGCCATTCACTCTGCTAGATCTTTTCTTTACCTTTGAAAGCTTTGGTTTTGGACTAGTAATACTCCAATCAATCTAATTGATTGTTTTGAAATATTATTTAAGTCCCCTATCATCCTGTCTTTTCCTTTGATTGATTTGTAAATGCAATTATCACATACACAAAACACAAAAGTCAGTACACTTTGTAACTGGGACAAACTAGTTCCCTTTTCTGAACCCCATTTTACTTATCTGAAAGATAAGGGTGGTCTCTCTGGTTCTTCCTTTACCAAAAGTCTATGGTAATAACAATAAGGCTCTAATATTTCAAAACATCCAATGAATTCATTTGTTTGGGTCTTCCCTCCACTAGCCAAGGGAGAATTGGACAGGAGTCAGAAATCTGGGCCCAAATTCTGCCTCTTATAACTACTAGCTATGTTATCTTAGGTAAGACATTTAATCCTTAGCCTCCATTTCTTCATCTATATAATAGCTAGCATTTTTATTGAGCTTTAATGTTTGCAAAGCACTTTACAAATATGCATGATCTCATTTGATCCTCACAACCCAGGGAAGTAGATTTATGTAATGCCCTCAACTTTTTTCTCCCTAAGGAAATTCAGGCTAAATAACTTATTTGCTCAGGGTCACACAACTAGTATCCTTCAAAGCCAAATTTGATCTCATATCTTCTTGACTCCAGGTCCATCTCTCTGTCTCCTAGACTACCTGTATGCCTTCTGTTTAAAAAAAATGTAAATCTAGGATAATTTAGGGCATCTCAAAAGTCTCAGGATGGCTTAAAGCTTATTAGAACCCTATCTTACCTGCAATATCTTCCTTGCAAAATTATTATGAGGCTTTGATTCATTAGCACCCATAAAGCACTTTGCAAATATTCAAGCATTTTATGAGGAACGTCTGTTATGATTATATCTTAACAGGTTGTTTTATGACCTGTTGTGGCCTAAAACAAAACAAAACCTCACAAAAGAACACATACCCTCGTAGCAAGAGGACTTTACCCTTTCTAAACAAACCGTGTTTAAATTCTTTCTAACTTGGATGGACCTACCAGAACTACTTTCCTGGAGAACTTTTTGTGACTCCATGGCCACTTCTATAACTCCAAGAGTCAGCAGACAGTGTCTAGTGGAAAGATACTAGTGGAGGATTATAATGGCTATACAAAGCCGCTAAGCAATGCCTCGATCTGACAAATGTCCTACTCTGAAGTGATTTACATTTTCCTCTTGCTACTGTATATTTAATTTTTAAACTGAACTCAACAAATACTGATTAATCTTCAAGTCAATATAAATCCTTGATTTAGTAGTGGAGACACAAAGAGTGTGTGCTACAACCCAGGTTATGTCCTTAATGTGTGTGTGTGTGTGTGTGTGTGTGTGTGTGTGTGTGTGTGTGTGTGTGTATAACAGGGGAGAAAGGCATGAACAAATAATGGTGGTACAAAAGTGGGTGAAATGTGTATATGGGATGAAAAAGGAGTCAAGTGAAAGTGCTATAGGAAGAGGGGCAACTGGGTGGCTCAGTGGATTGAGAGCCAGGCCTAGAGACGGTAGGTCCTGGGTTCAGTTCTTACCTCAGATACTTTCCAGCTGTGTGACCCTGGGCAAGTCACTTAACCCCCATTGCCTAGCTCTTACCACTCTTCTGCCATAGAACCAATACACAGAATTGATTCTAAGATGGAAGGTAAGGATTTAAAGGGAAAAAAAAAAGAATGTGCTGTGGGAAAGAAGATAAGAGAAGAGGGAGTTCTTGAAGCAAGGGAAGAGTTTCAATAGATAAAGATGTGGTAGGGCTTGGTTGGGAAAGATCATTCTAGGGGATTTGGGGTGGGGAGCAAGGGCAGAATAGTTCTTATAAGTAGGAGAGAGCAGGAGCTGGACAAAGAATGGGAAAAAGAGTTAGTTGGATAGTTTGCTTGGGATATTGAGTATATGTAAATGAGGCAAAACTGGAAAGTTAGGTTAGAGCCAGATTGTGGAGGGCCTTGAATACTAATATCAAAAGATGATAATGATGATGATTTTGGAAGACTCTGGGGAGTCATTGAAGTTTTTTTAATATGAGTGACTTCTTTAGACCTGTGTGTTAGGAAGACAATTAACTCGGGAGAAAGAAGAGAAAAGAGTAGGGGCAGGAGGCAGGCAATAATAGTTCAAGTAGAATGAGATAAAGACTTGCATTTGAGTAGTGGGAATAGGATTGGGGAGTAGGAGATGGATTCCAGGGAAATGGGAGAGGTAGAAAGAATGGGTACTGCCACTCCAGTGTTTTCTTGAGCTTTCCATTTGTACCCTGTATGCATCTGTGGTTACTGGGTCATGGAAGAGCAAGCCTGCTTTCTGCAAAGCCATCACAGATCTTAACTTTCATGAACCAATAACCTTTTCTTTCTGCTTTAAGTAAATAGAAATGGGAAATCCTCCGATGTTGAAGCCAGCATTTTTCTGAAAGTGATTTTCCTTCAAAGCCACAAATGCATTTTTCTTTTGATTTGAGGTGATATCGTCCTTCATGTGATGGATGAACTTGGAGTTGCTGTCTAAATCTCTCTCTGGTACTCTCTAAGCTTCAATTCTAGATGAAGAGAGCAGATACCTTTCTCCACTCTTTTGGAATATGTGGAATATATTGGTGGGTGAAGTCCCCCTCCTTGCCTTATATAATTATTTTTCATTCTTTTTTAATATAAATTTTGGTAATATAGTTAACAACATAAAAATGGTTGATCTTGAAGAGACAATACATAACTACAGAAATGATGGCAGAAAATGATAGCCCACGAAGTTTTTGAATGGATAGATTATGAATTTAAGAAAAAGTAGGGCAACTGGGTGGCTCAGTAGATAAAGCCAGGTCTAGAGATAGGAAGTCCTGTGGTTCACATCTGGCCTCAGACACTTCCTAGCTGTGTGACTCTGGCAAAGTCACTAAACCACAGTTGCCCAGGCCTTATCACTCTTCTGCCTTGGAACTGATACTTAGTTCTGATTAGAACTGATTCTTATTGATTCTAAGACAGACAGGCAGAAAGAAAGAAAGAAAGAAAGAAAGAAAGAAAGAAAGAAAGAAAGAAAGAAAGAAAGAAAAAGAAAGAAAGAAAAAGAAAGAGAAAGAAACATTATGTTTAGGCACAGAGTCTACAGGGAGGTTGCCTCCTTTAGTGGATAGAGAACTGGCCTTAAAGCCAGGAAGACCTGAAAAGACACAACTATATGGGGGGAAGCAATTTTTCCAACTGCTACTTCTCTTTATTAATTAAATCACAAGTCTAGTTCATGTCCCTATTACTCTACTTATTAACTGAGTGATACATATTGTCTTTTCTGTGCTTTATATTTGGGAGAAGGTCCCAGGGTAAGAGATCTAGAACTGAAAGGGATCTCAGAGGTCACCTGGCCCATTCCCCTCATTTTTACAGATGAAGAAACTAAGGTGAAGAATGTTAATTGATCGACTAAGCTCACAGGGGTAATGCCAGAGATTGAATGAAATCCTTTTTTTCCTGCCTTAAAAATGTTCCTAATACATTAATGGGAGAACCCAGACCAGTAAGGTATGTCTAAGGAAATGTTGAATGGAAAGACTTATGGTTTGAGGGCAGCTGTGTGGCTCAGTGGATAGAGAACTAGGCCTGGAGAAAGGGAGATCTGAGTTCAAATGTGGCCTTGGACATTTCTTAGCTCTGTGACCCCCAGCAAGTCACTTAACTCCAATTGCCCAGCCCTTATTTTTCTTCTGCAGTGGAACACTTACTTAGTATTGATCCTATGGCATAATGTAAGTGTTTAAGAAAAGAAAAAGAAAGACCATTGGTTTCATAGTTAAAAGATCTAGGTTCATGATGGCTTTAGGGATTAATTAATCTAACTCAGTTTTATAGGTAAGAAAGCTAAGGCCAAGAGAGATTTAATGACTCACCAAAGATTATGTAGATTAAGTGGCAGAACTGGGATTCAAACTTCAATTCCAAATCAAGGACTTTTTCCATACCACTTTGAAGCGCCATCTCTGCCATTAACTGATGTTTCACTTTGAGAAAGGTACTTCCCTTCTCTGGGATTTTTATGTAAATAAGGACTCAGTTCAAATCCCACATTTTGAAAAAGGCTTTTCCCTGTCCCTCCCATTACTACTAGTTCCCTCCCTCTGAGATTACCTTCCATCTTTTTTGTATTTATCTTGGTTGTGCTTAGTTGTTTGGATATTGTCTCCCCCATTAAAATGGGAGCTCCTTGAGATTAGGGACTGTTTTTTACTGTTCTTTGGACTCTCAGTTCTTAACAGAGTGTCTGATGGCTAGTAAATTATTTTTAAATGTTTTTTGATTGAATAACACTTTATCTCCCAATTTTTTTTCTTTTCTTTTTTTTTTTTAAACTCTTACCTTCTGTTGTAGAATCTATACTATGGTTATAGAACCTATATATGGGCTCCAAGGCAGAAGACTAGTAAGAACTAGCAAATTTGGGGTTAAGTGACTTGCCTTGCCTAGTGTCACACAACTAAAGAAAATATCCAGATTGGAATCTAAGACCACTTGTCTCCAGGTCTGGCACTACATCTACTACAATATCTGACTGATTCAATTCCAGTCATTTTCACTGGCTGTCTCTCATAACCTGGAATGCTCTTCCTCCTTATCTCCATCTCCTGGCTTTCCGGTCTTCCTTCAGATCTCATCTTCTACAGAAAGTCTTTTTGTTGTCCTTAAAAAACACTTCTCTTCTATCTTAGAATTGATACTGTTTGGATTCCAAGGCAGAAAAGTATTAAGGGCTGGGCATTTGGGAATTAGTGACTTGTCTAGGGTCACAAAGCTAGTAACTGAGGCTAAATCTGAAACCTGGACCTCCTGTCTCTAGGCCTGGCTCTATCCATTGAGCCACCTAGCTGCCCCAATTATTTCCCATTCATTCTGTATGTAGCTTGTTTGTACATAGTTGTTCACATATTGTCTACTTCAGTAAGTTGTGAGCTCCTTGAGGGCACAGACTATTCTTTGCCTTTATTTGTATTTTGAGGGTTTAGCAGAATGCCTGATACATATTAGGCTTGTAATAGTTGTTTACTACAATTGGACTAGATGATTTTGAAGGTTCCTTTCAGCTCTAATTATATGTTCTACAATCTGCTTCCAGTTCTAATGTGCTAGGTCTAAAGTCCTTTCTAGCTTTTTTTTTTAACATTCTATGTTTATGATAATGCTGAAATTTCAAGGAAAAATATAATATTAGTCCATGCTGTGTGCTATGACCTGATGAAGGTTTGTTTGGTTTTTTTTTTAACTTTTGCCTTCCATCTTAGAATCAATACTAAGAATTGATTCCAAGGCAGAAGAGCAATAAGGGATAGACAATTGGGGTTAAGTATCACACACAGGGTCACACAGCTAGGAAGTGTCTGAGGCCAGATTTGAATCCTGCTTCTCCCAACTCCAGGCCTGAAGCTCTATTCACTGAGCCACCCAGCTGTACCAGGGTGCAGCTTAAATTCTTGCCATCCAGGTAGCTTGCTATTCATAGCGAATGTAATGGCTGAAATAATTTTTTAGAGACCCTAGAAATTCAGAAAGGGATTCTAGTTTTGCTGATCCAGATTATAAGTGCAACTCCAGGGAGTTATACAGGCTTTCCCCAGAATTCTTAGTGCAGCTTTAACCTTTAATATGTTGAACATAAAACTGAACTAGGACTTTTAGGATACTTCATTTAACAAGAACAGAAGGGAATGAAATTCAGGAAAATTCTCTTTATGGTGTCAATTTTGTATGTACATGTTGTCTCCCCTGAGAGAATATAAACTTCCTGAGGGCAGAAACTTTTTCATTTTTGTCTTTGAACTACTAACACGAAGCATAGTGTTGGTCCATCATGGACCCTTAATAGATACTTGTTGATTGATTGAAGGAATGCCTATTACTTCCCTCATAACCCAAATACCACGTTTAGTAATTGCATTCAGAGCAGTGTATATGAGGGCTTCTTATTAGAAAGGAGAGGGACTTTAATGATTATTTAATCTAACCCTCTCATTTCTCAGAGGGTTAAGTCTCATTATCAGTCAGTGACTTGCTTGATGTTCCATGTGGAGTCAGTATTAAAACTGATGTGGGAGGGGGCAGCTGGGTAGCTCAGTGGATTGAGAGCCAGGCCTAGAGACGGGAGGTCCTAGGTTCAAATCCGACCTCAGACACTTCCCAGCTGTGTGACCCTGGGCAAGTCACTTGACCCCCATTGCCTACCCTTACCACTCTTCCACCTATAAGTCAATACACAGAAGTTAAGGGTTTAAAATAAAAAAAAAAAAAAAAAACTGATGTGGGGGCAGCAAAATGAGGGGTCCAGCTAAAGAATTTGACAACTCAGGTTGACAACGCCACGATGAGGGAACATTTAGCTTTATTATCAGAGTATAGCAATAGTGAGAGTCAACTAGTAGGGAGAGTAAGGAAGGAAGGTGCCTGAGGGGTTTTCAGGAATGCTTTGTGTCTTGATTAGTTACTAAGGGAGGGGTCATTTGTTAGGCAGTTGCTGCCCAGCTGTTCCCAAGGAACTGATGTCACTTTACCCAGGGTTTACTTTGGTCTGTGTGGCTTTACCCAAGGTTCTGCTCGTTTTCCCACTTGGGGAGCAAATCGCAGTGTAAATGAAATATTTATGATATATTAGATACCTTGGAGCAACTTTTGGTCAAATTTTATCTTTTCTGTGCAGATTCTAAGGAAAGCAGTGATTGTGGAAATTGAGCATTGTTGGAACCTAGTCCTGTGTGATTGGGGAAACTAAACCTTCTTAAACAAAGACTTCGGTCATATCTGAAGATTGATATGAGGAACTTTTTCATGATTGTAAATCTAGGCAACCCATATGTTTTATCTGAAAGATGGCCTTGTAATAATTAATTAATTAACTAGTTATTTTTTCTTTTGATTGTTTACAGCTACTTGGCAGGATTAGTGGGGTACCTCATTTCATAGCAGCCCACACCAGAACCAGAAGGAAAGAATTCATTTCTTTTTTTGGTCAGATTTAGAATCATAAAATCATAGAATGCTGGAACTAAAAGAGACTTTTTTTTTATCCTTTACCTTCTGTCTTAGAATCAATCCTCAGTATCAGTTCCAAAGCAGAAGAGTGGTAAAGGCTAGACAATTGGGATTTAGTAACTTGCCCAGGGTCACACAGCTAGGAAATGTTTGAAGCCAGATTTGAACCAAGGACTTCTCTTCTCCAGGTCTGGCTCTCTCTCCACTGAACCACCTAACTGCCCCTAGAAGGGACCTCAGAGCATAGAATATAAGAGATTTTAGAAAAAAAAAAAAAAAAAAAAAAAGAATGTTGGAGCTGGAAAAGATCTTACAACAAAGGTGTGGCAGTGAATATACATACTGAGGAAATAAAGCTAGTGGAAAGATGATTCCAAAAAAGAGTATGTTCCAGATGCAGCAGAAAAAGTAGGCTAAGACCAAGTTATAGAAACCCTTAGACGCTAGACTAAGGATGTTCCTTTCTATGGATTGGAAAAAAGGGGAAGTCTTTTTAAAAGACTATCAATGTAATCTACATCTTTTTGTAGAAGACTTTCTTTGCTTCTCTACTGTAAAGTGAGCCAAGAGGGAATCTTTTTCTTATTAATTAACTAGGGCTTTATTAATCACCTTAGCAGTTGGCAGACAGCAATCTGACCCAGCTGCTACAGGGACAAAATTAGATAAGAACTCATGGGGGGCAGCTGGGCAGCTCAGTGGAGTGAGAGTCAGGCCTAGAGACAGGAGGTCCTAGGTTCAAACCCGGCCTCAGCCACTTCCCAGCTGTGTGACCCTGGGCAAGTCACTTGACCCCCATTGCCCACCCTTACCAATCTTCCACCTATGAGACAATATACCGAAGTACAAGGGTTTAAAAAAAAAAAAAAAAAAGAACTCATGGGTTCTAGTTTAGATACTTCAAGGACTAATGAATGTTTCCTTTGCATTGGATGCTTGTTCCTCTGGCAGAAAAGTCAACTCTTTTGTGTTTTAACAGTCTGTCATTAGGAGCTTCTAGGTCTGGAAAAAAAATTCCTCACCTGTTGACCAATCCCTCTTGAGATGTGCCTCTTGGAACTTAGCCAGGCTGGTCCTCAGATAACAAACAGACAGTGTGATAGGTGTACATGTAAAACTTTTCTAGTTTGTTAAAACTTACTAAAAGGCTGTAGGAACCCAGGGTTACCCCACCACCACCACCAGATAAAACAATGAAGATGACTTTAGTGGAGGTCAGGTTCCTATTATTTAATTATTTCTTTCTGGTAGCATTTCCTCTTTGTAATCCTCTCATACCTCTGGCAAATAGATATTAACTAAAGTCATGTGGAATTAATCAAGCAAGTAATATTCATTAAAGGCTATGATGTGTCCAGCATCGTAGGGGCTACAGAAGACAAATGATAGCTCGCATTACCATAATGCTTTAAAATTTACCAGGCTTTTCCTCTTAATAGTGCTGTGAGATTGGTAGGGTGAAGATTATTACCTCCATTTTGCAGTCAAGAAACAGGTTTTGAGAAAGGAAGGGTCTTCTCTCAAGTTAAACAGCTAGTTAAAGGGAAGAAATGGAAGAGGAACACAAGTTTCCTAACTCCAGGATCCGTGTTCTTTTCAAAACAATATACTGTCCTTCTCAGGGAAGTTATGGTCTAGTTCAGTGATGGTAAACCTATGACACGTGTGTCAGCACTGACACATGTAGCCATTTTCAATGACATGCAGCCACATGTGGCCACATACAGAGAAGTATGGGGCCGCATGCTGAGGATAAAACATTTGCTGTAGTGTAGTGTAGACACTCTTTGCACTATAGATGACAATTCTACCTATATTAATTTACCTATTTTAGTTTATTAAATAGTTATATATTACAATTATACATTTTTGTTATTTAAACTAAAATATAGCAAAATTATGGTTTTTTTTCTCAGTGACACACCACCTGAGTTATGCTCAGTTTTTTGGCGAATTTTGACACACCTAGCTCAAAAGGTTGCCCATCACTGGTCTAGTTGGTGATCAGTAAAGTTAATTAAAAAATACAAGACAGCATTGTATTTATAGGCTAGTAGACTGAAATGACTTGCCAAGGTTGAAAGTTGTAAAGGGAACCTGGGAGAGAGCTAGGATAAAGACTCAGGACTACTTTCCCTGTATCATAGGCTTTCAGAACAGGATGGAGGGCAGGGCAGGGTGAACCCAAAGATAGAAAAATGATCCATTAGGGACTCAACCTGGAATAAAATAGTAGTATAGGCAATAGATTTGGTTTCATCAGTAAAATAGTTGCGACTAGATCATTTTAAAGGGTATTTTCAAGGCCTAATATTTTGTGTTCTAATTTTCTATCTGCCTTAATGATCTATTGTTTACCAGGTAAATTTCAAACTCCTTTAAATTAAAAGGTTTCCTACAACCCATCACCATCTCTTTCTAGCATGATTCCATTCTGGAATCCAAACCCTCCTCCCGTTCTACACTCCACCCAACTTGGATTACCCTCTTACCCAATTACCTGTCTTGCATTTTCCCATCTCTGTGTTTTTACTTATTCTGATTGTCATGGCTGGAATGTCCTCTCTCTATCCCATATTTTCCTTTTCCTATCTGTTCTTTATTTTATTTTTTAAAACCCTTACCTTCTGTCTTCATACTGATATTAAGAATAGGTTCTAAGGCAGAAGAGTGGTAAAGGCTAAGCAACTGAGACTGAATGACTTGCCCAGAGTCACAAAGTTAGAAATTGTCTGAGGTCAGATTTGAACCTGGGTTCTCTTTTACTCCAGACCTAGCTCTCTATATACTGTGCTGCCTAGCTTCCCCTCTACCCGTTCTTTAAAGCCCATCTAAAATGTCAGTTCCTTCAGGAATTCCCTGACACTCATCCCTTGCCCCTCAAGTTGGTAACTACCATCTCCAGTAGGTGTTTGTTCAATGAAATGATTGATCTCAAATAACCCTTTGTACTTTTTTGCTGTAATATACTATCATTTTCTGTGTACCTCTCTAACTTACCCTCTCTCTAGACTGTTTTCTTCATAAGTTCATGGACCTTGTCTTATTGTAGTATATATATATATATATATATTTTTTTTTTTTTACTTAATTTTTAAAATTTTTATTTTTTAGAAAAAAATTTTTTTCATGATTACATGATTCACATTCTTACTCTTTCCCACCCCCAACACCACCCTCTCCCCCATAGCAGTGGAGTCAGAAGACTTGGGCTTTAATCTCCATTCTGAGATCTAATGATTAATTGGGTGACCTTGGGCAAATTACTTCACCTCTTCAACCCTCAATTTACTTATCTGTTAAATAGGACTAATAATCCCCATACAACTTTCCTCATAAATTGGAGGTGAAGATGCCTTATAAACTTTAACATTATATTCACATTATTAATTTCTTTTTTTAAAATATCTCTCTGCCTCTAGCACAGAACCATGATCAATGAATAAGAAGTCCTCTCTGGAAACAAAGTAATGTTATAAGGGTACTTTAGTGTCATATGATGAATAGAACATTGGCTTGGGGTTCACTCAGAAGACTTTGGTTGGGCATGTCATTTTTCCTTCTCTTGTAGTCACTGGCTGGTATTAATGGAAAAAATGCTGCCACTGGAATGAGAAGGCTTGGGCTCCAAGGTTTACTTTCTATGACACTCTGGGTGAATCACTATAAGCCTCAAATTTCCTCATCTGTGATAATGCCTATACTAACTAACCCATAGGGTTACTTGAGGAAGGAGGGTGCTCTATAAATCTTAAAGCACTGTGAAGTAGTATTTTATAAGCATTTGGAAACAGGGGGAGGCTCATTTGGAAACAGGGGGAGGCCACTGTTAAACTTGCAAAATAGGATGGGTTGCCTCTGAAAGTAGTGGATTTCCCTTCACTTCAAAAAAAGGTTGGATAACCACTTATCAGGTATGTTGTGGATGGAGATTCTTATTCATATAGGAGATGGATTGGTTGGTCTATAAGATCCCTTCTGATTCTAAGATTCTGTGACTGATTCAGTGGCAAAATATCATCATAATTATTAGCATCTATGTAGCACTGCAATATTTGCAAAGCACTTCACATGTTATTTCATTTTATCCTCACAATGACCCTGTGAGATACATGTTATTATTTTCCCATTTTGCAAATGAGGAAACTGAGGAACAGGTATTCCTACTTCCAAGACCTGTTCTATCCATTGTGCCATCTGACTGTTACATATTTACATATATATTATTTTCTAATGATAATATTTATATCCTTTAGGATTTATATAATATTTACATATGTACAAAACATATATGTATATAAGCACACACAGACACATTAAAAAAATCTCATTTGATCTTTTCAACAGTCTTATGGGTTGTGTATTATTATTCCCATTTTACAGATGTGAAAATGAAGGCTCACAGAGATGAAGGGACTTGCCCAGGATAAGGTAACACAGCTAGCTTGAAAATAGCAATGTCAGGATTTGAACACAGGTCTCTTGATTTGTTTTCTTTAAAAACAAAAGACAAAACTTATTTTGAACTTGACCATCAGAAGAAAAAAAAACATTTCCATACACACAGAAGATTCTCTATGAAACTATGAATCTTTCATATTGTGTATTTTTAAAATAAAAATATATTTTTTACTTTCATTACATTACTTTAAAAACTGTCCTGGTTTGTGCTTCCTTCTGAACCTTTTTCTGTTTTCTTCTGTGAATTAAAAAAAAAAAGTTACATTGGCCCTTATTGGCTTACCATTGCTAATCTCATCCCCTCACCACTCTCTAGAGTTAGAAAAGGGGAAAAACCCAACTTGTAACAAATAAGTCAAGTAAAATTAATCCATATAGTGGCTGTGTTAAAAAGTGCACTTTGTACCATACATCCATCACCTGGGAGGTAGCTAACATGCTTCATGGATATAGGGTTCTCTGGATACAAGGTTGACCAGTGCTTATTAGTAGTTCTCAAGTCTTTCAAAGTTGTTTTCTTTTACAGTGTGATTGTCCCTATATAAATTGTTTTCTTGGTTTTGTTCACTTCATTCTGCTTCCATTCACATTATCCAAGATTCTCTGAAATCATCTTTTTTTTCTATTTTTTTATGGAACAAGAATAATCCAATATTACATGGATAATTTGGATAGGCATTCTTCAAAAGTTTACAAGAAGTAATCTAAGGCTCTCTTTTTAATTCTAGGTATTTTTTTTAAGTGCCTCCCTTTCAGAATCAGGAAATCTGTTTTCCTTGTTACTGTTCAATCCCAGGTATTATCCTATTTACTATTCCTTCCCACTTGTTTTTCTGTTGAGTTGGTGTATTTTTACATGTGTGTTCAACTCTTTTTTGTCTGTTTTATGTGTCAGATTCATTTGATGCTTGCCCCCCCCATCTCCTTTATGTTTGTATTTTTTCCATATTCTAATGATAAGAATTAGGAAATTCCACCTCTTCCTTCCTTTCTATACATGTAGTTCTCCTTTTACTCTCCCTTCTCTTGCTTAAAGCCCTTAGACTAGGACCAACCTTCTCCTTCCTCCCTGTTTTCGAATTGTAACTCTTCTAATAGTCAATAAACATTTATTAAGCATCTATGATGTGCCAGGCACTGTGCTAAAAGGTGAGAACAAAAATACATATAAAAAGGGCAGTCCCTGCCCTCAAGGAACTTATAATTTTTTGTGGGGGCCAGGGTTGGGGTGGAAGACAACCCACAAAACAGAAAAGTGATGGAGGAAGATACTGGACATGGAGGCATGATGGAGAGGTCCAAAGTCCAAAAGCAGCACTGCTGGTAGAAAATGAGGAGCTGACTTTTTTGGAGTCTTCCCCTTTGATTATAGTTTTGGAGCACAAGGCTCCATCCTCTAATCAGAAGAGTTAAGGGTACTAATAAAATGTGAAAACTAAGGCTGATTTTGATTTGATCTTACAGGCTTATGAGATTTCCCAATGATGAGGGAAAAATCCAAAGAAATGCCCTTTAAAGGCATTAAAACATTGAAGAGATACTTGTATTTTCTCTGTCTCTTAGAATGTTAGAACTATAGTCTTGCTCGATGACACATGTTAAAACCAGTGGAAATGCGTGTTGACTATGGGGTGGTGAAAGGGGGGTGAAGGGGAAAGTAAGAACATGAATCATGTAACCATGGAAAATTTTTCTAAAAAAAAAAATTAAATTAAATTAAAATTAAAATAAAAAAGAATGTTAGAACTATATCATCATATAGCTCCTTCCAGTTGTTCAAATAAACTTACCTTTATAGATTTCTTTGCATTCTTAATTTTGTATTTCAAAATTCATACTCAGCTTTGGTCTTTTAGTCAGAAATGCTTGAAAGTACTTTATTCTGCTTTTTATTTTTTTGCCTCAAAACCATAGAGAGAGGAAGTGGCTAGGAAAGCACTGGCATGCCTATAGTATGGCCATGCAGCTGGTTTTGAGGGAGGCTTAGAAGAGTAACAGTACAGGTCAAGCACTGACTAGAGGAGGACACTTGCAAAGGGAACAACTGACCACATGTGACTGGTGCCTTTTCTTTCTCTGGCCTGCCTTTTAAATAAATATTTAATAAATTCATACAAAATTAAGATACAATCTGCAGAGAATTTTATCCTTAACAATATTGTGACCATAAAGTAGAAATCAGAATTCCTCCTCTTTTTTGCCTTTTTCTGAGTTTTTTCTTGTCACATGGAGTGACTTACCTGTGGTTTTTTTTTTTATTTTTAAAGTTCCAGATCCCTGAAAAACTCAGACACTCAAAAGAGAAACTTGGGGAAAACACAAGGAGGTGGATCCATGATGGCAGAGTAGAAACATGGAAAGCTTAAACCTCTCTGAGAACCCTTTCCAACCAACCTTAAAATAACATTTCAAAACAAATACTGGAGGGACAAAATGAACAAGGGGATGGAATGAAGCAATTATTTTGCAGAAAACAATGTGGAAGATAGGTAGAAAGGGCCTGGTTCACTGGAACAAAAGGAGAGTGCAGCTCACAGCAAGGCCATGTAGCACCTGCATAAGACCACACCAAGGGGTACTGGATCAAACCCTTAACCCCACCTCTATTGTTCTAGGTTCTGAAGCCAAGTCAACTTCAAGATTCAAAGACTCTGCCTAATCCAAGAGAAGAGCATTCCACACACACTCCTTGAAGTTTCAAGCCCTGGTACAAGCCAGCAGTGAGGCCTCAAGCCTTAGTGCAAGGCAGTCTGCATTGTGCCTGGCCAGCATAAGCCCAGAATGAATCCAAGCCTGAGGTGAGCCCCTGAGTCCCAGCACAAGGTACATCACATTGCTCTAAGCCCTGCAAGCTATTAGCAATCCCTGCAGGGGACTGAATCAACAATGGGAGATAGCTTTCAGAGCTCCCAGACCACATACCACCTTGTAAGAACTGAAAATTGCAAAAACCCAGAACTAGAGCTGAGGGTAGCAGCAAGGAAAAACCAGAGTTTAAGAGAGTGTCTCTTCTAACCCAAGAGCAGAGCCTACCTTTAAGTAAAAATAAAAGTCAATAAAAAGACTAGGAAAATGAAGGGGGCAGGGGGAAGCACCACACCTAACCACAGAAAATTGTTGAGACATAGAAGAACAAAACATAAACTCAGAAGGGGACAGTGAGATCAAAGCACCTATACACTAAACTTCAAAGAAAAATGAGAATTGGTCTCAGGCTCTGGAAGAGCTTGAAAAGGAATTCAAAAATCAAACAAGAAAGGCAGAGGAAAAGTGGGGAAAAGATATGAAAGCAATGTCATGTGTAAATAGAATTTTGACTATTAATGGGCTCGAGCTAATTCTATTTACACAATAGAATAGAATTGTCTAAATGGAAAAGGAGGTTCAAAAGCTCATGGAAGAAAATAATGTCTTAAAAATTAGAATTTGGCAAGTAGAAGCCAATAACTTCAAGAGACATCAAGAAACAATAAAACAAATCAAAAGAAGAAAAAGTAAAAGAAAATGTAAAATGTCTCATTAGAAAAAAACAAGTGACCTGGATCTAGAAGAGAAAATTTAAGAATGTTTAGACTACCTGAAAGCCATGATAAAAAATAAATGCCTAGGTATCATATTATAAGAAATAATCAAAGAAAAGTGATATTTTTGAAAAAGAGGGTAAAATAGAAATTGAAAGAATCCACCAATCACCTTCTGAAATAAATCTACAAATGACAAATCCCAGGAATGTTATAGCCAAATTCAAGCACTCCTATGTCAAGGAGAAAATACTTCAAGCAGGCAGAAAGAAACAATTCAATTAAGGATCTGCAGTCAGGATTCCATATGACTTAGCAGTTACTATATTAAAAGATCAGAAGACTTGGAATATGACATTCATGAAGGCAAAGGAACTAAATATACAAGCGAGAATCACATACCCAGCAAAAATGAATATTTTCTTTAAGGGGAAAAAATGGTTATTTAGTAAAATAGAAAATTTCCAAACATTCCTAATGAAAAGACTAGACCTAGAAAGAAAACGTGATGTCCAAATATATAAGACTGAAGAGAAACATAAAAAAGTAAACAAGAAAAAGAAAATTTAAGGGATTCAAGAAGGTTGAACTGTTTATATTCCTACATAGAAAGATATTTACAACTCTCAAACTTTTTATCATTACTAGAGCAGTTAGAAGGCATATATACATAGATAAAGGGTATACTGGAGTAAGTTGATTAGGATGATATGATGTGCCATAAAAAAAATCAAGGAGTGAAAAAGAGGATTACACTGAAATGAGAAGATAAAGGTAAAATGGGGTAAATTGTATCATCCAATAAGTGCAAAAGTATTACAATGGAGGTGAGGATGAGGATGGTGACAGGCAATATTTAAACCTTACTTTCATCAGAATTGCTTCAGAGAGGGACAAGAATCATACTCATTGGGATATAATCCTATCTTATCTTATAGATAAGTAAGAGAGGAATAAGAGGAGAATAATAGAAGAGTGTGTGTGGTGATTAAAAGTAAAACACTTGGGAGGAAGGACAGAGTGAAAGGAGAAAGAAAGAAAAAGATCAAAAGGGAAAAATAAGATGGAAGGGAAAACAGCTGGTAATCATAACTATGAATGTGAATGAAATGAACTCACCTTTAAAACAGAAGTAGATAGCAGAGTGGATTAAAACCCAGAATCCTATAATTTGTTTACAAGAAACACATCTAAGGCAGGGAGATATGCACAGAGTAAAAGTAAGGGTTGGAGCAGAATGGGCTTCAACTGAAGTAAAAAAAGCAGGCTCTTTTATCAGGATCTCATTTTACCATGATCTCAGACAAAGTTAAAGCAAAGATAGATCTAATTAAAGGAGATAAGGAAGGAAACTTCATCTTGTTAAAAGGTGCCACAATGAAGTAATATCACTAATAAAAATATGTGCATTTAATGGTATAGCCTCCAAATTTTATTTTTATTTTTTAAAATAAATTTATTTGGAATATTTTTCCATGATTCATGTTCTTTCCCTCTCTTCCCCTCCCACCTCCTGGAGCCAAGGAGCAATTCCACTGGGTTTTACATGTATCATTGTTCAAAACCTATTTCCATATTATAACTATTTGCAATAGAGTGATCATTTGAAGTCAATATCCCCAATAATATCCCCATTGACCCATTTGATCAAGTAGTTGTTTTTCTTCTGCATTTCTGGTCCCCCAGTTCTTTCTCTGGATGTGGATGATATTCTTTCTCATAAGTCCCTCAGAATTGTCCTGGATCATTGCATTGCTACTAGTAGAGAAGTCCATTACATTTGATTCTGCCACAGTGTATCACTCTCTGTGTACAATGCTCTTCTAGTTCTGCTCCTTTCTCTCTGCATCAATTCCTGGAGGTCTTTCCAGCTCACATGGAATTCCTCCAGTTCATGATTCCTTTCAGCACAATAGTATCACATCACCATCAGATAATACAATTTATTCAGACATTCCTCAATCAATGGACACCTCCTCATTTTTCAGTTTTTTTGCCACTATAAACAGCATGGCTATAAATATATTGCCCAGGATCACACAGCTGGGAAGTGTCTGAGGCCAGATTTGAACCTAGGACCTCCCATCTCTAGGCCTGGCTCTCAATCCACTGAGCTACCCAGCTGCCCCCTATAAATATTCTTGTACACGTATTTTTCCCTATTATCCCTTTGGGGTACAAACCCAGCAGTGGAATGGCTGGATGAATAGCTACCAAATTTTTAAAGGAAAAATTAAATGAGCTTCAGGAAGAAATAGACAGCAAAACTATACTAGTGGGAGACCTTAACTTTCCCCTTTTGGAATTAGATAAATCTAACCAAAAATTAAACATGAAATAAGTGAATGAAAATTTAGAAAAGTTATATTTAATGGATTTTTATAGAAAATTGAATGGGAATAGAAAGGAATATACCTTCTTTATAGTAGTACATGGCATACACACAAAAATTGACCATGTATTAGGGAATAAAAACTTAAAAACTGAAAGCAGAAAAGAAGAAATAACAAATGCATCCATTTCAGATCACAATAAAAATTATAATCTATAAGGGTTCATGGAAAGAAAAATAAAAAATTAATTGGAAACTAAATAATCTAGATCTAAAAAAAGGGTGGGTCAAAGAACAAATTATAGAAACAATCAATAATTTCATTAAAGAAAATGGCAATAAGGAAACAACATATCAAAATTTAGGGGATATAGCCAAAGCAATATTTTGAGGAAAATTTATATCTCTGAAATCATATCAATAAAATAGAGAAAAAGCAGATCAAAGTAAGAGAATTATTGAACTAATAAATAAGGCCAGGAGTTGGTTTTATGGAAAAACAAATATACTAGATTGATCAATATGATTTAAAAAAGGAAAGAAGAAAATTGAATTACCAGTATCAAAAGTGAAAAGGGTGAATTCACCACTAATGAAAAGGAAATTCAAGCAATCATTAGGAGGTATTTTGCTTAATTACATGCCAATAAATCTAACAATATAAGTGAAATGGATGGTTAACAAAAGTATAAATTGTCCAGATTAATAAAAAAGGAAACAGAACACTTAAACCATCAAAGAACTCCCTAAGAAAAAATCCCCAAGGGCAGATGGATTCACAAGTGAATTCATCAGATACTTAAAGAACTAATTCCAATGTTATATAAACTATTTGGGGAAATGGTCATCCCAAATTCTTTTTATGACACAAATATGGTGCTGATATCTAAGCCAGGAAGAGCATAAACAGAGAAAGAAAATTATAGGCCAACCTCCCTAATGAATACTGATGCAAAAAATTAAGTAAAATACTAGCAAAGGAGACTACAGCAATATATTACAAGTATCCTTCACAATGACCAGGTGGAATTTATACCCTAGAATACAGGGCTGGTTTAATATTAGAAAAACTACCAGCATAATTGACCATATCAATAACCAAACTAACAGAAATCACATGATTATCTCAATAGTTGCAGAAAAAGCCCTTGACAAAATACAACACCCATTCCTAATAAAAACACTAGAGAGCATAAGGGCCTTTACTTAAAATCATAAGTAGTTTTTAACTAAAACCATCAGCAAGTATCATCTGCAATGGGGACAAGTTAGAACAAATAAGATCAGGAATGAAGTAAGGATGCCCATCATCACCACTATTATTTAATATTGTAATAGAGAGGCTAGTTTTAGCAATAAGAGAAGAAAAAGAAATTGAAAGAATTAAAATAGGCAATGAGGAAATTAGACTATTGCTCTTTGCCGATGATATTATGGTGTCCTTTGTTAAAAACTGTTAAAGATAGTATCTAGACTCAGTATCTGATTATTGTTAATCAGATACTCTAGATACAAGGGCCAAGGTAACAGTAATGGGACTTGCTTGTTGATTAACACAATGGATAACAGAGTCAGAATAAAAAATTAATCTTACTTTAATAAAAGTTAAAGTTATAAGAATTAAAAAGTTGATAACCAGGAAACCCTAAAACTAAGGGATACTAAGTTTTTTTACCCGCTCCCAATTAGACCTCATGGTCTTCCTTCTCCTGGAAACCAGGCTACTTACTCTATTTCTCCTTACCACTAAATAATCCCCAAATTTGCCTATTTGAATAACCTATTTCCAATAACTTATAAAATGTATATTTATCTTAATTTCTGTCTCCAAATTATCAAAAGACCAGCTAGAGCAAGTTGGTTGAGGCATGGCAGAAGTTCAGCCTTGGCTCTTGGTTTTCCCCAGAGCCCAGAGAAAAACAAGATCTTCTGTTTTCCTCTCTTTAGTAATTTCACTCCAACCATAGCCAAATGATCAATGAACTCTAAATCCTGGTATTCCCAAATTGTCACAGGGAAAAACCAAGCTGCTCAGAGAGAACACTGTTTCTGAGACCAAGTAAGATCCCAGATAGCCTCAGTCAGTCAGACAAACTGCCACTCAGCTATTCCCAAAATGTTTCCACAGGGAAAAGCCAGGGAGCTCAGAAAGATGCTCCTTCTTGGACCAAAGTTCAGATCCCAGGCCCAGTCAGTCAGAAACTGCTCAGAATATCAGATCTCTCTGTGGCAGTTAAATTTTTCAACCCCCACCTGGGAATTCCAACAGAATTTTTGAACTTTTGCCAAGCTGCCTCAAAATCAATTTTGGAGTTTGGAGCCCAAGCCTCTGTTAAACCTTAGAGAATCAACTTAAAAATAGTTGAAATAATTAATAACTTTAGCAAAATTTCAGAATACAAAATAAATCCACATAAATCATCAGCATTTCTATATAATGCCAACAAAGTTCTTCAGTAAGAGGCAGAAAGAGAAATTCCATTTAAAATAACTCTAGACAATATAAAATGCCAGGGAATCTACTTGCCAAGATGAACAAGGAATTATATGAACACAATTAATTGCTCATGGGGAGGCCAAGTTAATATAATAAAAATGACATTCCCCTAAATTAATGTACTTATTCAGTGTCATACCAAACTGTCAAAAATTTATTTTATAGAACTAGAAAATATAACAAAATTCACCTGGAAGAACAAAAGGTCAAGAATATCAAGAGAATTAATGAAAAAAAAGTGAAGGAAGAAGGCCAACAGTACCAGATTTCAAACTATACAATAAAGCAGTATCAAAACAATCTGGTACTGGCTAAGAAATATGGTAAACCAGTGGAATAGATGACATAAGCAATATATAGTGATAAATAACCTTAGCAATTTAGCATATGATAAACCTAAAGAGCGTAGATTTGGGGATAAGAATTCACTATCTGACAAAAACTGCTGGGAAAACTGGGAAACAGTTTTGGCAGAAACTAGATATAGACCACTATCTCACACCCTATACAAGATAAGGTCAAAATAGCTATATTATTTAGACATAAAGGGCGATGCCATAACTAAATTAGGGAAACATAGAATAGTTCACCTGTCAGATCTATAGAGGGGAAAGAATTTATGACCAGAGATAGAGAACATTATGAGAATTAAAATGAATAATTTTTATTATATTAAGTTAAAAAGGTTTTGTACAAACAAAACCAATGTAACTAAGATTAGAAGGAAAACAAGAAAACTGGGGAAATTTTTTTCAGCAATATTTTCTGATAAAGGTTCTATAATTTCTTTGAAATTATAGAAAATTATAAAATTTTATAAGAGTATAAGCCATTCCCCAATTGACAAAATGGTCAAAGGATATGACAAGCAAGTTTCAGATGAAGACATCAAAGCTATATGACAAAAATATTCTAATTTACTCTTGATTAAAGAAATGAAAACTAAAATAACTCTTGAGGTAATACCTCACATCTATCACATTGGCTAATATGCTAGTAAAGGAAAGTGTTAAACATTCCGGGGTGTGTGGCAATATTGGGGCACTAAAGCATTGTTGGTGGAATTGTGAACTGATCCAACCATTCTGGAGGGCTCTTTGGAACTATGCCCAAAGAGCTATAAAACTGTGCATACCCTTTGATCTTATAATACCACTATTTGGTTTGTATATTTTAAAAAAGGAGGGGTGGATTTATTTGTACAAAAATATTAATAGCAATTTTATTTGGATGACAAAGTATTGGAAATTGAGAGGATGTTCATTAATTGGGGAATGGCTGAATGAATTGTGGTTTCTGATGGTGATGGAATACTATTATATTACAACAAATGATGAGCAGTATGATTTCAGAAAAACTTGGAAAGACCTACATGAACTGATGCAGAGTGAAATAAACAGAACCAGGAGAACATTGCACATAATAACAGCAATATTATACAATGACCAAATGTGAAAGACTTAGCTCCTCTCAGCAATACAATGATCCAGGACCATTCTGAAGGATTTATGACAAAGAATGCTACCCACTTCCAGAGAAAAAAACTGTTTGGAGTCAGAATGTAGATCAAAGCATACTATTTTTCACTTTCATTTGTTTCTGTTTTTATTTTGAGGTTTTTGTTTTACATGAGTATTCTCTCACAACAATGACCAATATGGAAGTATGTTTTGCATGATTATACATGTATAACCCTTATCAAATTGCTTACCTTCTCTGGGATGAGGGAGGGAAGGATGGAAGGGAGACAATTTGGATCTTATAATTTTGGAAACTGTATGTTGAAAATTGTTATTACATGTATTTGGGAAAACAAACTATCTTTTTAAAAAATAAAAGTATTTTATTCCATTAAAGATCCAATATTTCATTTCTTGGAGGATGTTACTAAGCTTTCCAGAATAAGTTGTTTTAGTTGTAAGCTTTTGGTCTTTTGGAATATTATATCTCAAAATCTTTTCTGATTTTTAGTAGAAGCTGCTACATCTTTGTGTGATCCTGACAGTAATTCTTTTGTACTTGAACTGCTTCTTTCTGGATACTTGTAGCCCTTTTTCTTTTATTTTGACATGGGAACTGCAAAACATGGATTTTGGTTATGACATTTCTGGGACTTTTCTAGTTTATGTAAGGGGGAATGGTGAATTCTTTCTTTTTGTCATGGTTTTCTGGGAGATCATGGTCTTTAAATTATTTTTTACATATATTTTTTATTTTCTTCTATTTTTTTCAAAACTGGATTTTATTTTAATGTTTCTTGCTTTCTTGTGGAGTCATTGATATGTTTGGTCTACTCTAGTTTACCAGTTTCTGTTCGAAGAGACTTATTTACATTCCAATTCTTTCCTCAAAAGTTTTTTCTCTTCCTTCCTTTCTTCCTTCCTTCCTTCCTTCCTTCCTTCCTTCCTTCCTTTTTCTTTCCTCCCTCTCTTTCTTTTAGGTATTCATGTCATCTTTGTGGAAAAGCCATTTTTTCCTTTGTAAATCTGTTTGCACTTGTTATCAAGTTAGATTTGTAATAACTTAGAGGTTGTTTTCTTTTTTTACTCATCTTTCCAGTTTTGGTTCAGGAATTAGGGCTTTGCATTATGGCCTGGCTCTGTTTCCTGCTGAGCTTTTGGATAGAATTGTTAGTTTTGCTTGGTCTTATTCTGAATCCTTTAAAATCTTTTACTAACTTCCAACTTCTAGTTTTTGGTCCCTCTGAATCTTTGAGGTTTGGAGGTTTGGAATTCTCTATCTTCACAGACCCACAACCCCGTCTCTGGCATCTCTGGTTAGGGTCCTCTGAGCACTTGGCCTTCTCCCAACCCCAATCTGAGGCGTCCTAGAGGGTTGCTGCAACCATGGAGATGCTAGACTCTGCCTACTTACTGCTCCGTGAATATTCCAAGGCGTCCCACCCTGAATGCCTTTCTGACCATTCTGAGGCTTTCTCAGACACTTGTCTTTGGCACTCTCTTATTTCACTTTGTGTCGACCCTGTGTTGGCACTGGCCGTGCTGGTAGGCCCCTGGTCTGACTTTTTGTGCAGTTCTGGGGTGTAAGAAGTAACTTAGTGTAGTTTCTCATTGGATTTTTATGATCAATATTTTGTCTAGTGCAAACCTCAGGGTTTTGCTGGCTCAGGTATATGGGATCTGAGAGGCCTGTCATCCATTCAGGTGGTTATTTTGACAGGAAGTCTGCTAAATTCATTTTCTAAGTGTTAAAGGTGGGTGGCATGTTCACTATCTTTTATCAGAGGAACTGAGTTCAAATCCTATATGTTATTTGTATGAGTTTGAGTAAGTTTCTGGCATTGGTCACTGTAAAATGAGCAGGTTAGATTATATAGCTTGTATGGTCCCTTCTAAATCTAAGATCTAACCTCTAAATCTATGATCCACATGAAAAAATTTTCTTTTGTACTTCTATTCTCCTCCTGACTCCCTTCTGGAGGTGAGGGGTTGATTTAAGGGCTATCATGTCTTTGGCTTACTCGATCTAAGGAGATTTTTTCTTTATGGAAACTTTGGTAAATGTTTGTTCAGCCAGTACTGAGTCATGACAGAGGTGTATTTCACACTTAAACAAAAGGTTCAGATGCTATTTTTTACACTTGTATAATGAGTTATTTTTAAAATCTTAAACTTGAGAGGACTTAAGTCAAGTATTGTGACCTTTTGGAAAGAAAGGAAGAGAGAGAAAGTGGTGGGGAGGAATGTTATCTGAAGATTGGGGAATTAATATATTTGATTTTTGTAACAATATTTTAATGTGTTAGAGAATAAAGTTTTACTTCATCAAGCTAAAGAAAGGAAAATACTAGACTGAATGTAGAATCTTGGGTCCTACCTTTGCCATTAAATCATTATTTCTTTTCTTTCTCAAAGTGTTTCCTCATTGGCAGAATGAGAGGTCTGAGTAGATAATCCCTAAGGTCAAACATTGTGCTCTATGGACTAACATTCTGTGGTCTAATGTTAAAAAAAAAAGGCTTTTTTATGTTCTCTATCATAGCTTATTCTCATTGTTACTGTTCAGTCATTTCAGTTGTGTCCTATTCTCTGTGACCTCATTTGGGATTTTCTTGGCAAAGATACTGGATCGTTTTGCCATTTCCTTCTCTAGGTCATTTTAGGGATGAGGAAACTGAAATAAACAGGGATAAGTGACTTGCCCAGGGTCATACAGTAAATGTCCGAGATTGAATTTGAACTCGGACAGACTATTCATAGTTCTCTAAAATCAATATTCTATATTCCACTTCCATGCCTTTGCACAGACTACCCTCATGTCTGCAATGCACCCCCTCCTCACTTCACACCTTCTTATCCTTAATCTTCTTTGAAGTTTAGCTTGAGTGATAACCTTCTACTGGAAATCTTCCCTGATCTCCTTGTCATTTTTGTCTTCTGCTTTATCTTCTATTTATTTTTTGTTTTACATGCTTTATCTTCCAGTAGAATGTGAGCTCAAGGTCGAGGATTGTAGTTTTAAAATTTTAACCCAGACCTTGACACAACACGTTGGACACAGTAGGTACTTAAAATTCATTGAATGTTCATATTCTATGCTTTAAGATCTCTTTCAGCTCTATGAGCGTGTGTCTAAAATTCTGTTATTCACAATACACTGACTATCTGATTTTCCTCACACAAATTAGAGGGCATAATAACAATGGCCCATAAGGAGTTGGTGGTGATAGCAGGAAGGCTATATAGTCTGAATGTTACTTCCTTTAGTTCTGCCCAAAATAGGCTTTCAAGTTGTTATGTCCCCAAGGATAGGGTCAGGAGATCTGGATAAAAGGTCTGACAAAGGTGTCAACAATGAAGAAAGCTGATTTATCTGTATAAGGCTTTTTATCTATTGCCCAAATATGAATCAACCCTCAGCTTCCTACTTTCAACACTTCAATTCAAATTAACAAATATTTTTATATATCAGTTATGTGTCAGTGACAATACTAGGTGCTGGGAACATAAAGACAAAACAAGACAATCCTTTTCCTCATGAGCATATTGGGGGAAAAGAAGAATACACAGATGAGTTCATCTAAAATTTATACAAAGCTCAGGCCAAGTAGTATAGAGGCTATAGGGTGAAGTAGAGAAAGAGTTGGCTTTGTGGGTAGAAAGTTTTCTTTAAGAAGATTGAGGGATACTCCAATATTGGCATATTGGATCTGTGACTAAGTAAATCATTTAACCTCTTGAAAGTGGTTCAAGACTATAAAATGCAGAGGAGGTGTCAGTCTCTATAGGTAAAGGAAATTTCTTTGCAAGAAATTCCTTATATCATTGAAACCACAGATTGGCAAATAAAAATACAAAGACATTTTTTTGGCGGGGGAAGGGAGAAAAAAAGGGTCTTATGTAGGAAGAGGCACTTGAGTTGAGTGTTGAATTCCAAGAGGTAGCAAAGGAGTCATTCCAGGTCAACTTGAAGTCAATTTATTTTGTCAATGCTTTTCATATTAGTTTGTGAATTCCAAACCCATATATATAGTGGATGCTTAATTAATGCTTGTCTTAAAAGTACCAGTCTGAAGACTTGGGCTCCTTCTCTACTCAAGAACTTTGTGACTAAGAGAAAATGTAGCTCCATAAGGCTGAAACTGTAGTTTTAGCCCATAATAAGTTGTTTTTGTTGAATTGAATTGACAGACTAGAACTTTTGATTCCAGTTGGGTTGGGGAGACAGAACACATACATTAAAGGTAACTAAAGGGACTGAGGTCTCAAGAAAAGTGTCTAATGAGGGTTATGGATGAGGTATATTGGAAAGAGCAATGTATTTGGAATCAGAAAATAACCTGGATTCAAATGTTGACTCTTCCTCTCTCTCCCACATATAGGAGGACCTAGGGGACAGGTAGGTAGTATAAAGGATAGATTGCTGGGTATGCAGACAGAGACCTGAGATTAAATCTGGCCTCAGGCAAATTTGTCACTTAACTTCTATTTGCCTCAGTTTCTTCAACTGTAAAATGGAAATAATAGCATCTATCTCCCAGGTTGTTGGCAGGATTGAATGTAATATTTGTAGAGAACTTAGAATAGTGCCTGGCATATAGTGAGGAAATAATACATATATGCTTGTTCCCTTCCCTCCTTGGGTGCCCCAATTTCCTCATCTATAAAATGAAGGGGTTAGACTAATGGTCTCTTAAGATCTTTATCAACTCTAAATCTATGATTCTATGATCTATGTGATTTTGGCAATTCTCTCTGAGCCTCACTTTGTCTTATAGCCCTCCCAACTCTAGATTTAAGTTTCTGTAATCCTTAAAGTAAGGTTATAATCTTTATGCAAGAGCTAGGACCTGAATAGAGAAGGTGAAGGAAGAGTCATGAGTTTTCGTTTTTGACAGAAGAGTGGCAAGAGCTGAATCCTTAAGGTTCTCCCTAGGGCAGAGTCACTAACTCCCTATGTGATCTTGGATAAGTTACCTTATTTATCTTGCTTGATTAAGCCCTATAAACTCCTTGAGGGCAGAGATTGTACTTATCCCTGAAGAGCTTAGCACATTGTCTGGCACATATTACACACTCAATATGGAAAAAAAAGTCCTTTATTCATTTCTGCAATTTCAGTTTAGGGTTTGACTAAATAATTTCTTGTCATAAAATGGCCGAGTGGAGAGAGATTTGGAGCCAATATAGTCCACTTCCTCCCTCTTTTGACTAAAGAGGAAACTGAGACCCAGAGGAGTGAAGTGATTTGTTAAAGTTAGTCATTAAAAAAAAAAAAAAAACAAAATCCAAAACCCTTACCTTCCGTCTTAGAATCAACACGGTGTATTGATTCTAAGCCAGGGTAAGGGCTAGGCAAAGGGGATTAAGCGACTAGCCCAAGGTCACACGGGAATCCCCTCATTTTACAAAGGTGGGGAGCAAACTGCCATCCCCCAAGGTCACAAAAGGGAAATAGTAGGGAGGGGACTCGAACTTCCACACAAAGCAGCGTGGAGTTTTTCATGTATCTCGCAGCCTCCCAACAGTGAAGCCGGTCATTTTGTATAAAAATGTGTCTTCCCAACCCCCATTTTATGCTCATCTTTTCGTCCTCTCCTCGTTCCAGGTCTCCTCTATTTCCTCTTGCCTGGAAACTGCCCTCATCAAACTCCAGAGGGAGCGAGCCCCTTAAGGTAACCCCGACCAGACCTGGCCCCTCCGCCTTCTCCGAGAAGCGTCAGTTTCCGCTCCACCAGCAAGCAGCTCTCGCGCGCTCGGAGGTCCCTCGCTCTGACAATGGCGCAGATGGGCTCAGGTGTAGCCCTGGGAATGTGAGGAGCAAGGGAAGGGGAGGGGCCAAAGAAAAGCAGGGATAGAGTTTCGGGCGCTCGGGCCCAGGCAGGTGCGGCCGGCCGACTCGGCAGTTCCCACGCGTGCGCACTCGCGCGCCCCAGGTGCGTAGTTGGCGCAAGCGGCGGCGGGCGCTGGCTCAGGCTCTCAGGTGCGGCACAACGGACAAGAAGGGAAAAGATAGAGAAGGAAGGGAGGGGGGCTAGGCGAGAGCGAGGGGCGGGCTTCCGTTCCTCAGCAGCGGCGGGGCCCGCCCCTTCCACAGCCCCACCAATGAGGGAGCCCGGAGAGGTCACGTGCTCGCCGCCGAAGCCCCGCTCGCCGCCAGAGCAGCCGCGGCAGCAGCAGCAGCAGTAGAAGCCGGAGCCGCCGCCGCTAGACCGAGGAGCCGGAGCTGAGGAGGCGGCGGCGGCGGCGGCGGTGCGGGGAGCCCAGAGGGAGCCCGGGTTTGGGCCCAGCAGCGGGAACTGGGCGCCGGCTCGGGTAGGCGTCAGAAGGCGGGCGGGCAGTCGGCGGTTGAAGGCGGTTGACTGCGGCCGTTGTGGCGGTTGGGAGCCGGCCGAGCGCTGCTCCGCATTGTTTATTGTGTGTGTCCTTAGTAGCAGCAGCCGC
>NC_058131.1:320412814-320600782 GCF_016433145.1 Gracilinanus agilis
GGGGGAGGCAGTAAGGGGAGACTCGAAAATGGAGAGAGGGTGGGGAGCTTCGAGGATGGGGAAAGGGTAGGGGGAGGGTCGAGGTTGGGAGAAGGGAGTGGGGGCCTAGAGGGTGGGGGAAAGGGATGAACCTCGAGGATTGGAGACAGGGAAGGGGGTTCGATGAGAGAGAGTGGGATCTTTAGGATAAAGTGAGAGGGTGGAGGCCGAGGATGGGGTTAAGGGAATGTGTGTGGGGGGTCGAGAATAGGAAGAGAAAAGCATGGAGGGTGGGTGAGTATAATGAATGGTAAAAAGGGAGAAGGATGGGTATAGTGATTTGGGGGGGTCCACGGGGTTATAGTGGAGAGAGATACGCGGTGGCACTCAGGGAGGGTTAATAACTTGAGTTATTATTGTTAATAACCTTATTAGAAGGAAGGCTTGGCTGGTGGGTGGGGTAGTGAGGGTTTTTTGGGAGGTCGTGTGGTAAGGTGAAGCAAAGCAATTCCTTGGATAAAGGATGGAGAATGAAACTACAGGTTTCCTAGTAGATAGGGTAGGGGTGTATTACAGTAAAGGCAAAAATAGGGAGAGGAGATGGGAATGAAGCATAATTCTTGAGTTTAGAGTAGTACTAGAACAAGAATGGAAAGGCTGAATTGTTGGAGTTTGAAGAAGATATCAGAAAGGGCCTAAGTTGGGTGGTTAGAGATAAATGGGATTTTTTGTCATAAGAAAGTAGAAGGATGGTGTAGGGCATTAGGGTTGTGGAAAATTGATCAAGCTTATGGATTTGAGGTTAGAGTCAGGAGGTATCGTCTTGGAGTTAAGATCACAGCATTCATGATAATGAAAATTGAAGGGCATATCTCTAGATGCAGAAGAATTGGTTCCTAGGACAATGGAGGTTGATTGGACATAGTTCTAGAACCTTTAGAATGAATGGGGAAAGGGCAAATGATAAGCAATTTCTAATAGTCCTAAAGTTGAGAGATTTGGGTTTAAGCTAGCTGTGTAGACATCATGAGGTTACTTGATCTTTCTGAACCTCAATGTCCTTATCAACAAAATTCTGAAAAATAATATTTGAACTGATTTACAGGGCTATCAGATTGTTTTGGAACCATGAGTTTAAGTAGTATCCAAGTGCAAAACTGAAAGATTAAAAGGAGCATGGAGGACTGAGGAAGGTCTCAAAGTTGTGAACCAACATTCTGCACTGTTAGGGATATGATGCTTAGGGTTAAATGTCTTGAAATTTTGATTGCCTAGAATCTTGGTCTGGAGAATATGCTCAAACACACAGGTAAGATGTGGCAGGAGGGCAACAGAAAGCAAGAAGATAATGTTTTCTGGTCATGGGCTATATACTTAGAGCCAATTAGAGGCCATTTTACACTTGGAGAGCCAAGTCTTCCCCTGAAACTTAAAGGGACCCTCCTTATATTTAGTACGAGTCACAGAATTTTAGCACTTGGAGGGAACTTAGAGTCATCTATTCCAATCTCCTCATGGAGGTTTGCTTAGGGTCTCATAAGTACTTATTAGAAGAATTGAAATTACACCGCAAGTTTTCCGATTCCACTTTTCAGTACTCTTCCATGACATCATGCTGCCTTAACTGTTTTGACTTTATGAATTGTTTCTACCTGAAGGTTGTTTCGCTTTTGTGCTTTTGGACACAAAAGTCAAGTGAAGCATTTGTTAAAGAAAATTAAACATTTCAATTTTTCTTTTTGTTCTTTTCCCCCCAAGTATATGTTATGGTTCTGGGCCTTAAAGTGACTGTGGCTGGGATCTTAAAAGGTGACAGTAGATGGGGCTTTTCTGAAGAGATTCTGCAAATATTGTGGTGCTCTGGTTAATGAGGGTTGGTTTTTAGGCAGAATAGATATATGAGTTCTAACCTGATGTTCTATTCACTGGGGTGGAGTACTTGGTCTGTTCTAGTTTTGTAGGCCTGTTCTCTGAGGCTGCACAGGGAGAAAATAGGTCTGCAGGAATTTATTTTTGCCTTTTGAGCCTTGTTGGGTCTATTCTCTGGCATCCTGCTGGGCCAGCCTGACTTCTTCCTGGGCAGCTTGCTTTAGAGCAGTTGAGAGAGCAGGTTCTGTGATTGGTGCAGGCATTGTTTCACCAAGCTGCCAAACACATGGGGAAGTAACTGTTAGGGGTTTGAGTACAGTCATTTTAGTGCCAGTCCCACTCTTGTGTTCTGTGGCTAGTGTTACATTCTTTGGGATTTGGAAGGATCAAGGAAACTTGCTTTGGCTGCCTCAGTAAGCTAGGGGGTTCCCTAATAGGCCAGTGAAAGGTGGAGAAAGTTTTTTTTTTTTTATTGTCCCTAAATTTAGTCTAGACATTTTAATGGCAAATTTGATCAGAATCACAGAAACATTGCTTCTCTGACTTCATATAATGTGTAATGTCTCTTGTGTGGTTTTAAAACAAAAGACTAATGTGAGTTTTCTGCACAATTATTTCTACTCTTGACAATTTAGAAAAGATCTGTGAACATTGTGAATTAAGGATATTCATGTGAGGTCTCTCCTTTGACTGAATTTTAACTATAAACAGGAAGGTTAAGTGGAGAGAGGCTAAGCTAGAAATGACTTGAATTGGTAAATGGACATTTTGAATTTATTATTCTGTTAGAACAAACTATCTTCAGGTTTAAAAAACAAGATCATGAAGTAGCAAACTAAGAAAATGAAGATATCCAAGGTTCTTTTTTTTTTTTTTTTTTTTGAAAGGGGAAGGGTTTTTAGGATACAATTTGCCTGAGATTACAACCATACATACTGTGACACCTACTGGAAGCTCTGTTGAGGTATGATTATCCTATGGAATCCTGTTACTGACAGTTATATTTGACCTTAATTCTTTGGCAGTGATTTGAGCAGTTTGGGGCAAGAAGAATGGGGGTAACCTTTGAAAATTCCTTTCAGCATTTTTTTCTTTTGCATTTTTCATTTTTTGTGTGAGGCCAGTCTAGGTGATCTATAGCAGAAGAGATTCAGTCTGATTGTTAGGACTTGAAAAAAATGGCCTTAAAACTTAGAATATTAGAACTGGGTGAGGGACATTAGAAATTGTCAGTACTTTTATTTCAACTTAACATATAGGAAACTGAGGTCTAGTACTTTGTATGTACATCAGTGCAGTTTTAGCATACTTGTTATACTTCAGAATACTACAAAGTGCTAGTGTTCAATATAGACATTTCCAGGTCTTCAAAATATTCCAAATTTATGAACCTTTGAACTGACTCTTATCTTTTGAACTGAGTCTCTACATAACTGGGTTCCAGTTTCTATTTTCCCAGTGACTTGCTGGATGAGACACTTAATCCTTTTATACTCCTTTCTCCCAGAGAAACTTGATCCTTCTCTATCTCAAGAGAATTGAGATGGTTTATATTAAGTAAGTTTGAGTCTTTTGAAAGAATAGAGCTAAGTAAATATTGGGCATAAACGTTATTTCCTTCTATCCTTTTCCATCTTTCTCTTTCCCTTTACCCTCTACTCCTTTCTGGAGAATTGAAAAGGGAGTTAATGCTTTATATACTGTGCCATTTGTATGTTTAATGTGCAATGGGAACATTGGATGAAGAAGAAATTCTGTTTACAAGAAATTGTAGTTACTCTGCAAAATGAGGTTATCACCTTTGCTTTGTAGAATACATAGCTGCCTCATCTATGCAATATTCTACTTGCTAAATGCCAGGTTGTTTTGGATTCCTCAGTCGTAACTTCTTATGAGGGGCGTGTATTAGCTGGCTGTTGCTTAAGGTTGTTTCCACAGAAACTAACAAGTCAGTGTAGACCGCTAAATCCTCAGGTAACAAAGCAGATAAAATGGCTCTTTGCAATAAGTTTTGCAAGTACATTTGATTTGAATGCTTTTTCATTTTTATTTTAGTTAATTTCTGTAGTCATAGAATCGGAGAGTAAGCTGGGAAAGCCTGGGTTTTAGAATTCATTTAGTCTATCTTTCTTTTACAGATAAAGTACAGGGACTGAGGCCCAAGGAGGTGAACACACACACACACACACACACACACACTCTTCTGATTGTTGAGATGCTGCTCAATTTGAGATCTCCAGTCACATTGACAGTTCACAACTCCTCTAAGAGAATGATTTAAATTGTGTGTATTGATGTTGTGGTTTGCTTAGTTTCAAAAAGCCTTCAACTGCTGGTCATGATTGAAACGACAACATGTAAATAGTAAGTTGCTTTATTAGTAATTTATTTTGCCAAGAGGGTTGTGACATTGAATTTCATTTATAATTTCTCTTTTTATTGACAGAGGATTTACTAGCTTGTAGAACAATTGAAGTGCCTTTTACATTTTACCACACTTATTTGTTTTCACATGGTTTTTTTGGTGAGGAGGGAGGAATATCAGATTTTTTTTCAGAATCTGTTCAGTTGTAGAAAAGCTATTCCTGAACAGGTAATTATAAAACTTCATAGTCTAATCTAATTTTAGGAAACTGTTTACTGAAATGTTGGTTAAATTTATATGGCCATTAAAATGGAAAGAATGAAGCATTGTGGCCAGATTAATGGTGATCTAATTAAATATTGGTGTGAAATTGGAGAATCTAGAAGTCTTTAATGTAGGCAAAGGATCTCTTTAAATATTGAGTTGACTGTGACTTTATCTCATCTGAACCCAATTTGAATATTTCTTGCTTTCATGGTCATAGAATCATTCAGGGTCATAAATCATAGGATACTAGTTTTGGAAAGGATTGAAAACATAGAATGTTATAAGTGGAAGAGAGTTTTTAAATTGTCTGGTCCATCTCCCTTATTTTAGAGAATGGAGGAAGCTCAGGCCCATAGAGATGAAACGCCTTTCTCAAGGTCATACAAGCAAGTAAGTAACGTAGTTGGTGTCCTCATCTGGTGCTCTTTCTACCATATGATGGTTTTCTTTTAGTGTAATGTATTTGACAAACAGCTTAGGGATTTGGGTGTTTGGTTTCCTTGTTATCTTTAACATTATCAGAAATATTGTATTCATTAGTTAATTCATTTTCAGTAGAATTCAAATGGGTGCAATTGTTTGTCTCAATAATAAAATCACAGCCCTTTTGAATTGTGTGACTTCATGGCTCATTTCCATTTGAAAAGTGAGAATTCTGCAGCAGGTTGTGTAATAAATCCCCTGGCATTTCTAGGTCACTGGTAAGGTGTAGCTTTTTACCGCTCTGCACCTGCAGTTTTTTTTACTCATCTGCAGTATATTCCAGGTGCCAGGGCTTTTCATAATCTCATTGGTCTGCTCAGCTTTTGTTCATTGAAGTAAATTTAACCATTTCAGTGCAGGTAACCACTATTCTAAAGTTAATGGAGAAGGACAGATACATATAATTTTGGAAGGAATTTAGCTGCTATCTATTTTTTCAGTCTCTGTTGTTAGTATTGTCCTAGAGTTATGGAATGTCAGTGTTGTAATAGACTTTAGAACATAGACTAGAATCTTAGAACATCGGCGTTAGAAGGGATTAGATTAGATTAAGGTTCATCTACTCCAGGGCTTTTTAACCTTTTTTTTGTGTCATGGACCTCTGATAGTTTATGAAATCAACAGACTTTACTTCTTAGAATGTTTGTAAATGCAAAAGTAAAAAACATAGGATTATAAAGAAAATCAGTTATTGAAATACATATATCACAGTGTCTTAAGACAAAATTCATGGACTCCAGGCTAACAACCCCATATCTAGTTTGATCCTTTTCATTTCAGATATGGGGAAACTGTGGTCTAGAGACTTGAAATGACTTGTCCAAGGTCACATACCTAATTAATGGCAATCAGAATTAGAATAAATGTCTTCTACCTGTTTCTTTACCTATAAAATGAGGTTGGATTAGATGACTTCTGAGGCCCTTTCCAGCTCTAAATTTTTGATCCTAAGATCCATAATGTGTTTTTTTTTCATAGAACAGATATTTAAATGAAATAGTTTGGAAATTATTAATATTTTGTAACTCCCTTTCCTCTCTCTGTCTTCCATCAGATAAGAGCCTCTTAAGGTAGTAGGTACACAGTAAGTAGGTAGTTGGTAAATATTATTTACTCTGTAAAATGTAGGAGTATTTCTCATTTATGTTTTATTTAATGTGAGTACAAAGACCACCCCTTATATATATGTATATAGCTAATGTAGTTTATTTTATGTTCCAATCAACCTTATAGGAAATTACTATTGCTGGGCTTATTAAATTAAAAAAGAAAGAGAGAAATGGGTACTCTTTCTTTTTAAACCCATGCCTTCTGTTTTAAAATCCATACAAGTATTGGTTCCAAGGTAGCAGAGCAGTAAGGGCTAGGCAGTTGGGGTTAGGTAAATTGCCTAGAGTCACACAGCTAGAAGTGTCTGAGTCTAGATTTTGAACTCATGTCCTCCTGACTCCAGGCCTGGTGCTCTTTTCACTGTGCTACCTAGCTACTTTGTGAAAAGGAAATATAAGTGCTTCTTTCTCTTTGCTATTTAATTAAAAATGAGCCTGGAATTGACCAAACATGCATAATTGTTTTTTTTTCCTTTTGGTTACATGATGCTGTATTACTACCTAATGAAGTTGTGAGGTATAGGAATTAATTCATGCAGCGGCTTTGCCATTTATTTGTTATATGACCATGTGTGAGTCATTTCCTCTCTCTTAGCTTATTCTGTCACGATACTGCTATTTTTATGCTAGATATTAGCTTTTCTTGCTTACTAAGCTATATGACTCTGAAAGTCTTAGTTTAGTTATCTATAAAATAGGGATAACTTTGTACTGTTTATCTTGTGTGATAGCTGGGAAGAAAACGCTTTGAGCATCTTAAAAAATTATATAAAAATGTGAGCTACTTTGATCTTGCTATTTTTGTCCATAGAATCATTCAGTGGCTTTCTGTTGTCTTCATGAAAAAGTCCAGAATCCTTAAAATGATATTCAAGGCCATTTTTATTTTGTCTACTGCATTATCTTTCCGGTCTTATCCCCTATAGCCCTGATCTACATGCCAAAATTACATGGCTTCCAATTCCTCTTCCTAGGCTGCCATGGCTTTGTTAATAATTTTTTCCATGTCTGTCATGCTTCTCATCCATTTCTGGCTATTGAAATCTTGTCCATTCTTCAAGGCCCATCTCAAGCACCATCTTCTCCAAGAAGAGTTCTTTGATTTCCTGCCTTTCCTGTTCATCCCCATGACCTTATTTTCCTCTAACCTCCCTAGTACCTTGTACCTTCCACACATATGCTTTATTTTCTACATTACAATTTTCCCTCCTCTGCTATATTTGTGCCTTTTGGTGTTATATCTCTTCTCCTGTATTGTAAGCTTCATAAAAAACTGCATTAATTATCATTTTATCTTTTTTAGGACCTAGCACAGTGTTTGATATAGATACTTTATGTGGTTGAATGAATAAGAGAGCTGTACTACATTCCATGAGAGCAGCAGCCATATAGATTTTCCTTTGTAATCTGTAGCTTCATGCATAGTGTGCTGTATCAGATAGTCCCTTAATACATTTTGTAAAATAGATATGCAGGCTTCTGAATTCCAGAATTAGCATTATGTTTATTGTGTTCTTTCGCTACAAGTTCAGAGTTTGCATATATGTTCAATATTGTTTGGCATCCTTATGAAGTAGATGATATGCTCATTTTTTTTTTTACATATGGAGAAATTGAGGTACAAAGAGCACATGTTGTTGGCAAGCCTTTCAGAAGAAAATTTATCAGAAGTGTGCTGACTTTTCAAAGGAAAGAATACCTGATTTGGAGTTAGAGGCTCTTTTTTTTACTAGTAGTATAACTTCAGATATTTCAATTAATCATTTAAAAAGCTATTAGGTACTAACTTCCTCTTTTTGAGAAAGAGGGAGTTGATAATGAGAAGGGCAGTTGAGGGAGTTACTATTGGATAGCCTCAAAGTTTTATCAGCAAACATTTACTAAAATTCTACTATGTGAGAAGCACTATGCTAGGTGTTAGGGATGTAAAGACAAAAATAGCTCCTACTTCAAGGATCTTATTTATCAGAAGTGATGTGTACTCATAGAAGTATTTTCAAACTATATACAAAATGAATATGAGGTAATTTTTAGTGGCAAGGTGTTAGCAATTTGGGGTATCAGGAAAACCAAATAAGAGGTGATGTTTGAGGCACACTTTTGAAGAAATTAAGGACTTCTAAGAGGTAGAGGAAAGTAGTGAGTATAATGTAGCCATAAGGGGACCATACAAAGACCATAGTATATGGTACATTATATGGAAGGAACAGCAAGTAAATCAAATTGGGTTATAAGAGAGATTGTGGTAAGGGGGAATAATTATATAATACTGGAAGAGTGAGTTGGAACCAGGTTGTGAAGGACTTTAAATGCCAAACAAAGAAGTTTGTATTTCAATCTAAGGCAGTAGAGAGGTTCTTGAGTTTATCAAGCAAGGGAGTAATTATAGTTAAATCTATGCTTTTGGGATATCATTTTGGCAACTTTGTGGAGAAGGGATTAGAGAGGGAAGAAACTGGAAATAGGGAGGGCCAATTAGGAGGCTATTGTAATAGGGTAGATGAGGGTGGTGTGAGCTGAGAGAATTGGGGATAGGTGAGGTGAGATATGTTGTGGAGATAAAGTTAAGACAAGATTTGGCACCTCAACACAAGGGGATGAGGGAGAGCAAAGAATGATGGGATTGCGAACCTAAGTGATTAGAAAGATGGTAGTATCTACAAGAGAAATAGGCAAGCTTGGAAGAGAAATGAGTTGGAGGAAAGAGGGAAGATGAATTCTGTTTTAGACATGTTAAGTTTGAGATGTCTGTCCATTTGGAAGTATACAATAGACAATTGGTGATACAGGCAGCTCTGAAGAGAGTAGGGATACACATAGAGATATAGTAGTCATCTCTATAGTCATCCACTAATTGTCCCCTGAGAATTGTTGAGGGCCCTAAGAAAGAATATAAACGAGTTTCTTAACCTGGGGTCTTTGAACTTGAAAAAAAAAATGTATTTTCAGTTCTGAATTCTTCCTCCCTCCTAATCTTCTACCCCTTGAGAAGGAAAAAAAACAGAACCTCTGTATATCACTATGTAAGTCAAATTCCCACATTTTATATTCCTCCTCCCATTCCCCTCAAGAAAGTAAAGTAAAACTTCATTCTAATTTCTTGAGTCTTATCAGCTCTCTATGTGGAAAGTTTGTTTTATCATGAATCATTTGAAATTGTATTTTGTCATTGTTTGATCAGCGTTCCTAAGTCTTTCAAAGTTGATTATCTTAATATTTTTATTGTATGAGTTGTTCTGGTTCTCACTTTGTATCAGTTGTGAATGTTTTAAAAAATACTTTCATAAATGTATTTCAGTGTGTTTTTTTGTAATCCTATACATTTTATTTTATGCATTTAGAATCCTTACAGAAGAGATTCATAGATTTCACTAGATTGGCAAAAGGGGTCTGTAACACACAAAAACAAAACCTGTCCATGACAGGTAAGAATCCCTGGTACTTAATACAGAGAAGTCCAGGATAGTGTCTTGAGGTACATTCATAGTTGGGGACTGCAATATCTAGCAAATGAGGCTGAGAAGGAGCAGTCACACAAGTAGGAGGAGAACCAAGAGAGAGCAAAGGAGTATCATGAAAACTTAGAAGAGAATATCTTAAAGGAGAGGGTATCTTGGAAGATAAAATAGTCAGCAATGTTTAAATGCTATAGAGAGGACAGGGATGAATATTGAGAAAAGTCAGTTGGATTTGGCAGTTAAAAAGATCATTGGTAATCTGGAGAGAGCTATTTCATTCAAGTAATAAGGTCTAAAGGTAGATTTTGCATAGAGTTTAGAAGTAAAAAGAGAATAAATGGAAGCAAGGAGAGTGGGTAGTTTTTTTCTAGAAGTTTGGCTTTGAAATAGAGAAGAGAGATAAGACGATAACTTGAGTGTCAAGTATGACTTTTTTGAGTCTGAGGGATTCCCGAATGGTTTGTAAGCAGCAGGAAATAAACCAGTATCTGTGGAGAAGTTGAAAATTAGAATGAATGATTAGGGGGGACACTTAGAGGGGATGGGATCAAGGGTACAAATCCTTGGTAAAGGAATCTTTCATCTGATGAAATATAGGATTCAATATAATAGAATAATTGTTGATCAGTGGTAAGGGCCCAGATCTCCAAAATGTGGGTAATACATCTTTGTACTACTTTATGTTTATTTGTGAGGAAAGTGTGTTATAAATCATAATGTGCTATAGAAATATGAATCATCATCATCATCATCATTCATATTATTATAGGTTTGAGGACAGAGCACAGGGCCAGGCCATAATACTGTTCTTTTAAAAACTTTTCCAGAATTCAAGAGTCCCAGGATTGGATTAAAGAGGGCAGCTAGTCCAACTGTAAACATGTATAAAAACCCTTCTTTGTAGACTAGGATTCCATTGAATCCCTAGTTTATGCCATGTACCATAGTTTAATTATCTTCCTGTTTCATTCAACAAATATTTATTAAATCCTTGCTTTGTGCAGAGGGTAAGGTATCTATATTCCTTTTATTGTGTTGAAGGATACCTAACATTTTAATAATGCTGTTAAGGTTTATATGATCTCATTTGATTCTTACAGTTTTATGTTTTGATACTATAGGTATTATTATCCACATTTTACAGATAGGAAAGCTAAGAGGGTAAATGATTATCAATGATCTTGTAGCTAACAAGTCATATAAAATCATATAAGTCCAGCTAATGCAGTTATCTTTCCTGTATACCATGTATACTTACAGTGCTGGGGATGGGGTGGGAGTGAGGGGTGATGTAACAGCATGGGATAGTGAATAAGAGAGCTAAACTGGAAGTCATAAAGACCTGGATTCCCGGGCAAGTCACTTAATACTTCAGTACCATAGACAGTTCTTTAAGATTATAAATTGTGTAATAGTTGTTGCCTTGCAACGGTATAGGTATAGTGTTGGTTCCCTAAACCAGTGAAATCAGAGATTTGTACCTATGTGCAGAAATGCATCATGTACCTACATGTACAAAACACTAGAAAGGTTCAAGAGTCTACTGAATTTAGGGATTATGAAGGTTTTGTAGGGAAGGTTCTATATAAGTTGGACTTTAAAAGATTAGTAGTGGAAGACAGCTAGTTGGCTCAGTGAAAAGAGAGCTAGGCCTAGAGATGGGAGGTCCTGGGTTTAAATCTGTCCTCAGACCCTTAGCTGTGTGTCCCTGGTCAAATCACGTAACCCGCAAACCCCTCTCCCCTCCCCTCACTTGTCCATACCTCACTTGCTCCTCTGCCTTGTAATGGGTACTTAGTTTTGATTCTAAGATAGAAGGTAAGGGCTTAAAAAAAAAATTAGTAGTGAATTTAATGGGTAAAGAAGAGGAGAAAAGACATTCTAGACCTAGGGACAGTGTGAGCAGACATGGAGGTGACTTCTATTCCAAAACTTCCCCAAAAGTCATCTAGAAGCTGTGCAAAAAGGAAGGAGGCAGATAGGAGAGCCAATGTCATGCAGTCATGCACGGTTCTCTGTATGGAGGCAGTATGAGAGAAGGACTCTTATGAGAAAGCTCCAGGGAAATCAGAAGGGAGTCAGTGCAGGTGTGGCAAAATTTAGTCTGGAACAGCCCAGACATCCAGGAGATAGTTTCTAATTTCCTAAAACTATTCTGAGATTCCATTGGTCCATGGAGATCTAGTGCTTCTAACCCCAAAGATGGGGGAAGGGCCCTAATAATAGGAGGTAGAAGAATAAGAATCTAGGTGACCTAGGATGAGACCAAGCTGGATCAACCATTCAGCCCAAAAACATTTAGCAAGGGTGGGGATTGGCCCTGGCACAAAGACCCAATTTAGGAACTAATGCTGGAGAAATGAATGAACCAAAGTAGACACCAACCAGTATAAAATAGTTATTGGAGATTATCTATAGATGTCCCACTTGTAAGCAGTAGCTTAAAAGGGGGAAAAATGTATTTTCCAATAAGGACTACGTGAATATATAGACCAGTGGTTCCCAAACTTTTTTGGCCTACCGCCCCCTTTCCAGAAAAAATATTACTTAGCCCCCTGGAAATTAATTTTTAAAAAAATGTAATAGCAATTAATAGGAAAGATAAATGCACCTGTGGCCATCATCTCTCCTCTGGATCTCGCAGCACCCACCAGGGGGCGGTGGCCCCCACTTTGGGAATCACTGATATAGACGAATGAAGCCAGAGATTTCAACAAAAATGCTCTGGTGTAGAAAATTGAAAATAGAATCAATAAAAGTGGTTAATCTTACCTAAGTAATGGAATCCTTTAAAAATTAGACTAGGCCAACCAAATCAATAAAAAGAATGTTAAAGATTTTAAAAAAATAGGGAAAGATACTTGAAGAATCACTCCATTCCAGGGCAACCTAGTGGAGAGAGAGTGCTAGTCCTGGAGATGGGAGAACCTGAGTTCAAATCTGGACTCTCAAAACACTTCCTACCCGTGGGATCCTTAACCTAACCCCAGTTGCCTAGACTTTGCTGCTTTTCTGTCTTAGAAGTGATACTGAGATACAAGGCAAGGGTTTAAAAAAGAATAATTGAATTCACCAAAACCCAAGATCATAACCTTGGACCCTGTATTTCAAGAAATCATAAATTAAAACCATCCATATCTAATAGACCTGGAGGGCAAAGTGAGGATAGAATCCACTCATTTTCTATAAGAGGTGTCAAATGTGTTCTGTAAGCCATATGTGGCCAACAACACTTTCAAGTGAGGTCTGAACCACATTAAAATATAATTGGGAAATATTTAACATAATTAAAATACAATAAAATAAAGAGAATATTACATGTTAAATTAAGTCAATATATGGTCCTATGGGATCCTTTATGTACTGATTAGTAGTTTCCTTTTCTTATTGAATTTGACATTATATTAAAAGAAACCTGAAAAGAAAAAGTCTGAGGAATGTCATAACTGAAATCCTGAGCTTAAAAATGTCACAGAAAAATTATTGCAAGTATTCAGAAAGGACTTAAAAGTACAAAAGAGCCATAATCAATATTGTATAAGACCTGAAAGCTTCTACAGTAAATGAGAAGAGATCTTGGAATACATTATTTCAAAAGGCAAAAGTCTTCCAAATGAAGAACTTATTTTACAGTATATGCTCTGGGGGATGGGGGTAGAATTTTTAATGGAAAAGAGGACTTCTCCCATTTTCTCCCCTCCCCTCTAATCTGAAACTCCCAGAGTTCTCTCAGGAGGTTCTCTGGAATCATGGTTGGTCATTACACTGATCTGAGTTATAATATTGTTATTATTGTGTAAATTGTTATCTTGATTCTGTTTGCTTCACTCTTATATCAGTTCATATAGGGTTTTCCCATGTTTTTGAAGTTGTCCCCTTCATAATTTCTTAAAACACAACAATCTTTCTTCACATTTATATGCCATAATTTGTTCAGCTATTCTCAAAAATGATAGGTAACATGCCTCCATTCCTCTCTCCCTCAATTTCCAGTTCTTTGCTGTGACAAAAGAGTTTTACTATATTTTTTTATATGTTTGTTTGTTTAAGACAATTCCTCCCTTAATCTACTCCACCACTCCATCCCTATTCTCCATTCTCACTTTTCCTTGTTTAATGAAATATATTTCTGTATCCAACACTGTATTTTTGAACATGCTCTTTCCTCCTTTGACCAGATGAAAGTGAGGTTCAAGTGTCACCTGCTCTCCCATTCCTTCTTCTTTGTTTGCATGGACTTATACTTGTACACCTTGATTATGTGAGATAATTTCCCCTTACTTTACTTTCCCTTTTCATCACTGGTATATTCCTTTCCCCATTCCCTTTCCCCTTTCCATTCTTTTTAGGATTATCAAGACATACATAACAGGATTATTCTTGTTCCCTCTTTTGAGACTTCCTTTATGACCCTGATGGATGATAGGGTTGGAGGGGGTCGGAGAGGGGGAATGGACATGCATTATTTTTTCCTATTAGGATGAAATTGTTTATCTTTGTTTAGTATCTTATAATAATTTACTCACGTTTACCTTGTTAAGTTTCTCTTGATCCTTTTTTTGGTACTTTTACGTTGCTGTGAAGCTCATAGTCTTCATTAGTAATGTTTAGAAGTCTAAAATTTCATCGAAGGTTAAATTTCATCCATGTAGTATTCTACTTATTTTTGCTGAATAAGTTATTCTTTTAAGGCTATATGCATCCTTTGCATTCTGGTATGTTGAATTCTGAGATCTCTGCTTCTTTATGTTTGTGACTGCCAAGTCTCGTGTGAGCCCTTACTATTTATTAACATTTGAATTTTTTTTCTTGGCTGCTTACATTATTTTTCTATGACATGAAAACACTGGATATTGGCTATAATATTCCTGGAAGTTTTCATTTTGGTGTTTCTTTCAAGAGATGATTAGTAGATCCTTTTTATTTCTTCTTGGCTTTGGTTTTAAGAGATTTGGGAAGTTTTATGATTTCTTGACTTTTTTCCTCACCCTTCTTTGGTCAAGGCTTCCAGTGATTCTTTAGTGATTTTTACTTGGTCTTTTCTTTTTTTCTTCTTTCAGTCTTTTGACTTTATTTTAATATTTTTTGTTGTCTCATGAAGTTTTTAGTTTCTAGTTGGTCCATAATATTCAGAGAGCTTATTGCATGGGCAAGATTTTATTTCTGTCAATTAACCCTTTCTAATTCTTTTTCCATAACTCATTTCTTTTTCCAGTTTTTTTCAATACCACTCTTGTTTCATTTATAAAATTTTTTTTTTTTTAAAATGAAAACCAAAAAAAAATCTTGCTGCATCTCTTCCTGGAATTCTAATTAAATTTGTGCCTGGCTCTTCACCATGGAATGCCATCCTTAGGCACAGGTTCCCTTCTTAGTCTAACCTGCATATGTGACCTGGAATTGTGTAATGAGTGACAGACTGCCAGCTGTCACTTTTATCTGCACTCTGTTCATGATTAATCCCCTCTATACTGGACCTATACTGGATGCAAAGCCTTTCCTGCACTGGAATGCTGCCTCCCTGACAATGCTTCTAATCAGAACCACTCCCCAGTGTCCTCAGACCTTTTTAGCTCTAAATGCCAATTTGAGCTAGAGAAATGACTGTGATTTTTGTTGGCTTGCTTGATCTGGATTTGTTCTGGCTCATTTTCTAGATCTGTTTGGAGGCATTTGGCGGGAATTTAGGGGATGGGACCTTGCCATACTTCTTGGTACTCTGCCATCTTGGAACAGAGTACTTTCAAGCATTTCCGATGAAAAGGCCAGAGCCAAAGTGGAACTTTGAAACGTTAACCTGAGAGTACAGAGACCTTGTAAGATAAATTTATTTGAGCAAGTAAAAGGACTTGTGTGATGTAGTTAGGTTAGCAGTCATTTATTGAGCATTTAGTATGTGCTGGCCATCCTATTAATCTCTGGGGTTACAAATATAAGCAAAAAGACAGTTTCTGTCCATGAGGAGCCTATTATTCCAATGAGAAATAGGAAACAAGTAGCTTTTTAGAACCTAATGTTTTTAAAGGGTATTGAAGGGAGTTAAGTGAGAAAAAAGAAGTTTTAATGCCTAGGGGAGGGATTAGTCCTATTCCTAAGGTTTTAGTGGGGAAAAGAGAAGAGTGGGTAAAAGGAATACTGTACACCAAAGTAGGAAGAAAGAATGGGGTGAAACTTGCTACTTTTCATAATTTGAATGAATGATAAAAATAAACAAATGTGGAGTCAGAAGTAGGGAGGGAGTGTTCACCAAATGTCTAACATAGATGGAGTTGGTAACACAGTATAGAAATACAGCAAACTTAATAGGAGAACAAGTGAGAATTGGGGAAAAGATTATAAGAGGTAGGCTAATAACTGGGAGGGAATAGTTTCAAAGGAAATTTCATAATCTAGAAGCAGGCATTAAAAGGGGTGAGAAAAATGTAAAGAACTAGATTTTAGGGAGGAATGCCAATAATTGGTGAGTAGCCGAATAAATATGAGCAATTTTATACATAATGGATTATTATTATGCCATAAGAAATTATGGAAGAAAATGTTTCAGAGATCCTTGGAAAGTGTGAACTGAAGCAGAGTGAATTGAGCAGAACTAGGAGAACAATTCACAGATAGCGATAATGTAAAGGAAAACAAATTTAAAAGATTTAAGACCTCTGCTCAAAGCACTTATGAACCATGGCTTCAGAGGACCTATGCAAAGCTGTTACCCATCTTTTTACAGAGCAAGTGATAGACTCAGGGTGCAGTCATACATTTTTGGGCATTGTTGGCATGTGAATTGCTTTTACTTTCCTATGCTTATTATTTTTTTTTCTATGCTTATTTTTAAATCTTTTTTTCTCCCCAAAGTTTTTAAATTGGTGAGTGGGTTGGGGAAATTGATTAGAAAAAAATATTCATAGAAGGGAGCTTCAGATGAAGTTAAGAAGAATAGATATACAGGATAGTTTTGAAAGTAACATGCAAAATTATAATTTTTTAAAAAGACAACAGTATAAAATGCAGATTCACATACAATTCCTTTTTGTTTTCTGTGTAGATTGTAAGGGAGATCTGAACTTGACCTTGTGAGAAAAAGGGGGGGAGGGGAAGGAGAAGGTGAAAAGGGGGTGGGGGAGCGAGAAAGAGAAAGAGAGAGAGGAAGAAAAGGGAGAGCCCAAGAGAGCCTGAGTGAGCAGGCAAAAGAGCTCGCATGTGTGAGAGCATGAGTTTGAAAGGGCTTGAAGTTTTCATAAGGGAGGTAGACCTGAACTTGACTTTGAAAAAGGGAGACAGAGGAAAGAGAAGGGAAAGTCAGAAAGAGAAGGAGACTCAGAGCAGAGACAGACCAGAGAGAGAGTATGTGAGAGAGTGTGGGCTTGAAAAATCAGGAACCATTGATTAACTTGTATTGGGATAGTGGTACTTGAAGCCAGAAATGATAGACTTTTGTAGAAGTCTCTAGATTTCTGTAGATTTCAAATTAAAGATTGATCATAATATGACAGACCAGGAAGGAATGTGACTGGCCTCAGAACTTAACTAGGAATAATGGATGGAAGTTATAGTGGCTCAGATTTTATCTCAGTTTAAAGAAAATTTCCTAACAGTATTATGTTTGTCAAAATAAAGGGCCTCAAAATTGAGTACATGAGGCGAAGTGAAGGTTAATTAACCACTGGTTTAACAAAGGATGATGCTGTTATTTAATTTCACCTTCACTTCTGAATCCAGTATATTCCTCCTCCCTTCCCTACCCAGAGAACTATTTCTAGGAACAAAGAATATTTAAAAAATGGGGGGGGGGGGCAGAGCAGTTCAGTGAAACTAACAAATATATCTGCTGAATCTGATAGTATATACAATGTTCTACATCCATAGAACCATACTGCTGTAAAGAAAGGAGAAGTGTCTATACTCATTTCTACTTTTGGGTCATGCTTTTGTCTTCATAATTATTGAGTTCAATTTTCATTATTGTTGTTCTTTCCATTAGGTAGTTATTACTAGGTATATATTTTTTAGTTTGTATAAATCTTCCCATGACTTTCTGAATTCTTTATTGTTTCTTACAATGTAGTAATACTTCTTTACATTCATGTAACACTTATTTAGCCATTCCCAGTTGATGAACATCTACTTTGTTTCCAGTTCTCTGCTACTACAACTAGAGCTGCCATAATTTGGTATTTATAAAATCTTTTTCTTATATCAGACCTTGGAGTATATGCATAGCAGTGAGATCCCCGCCTCCCCCCTACCCCCCCATTACTAGAAAGATAGAAGGACTTGGGTGGAACTGCCTGCCCCCTCTCCACCACTCCTGATAACAGATAACATTTTTTCACATTCTCTCACCCCTCTGCTCAGCAGCCCAATGGGAGCACACAGGGTTTAGGTGGGGCAGCTCACAGGCAGAAGAGCTGGAGAGGAGTAGAGCACTCTGGGGCCATTCCCCTCCCCCTCTCCACACATGTTTCTCATCACCTGCCCCTCTGCTCAGCAGCCGAATGGAAGTGCTTCCTCACTCCCCTGTACAGGGTAAGAGATGGGGTGGGGTTCAGTACAACACTCAGTCTCTGGTGAGGGGGGTGGGGACAGGGCCTGATACTTCATCACTGCTCTAATCACTTTGATTTTAAACTCTATTGGTTGATTGGCTTAGTTTCTTATGTCTAACATAACCAATATGAAAACATCACTGATTTTTCATCTTTAAAGCCTTCTTTACTGTTCTCTAAGAACCCAACCTAACTAAATTCAGAGAGCCTCTTTACTGAAAAAGTGACCTCAATTTTTTTTTTCTGTATTGATTCTAAATTATAAGAGTTTAGATACCATAAAGTAGAACCACGGGAAAAATAGACCAAAGAATACAGTTTTTGGGGTCTGCCAGGTGGGGTTGGGACTCCTGAGTTCAAATCTGATCTCAGACACTAGTTGTGTGACCCTGAGCAAGTTATTTAACCTGGTTTGCCTCAGTTTCCTCTTCTGTAAAATGAGCTGGAGAAGGAAATGGCAAAACCACTCCAGTATCCTTGCCAAAATAATCCCGAATGGCATTATGAAGAATCAGATGTGACTGAAATGACTGAATAACCATGTTAACAGTAATTTTAATTCTTTAGTACTTCAGAAGATACAAAGGTTGTATGAGTTACAGATGAGGTCACTGAGGTTTAAGAGAAGGGACTGGTCCAAACATCAGAGCGAAATTAAATGGCAGGTCAATGAAGGCCTCAAGTGCAAATTTTCTGATTAATCCAATGCTAAAAGGGGAAAAAATTTTATTTTAAATATCTATAGAGGTTCAGAGAACTGCTGGCAAGCTAGGTTTCAGTATGAAAGCATCCAAAACAACATCATTTAAGGGACTTGTAACTGACAGTTACATAATGGACAGCCTCCTAAACAGTGAGTTAATGATTTGCATAACTTCTGATGTGTCAGGCCACTTAAAGACAATTAAGATGGTAACAGTGAAAAGGAACAGTGGATTTTGGAGTCAGAAAACCTTGGTTTGAATCCCCACTTTGCTATTTTGTATCTATGTGATATTCTTTGGGTCTTTGTTTTCTTCTGTGTATAATGAAGGGCTGGATAACTGATAATCATTCAGTTCATTTCCATTTCAAAATACTATCATCTCTTTAGGGCAAGTAAGTAACTTGAAAATCATCATTCTCTTGAGGAGTGAGAATTATAACTTGGGTCTTCTGATTCATCTTGGTCCAAGGTTCTTTACCTTACACCGTATGGTCCTTCTTACATCTCTCATTAATTTGTTTTTGTGGCCTTGGGCAAGTCCCTTACCCTCTATTTCACTTTATTTCTCTAAAATGAGTAGGTTATTGTACTAAATTATCTTTAGGGACTGTTGTAGTTCTAATGGTCTGTGTATATTGTTTAACCACAAAGCAACATAAATGCAGATGTGATGAAATCCTTTAAGTTATTGTAATCATTACTCTTGTGCAGCTTTTACTTTTGCACTCTTTTTAAAATTTTGGTGTGTTGCCAATGGGCTACATTCCTGCAATTTTCCAGGTATTTGTGAAGTTTACCTTCCATTTTTCAGAAATACGGGGCAAATTAATCCCCATTAGGTATGATATTAACTTCAACAAACAGATGGAACTTCCTCTAAGAATTTATCATGTGATTAGCATCTGTCTTAAAAGACACCAGCTTCCTCCCTTCAGCAAGCATTGTCTCAGATATAGGATCTAAGAAATACTCACAACTTGGGCAGATGTTCAAGATAACAATAATTACCATTATTGTGGTAGTGCATTGGGTTAGAGCTCCTCAGAAACTTAATAGGTCTGTTACCTTGGGCAAGTTATTTAACAACTCTGCCTTGGTTTCCTCAGATGTAAAATGGGCTAATTATAGTACCTACTTCATAGGGTTGTTATGAGGATGAAATGAGATATTACTTGTACACATAGTAAGTACTTAACAAATTCTTGTTCCCCTTCTTTTCTCTTCCTTGTATGTTTCTAGCTCTTGCTCAAGCTTTGGGGGTAAATAATATGTTGCACTGGAAAAGGTGCTTAACTTGGAGTTAGAGGTTCTAATTTTGGCTTTACCACTTATTTCCTGTGTCAAGTTCATAAGCATTTGTTCATACTATGTTATTACTAGTTAATCAGTTAACCTACTAGTTAATAAGCACCTACAATGTCCTAGGCCAGCATTGGCGAAGTATTGGTACCCATGCTGGCCCAGGCACAGGGGAGCTCCATTCCCCCTCTTTCCAATACCTGAGGACATTTTTGGCATATTCTGCCCCTCTGTCCAGCACTTCCTCCTTCCACTCTCTGGGCACTTGAACCTTCCCCCCCAATGCTGTCCCCAGGCACTGGGGATACAAAGAAAGGGTAAAAGATAATCCCTGCTTTTAGGGCCCTTAGAGTCTAATGGAGGAGACAATGTGCAAATAATTGTTCATAAACAAGATATCTACATAATAAATTGGAGATAGTCAATAAATGTATATATAGCACTAGCATAAAGAAAGATTGGGGAAGTTTTATTGCTGATGGAGATTTGGCATTTAGTTGAGACTTGAAGCCAGGAAGAAAGATGAAGGGGGAGAGTGTTCTAGGAATGGAGGACACCAAGTGAAAATGCTTATAGTTTGGAGATAAGAGTGCCTAGTTTGAGGAACACAAGGAGGTGATCAGTTTTACTAGAATTGCAGAGTACTTTACAGTAAGAAGACTGAAAAAGATAGGAAGGGACCAAATTAAGTAGGATTTTAAGAACCAAACAGGATTTTATATTTGATCCTAGAGGCATTAGTGGATATTGAGGTGACATTTTGACAGCTGAATGGAGACATCTGGGGAGATACTTGAGAAAGGGAGACCAACCAGGTGATAGGAGTCTCTCAGGATGGTGTCACACTGTCAGAGGAGAGAATGGAGTATATATAAGAGATGTTATGAAGGTAGAAATGACTGGACTTGCCAACTGATCAGATATGGGGGATAAGATGGTGATCTTTTCCCCAATAATAGAGAAGTTGGGTTGGTTTGGGAGGAAAGGCTTGTGTTAAGGTCAGAGTTCAAGATGTCTATAAGGCATTCATTTCTAGACATCCAGTAGACATTGTGAGAATGAAGGTCTGGAGAAAGGTTAGGCTTATATAAGTTGATTTGAAAATCATCTGCATAGAGATAGTTGAACCATAGGAGCTGGCAAAATCACCAAGTAAAATAATATAGATGGAGAAGAGGTGAGGGTCCAGGCCAGAGCCTACTAAGTAAATAAGTCATGACTTGGATGAAGATCCAACAAAAGAGAATGAGAATGAATAGTCAAATAGGTAGGAAGAGAACCAGGAGAAAATAGTGTCATGAAAAGATAGAAGTGTTAAGAGGCTCAAGAAAGGTAAAAAATAATGAATATTGAGAAAAAGCCATTCAATTTGTCAATTAAGTCACCTGGGCAAGTTATTTAAAACTGGGTCTCAATTTTCTCATCTATGAAATAATAAAATTGGACAGGATGACCACTGAGAGGATTCCCTTCTAGCTTGAAATCTGTGATCATTAAATTGTGATTATTAAATCAAATTATTAGTCAGCAGTCTCTAATATATACAAGGAATTGTGCAAGATGCTGAGATGAAAAACATGTCCATAAAGAAGTATGATAAGAAAGTAGGTGTTTTTGTTAAAACGGCAAAAGAGAGATCTAGATAAAGTACAAAGGATTGCAAGTAGAAAGGTATTGTTTCATCTGGGGTTGTAAGTTGGAGCTACACTGTGAGGAGTCTTGATTGCCATGCTAATGAGTTTTTGTTCTGCTCTGTCTAGTAGTATTTCTTAGCTTTATATCATGGACATCTTTAGTAGTCTGGTGAAGCCTGTGGATCCCTTCTCAGAACAGTATTTTTAAATGCATAAAATACAAGTATAAAATTAAAAAAAAACTACAAAAAAAATTATTGATCTCAGTGCAAGAACTGTTGTATATAAGCAATGGGGAACCACCGAAGATCTTGAAAAAATTGAGAGTGATGGGTTCTAAAGTACGCATTTTGGTAGGAATATTAATTAAGTCAGGAAGACCTAGACTTTATTTTTGTGGTGACCATGGACAAGCCATTCAGCCATTTTGAACGTTTCCTTATTTTTGAAATGGATATGGTGATATTTATGAGGTTTTTTTTGTCAAAGTAACATTTAAAATGCTTTTCCATCTTTTAAGTGATATGTCCAAGTTGGTTATTATTCATCAAGTAAATTACTTTGGCAGCTGTATTAATGCCTGATCTGTACAGTCTAGTGGCAGAAAGACCAGTTAGGAGGTTGTTACAGTAGTCTAGGCAAAAGTCAGTAAGAACTAGAGTAGTTGAGAGTGTTAGTAGAGGGGAAGGGGGATTGTCTGTAAGGGATTACAAGGTAGAAGCAATAGGTCCTAACAGTTGATTGTAAGAGGGAGAGTGTGGTTATAGAGAAAGAATGGTTAAAGGAGAGGAAAGATTATAAATGATGAATACTTTGAAACTGAATAGGGTTAGATGATGTTACATACATCACAAATGGGGAACTTAGGAAGGGAAGGAACAGGCTTTGGACAAGACAATTTAAGTTTTAGACAGGTTGAGTTTAAAGTGCCAATGGTATATCCAATTGGGCAGGTCCTTGAAAACAAATGGAAACTTAGGATCGGAGGTTAGGAGAGAGAATCAGGGTTGAGTAATGTAAGCTATAATTTAGAGTATATATATTCAGTGACATTTTAACAGCCAATATATAAGCTCAAACAGATGGAAAAATTGTTCATGGCTTTTAATCTGAAGAGCTTCCAGCCTTTGTCCTCTAAATTAGTAGTAGAGAACCTTGGACCTGTTGGATATGACCTTTAGTTTGATTTTAATAGACTTGTGGAGGATTAAGTCTGACCTATGGAGGCAGGAGAATGATTTCTCTTTGGTTAGGTAGCTGTTTTGTTTTTGCCAATAACATGCTATCTTGGGCTACCATTTCCTCATTTCTTTTTCACAGGAACCTTGGACTCTGCCCCTGTCTCTTCCAGCTCTGATGAATGGTTTTTTATCTTTTCAGGGCCCAGGCCTCCATAGCTTTTTCAGTTGTCGTCACATAGCCCTGCTCCTACATTCCCTTCCCCTCAGACTCCCCCAAACTACCTACAGGGTAGCTTGTTTATAAAGATTTCATGTCTTTTGAAGATCAAGACTTTGAGACCTTTTGTGTTTTTTTGAGCATATCTGTGCTACACATATTCAAGCATATCTATGTTATATAGATAAACATAGAACACTTCATAATTCCTAGACTCTTAAGATATTTGACTTGAAAAGGATTTTGGGCCATAAAATATTTAGAACAATAGGCTTGGAAGAGAAGAATTAGAAGAACTTGAAATTACAAGTGTCCCTTCCATTTTGCTGGGGCTAGGATGCACCTTGTGATCTGGAAAAATCCACAATTTTTTTGGCTTTCACATTCTTTTCATAAGCTTTAACTTTATACTTATTTTACCTTTAAAACGGTAATGTATATTGTATGAACTAGAAGCCAGGTAATCATAATATCTGTATTATAATCTATAATGTAAAATTTTAACTCTTTTAAGAGTAATTTCAGGGGAGGGAATTTATAATTCTCCTCAGAAGGGAATGTGTGTTTTATAATCTATAATGTAAAGTTAAGTAATTTCAGGATAAGAAATTTGCCATCACTCCAGAATCCAGACAACAAACCTGTTTGGAGAAGGCACCATGAAGATGCCTGAAGAGCCTTCACTGGATCATGAAGATCCAAAATGAACTTTGGGGTGCAGTTGATTGAACTATGGGGAGTTGAATGCATTTGTTTTGAATGTACACTCTTATGCCAATAGGGAACTGCCCCAATTGGCTTTTTGTCAACTAGGTTAGTTTTTATCCTCTCTTCTTTTATCCCCAAATTTCTGTAATTTAAAAGTTATGTTTACAAGAGCATTCAAGGAGACCAGTCTCTTTCCGCTCTCAGGGAGAATGTGTTAGTGGAAATTTAGGGTTCATTAAGCTTTAAATATTTAGATATATGATATAAACTTCCTGTGGATGTTTACATTTCCCATGATTCCTCTTGTAATTCAGGTAAACAGGAAGTGTGATTACTTAGACAGTATAAGACTCCTGATTTGATTGGGAGATGCTTTTATTCCTACGAAGCAGTGAGGTGGGCAGAAGGTAATTGTGGGTTATTTGAATTAGATCTTAGCAGGTGCGTGGCCTTTTTAAATTTACCAACATGGCTTTAAATAAAATATTAATACTTTTATCTATATCCATCTATATCAGTTTTATTCAAAACAATATTTATGGCATTAAAGATATGTTGATATTATGCTATGCATATGTTTTATGCATTTCTGAGTTTCCAAACTTTTTCTGTGTTGTCTGCTGGCCCTTCACATATTATCTGTGACTTCTGCAAAATTCTCCCAAAATTCCCATTTAATTTTTTATGCCACTATAATGGGGAAAATCACGATGTGGAAGGGATACCTGTATAGTGATAAGGCTACAAGCGACTGTACAGAAACTCTGGCCCACCCAATTCCTTATTTATACCTGTGGAAAGAAACCTAGGTAGGGGCATTTGGATTACTCATAGTTGCACCTATGAATATATAAATGAGATCTCTTGATTCTCCAATTAGTGGTCCTTTAATACCTCTCTCCCCCTCCTCCATTCTCTCTCACTCTCTTTTTTTTTTGTGGGTATTGTTTTGAAGCCTGCTAGTGAGTGTAAATTCTACCTTTTTAGGTGCTTCAAGAATATTTGTTGTATTCAGCTCATGTTTATTCACCTTCCTTGGAAACCTTAAGGAAAATAATGACAATAGGAGATCAAAAGAAGGATGTGTCCAAAAGTAGGATTACTGGGCCATTTGTGTCAGAAGCTGATGGGGCAGTGATACCTAAATGGTGATCATTCTCTCCTTCTGCCAGATTTTATCTGGGGAAGAATCCTTGTACTTTGGGAAAGATGAGTTTATGCAGTGCATACACAAATACATAAAGTTTTTCTCATTTTGAATGTACCTACCTTTGTTATAACTTATTTTGGTCAGGCTAGTCTAACCTTCAGTTTCTTCATAGGATTATGAAAATCAAATAATGTATATGTGCATAATGTATTATAAAAGGTGAACTAATATTCTCAGTAGCTAGACCACAAATAAAGAAATGAAAGATCATAATAAATATGTGGACCTTAATGACAGGATATTCAGTTTAACTGGTAGTACTCTTCACTATGTTTTAAGTATTAGTAAATTTCTTTCCAGAGTCTTCTTAGTAGGAAAAAGTAAAACTGGGCAGAGAATATCAAACATTTCAGGTAATGTCTTGGGGGTTTAGTACAGTTTAAAGTATTATGTAATTTTATGTGTGACTATGGATTTGGGATTTTGGAGCAAAGAGAACTGGGTTCTTCTAGTTCTTATTGATCACTAATTAGGATGTGTTATATATAACATTTTTCTTGTCAGTCTTCAGATTGAGAAATCTGAGACTTAGAGGGATTTGTGATAAATGATTTCTAAGTCCCTTTTCAAGCTTTGTCATTCCATCATCATAACAATGAAAATAATAGTTAGAATTTATCTACTTTTAAAAAAAGTGACAAGGCATTTCCTTACAACTTTACTTGTGAAGGAAATATCTGTATTTTAGTGATTAGTTAGTCTAAGGCTAACCCTTGTCCAAATTTGCACATGGGCAAACTGAGATTTGAATCTGAATTATGCCTTAAAATCCAGTGAGTGATATTTCCCACTGTAGTAAACTGCCCAAAGGTTATTTCCATCTCTGATTTTCTGTGTTCTAAGAGTCTTTTAGCTGAATCCCTCTTCTTTTGTTCTGATTCATGTACATATATTATTCATCTCATTACATATATTTGGATCAATTTGCTTTCCAATATTTTTGATTATATGATTTAAAAAATAACACATTTTATAAAGTGATGAAAGAGGAGTTCTTCCCCATTGGGATCACCTTTCCTTTCTTCAGCTTCTTTCTAAAGTAACTTTTTTTTTTTTTTTCGCCTTGAGTAGGATATTTTGCTGAAGAAAAGTTGTAAGGATTTCTTGGCTTATTTGTAGGTTCACTATTTTCTCTTATCCTTTAGTTATTGCTACTCTGTGTTAGCCCCAAATTGGCTTACTTTACTGTTTAACTTTTTGGATTGAATAATTTTTTTTGGGGGGGGGGAGTCTATTGTAGCATACAAAGCTTGAGGGGAGAGGAATATTTATATGGGCACTCAGCCAACATTTTATAAGCTATAATTTTCCTTTGAATAGCTAGTGGTTTGGTAGGTCTGTAATTTGTGGTTTTCTGAACTTGTAAAATGTACATGTATTTAAAAATGACCGTATCATTTTAAAGCTTTATACAGCAGATGAATGTCAGTCTTTGTTATATCAAGTCCATTCTGTGTTGCTAAATTTTTGAGGGTTTTTTAGTTTCTTGATTTAAATTAATTTGAATTCCTAATTGAAAATATAAATCCTTTCACCTTTGATACTACATCAGCACAGTTTTTAAGGCAAAAGAAGTATGAGTTTGTCCATGTAAGTCAATCCGAATTCTTACTATACACGTTCCATTCCTTAACCATAGCTGTCAGAATATGCTGTTATTATGTGGTGTGTGGGTTTGTTTGGTTGTTTTTGGTGCTCTCTATGATATTTAGTGGGGAATGTGGTCAATTTCACTTGTGATGATGTTGAATGTCTATCTTAAAGATTCAGAGTGTCATAGAATGTTAGAACTGGAGAAAGGGTAGGCTTGGATAAGTAGATTTAAAAATCATCTACATAGAGATAATTGAACCATGAATATACCTTTGAACATAGAATGTTAGACCTAGAAGGGCCACAGCCAGATCTCCTGATTTCTAGTCAGATGACTTTTCCTTAGGAGATCATCATGATAGTTTTAAAACTTATTTGAAATTTTACATTTCCAATTAAATGTTATGCATTTGTTTGTGTCATTTGTAAATAGTGTAAATTATGAATATCATGAGTGAGTTTTTTCTTTTACATTCAGATGTAGGTCACTTGAATCCTAAATGAAAAATTGTAGTGTGTGCTTAGGAAGATTTTCATTGTGTGCTAGATAAATTATTGCATTTTAGAACTACAAAAGTTTTAATTGATTAAATAGACTTCTATGAACTTTTCAACTGATACTCAACCTCATCAAATAAGAACTTTTTTTTTTTTTTTTTTTTTTTTTAAACCCTTACCTTCCGTCTTGGAGTCAATACTATGTATTGGCTTCAAGGCAGAAGAATGGTAAGGGTAGGCAATGGGGGTCAAGTGACTTGCCCAGGGTCACACAGCTGGGAAGTGTCTGAGGCCAGATTTGAACCTAGGACCTCCCGTCTCTAGGCCTGGTTCTCAATCCACTGAGCTACCCAGCTGCCCCCCAAATAAGAACTTTTAAAAACCATAAACAATCTAGTATTAGCTTTCTCCTACTTTATTTTGAATTGTATTGCAGAGAGGTAGGTGAGGTTTGAATTCTGAATTCCCCCTTTTCATGGGAATATTTCTGTGGGAAAGATGCTTTTAGCAGAATTGTTAATGGTTAGATATCCTGCACTTATTACAAAAATCTACATGAGAATAAGAGCATCTTCTTTTAAAGTGCCTTTTATTTTTAGTTGTTTTGCTCATGGAAATTTGACAGGCAGCCTGGGAGGGATGTCTTTGAATTTTGTATATTTTTACAATTCAGTTTTAAAAATTGGAATGAAATGAAAGCTATGGCACACTCTGCAGAGAGCACTCTAGCTAATTAGCTTCCAAAGGATTTGTTTGGCACTTAACTGGTTAAATTTTATAAAATTTTCCTTTATTATATCTGTCATCAAGTTTTGTCTTCATTGCCTTATGCTATAGAGGTGAGTTAGTTCTTGGTGGCCATACTAGTAAAATATGTTTTAGTAGACTCTACTAAGGTGCTTTGAATACTAGCTTTGGTAGCATGTGAAGACACCTAGGTAGCCTCAGAGAGGCTTATTACTAGCCTGCTTTGGCATGCTTTGGGGATGGTCAGGAAGTAGAGGCCAAAATCCTAGATGAGGTAGAAACTGGCTAGAGTGGTTTCTGGGTATGGAATAGAAAACACTTCATGTTTGAAATTATTGGTCCTGATCTGGCAATTCTGACTCCGGGGCCTTGGAGAAAAGTGCTACACTTTTGAATCTTTCATAAAGTGAAGGAGTTAGGCTATATGAGAATCAGAACTATGGTGTAAAAAGGAACAGGAACTTTTTACAACTATGTTGTAAAAAGGAATCTTGAATAAACTGGGAATCTTTAGCCTAGAGAAATTTTGGGAGTAAGAACGTCAAGGAAAGATACATAACCGCATATTTGAAAGCCTGACTTTTGGAATAGAGGTTATTTTTCCCATAGGACAGAACTGGCAGCAGTGAGTGGAAGCCTCAGAGAGGCAGATTTAAGGTTGACATATAATGATGTTTTTAAAATTTCATGAAAATAAAGATGGAATATTTATAAATGCATAAAATAAGTTAACATGATAGTAGCTACAGTATGAAAGAAGAATAGCTTTAGAGATGCCCAGAAACCAGGAAAGGAAATCCAAGAAAGGGGCTTCATATATTTAAACAGATGCACCAAGTATGGGTAATAATCTGAATGCAAGGATGCAAATTTGGCTTTGTAGATGGGAAATGACTGAGAGTTAATGGGAAATGAATCATATGATGGAACTCTAAAAGGATATATATCTCATTCAAAAGGAACAGCATAAGTAGAAGAGGAAGGGTTTGAATAGCATTATATATTATGAAGCTGTAGTCTTTGAAAGAATTCAGGAACAAGATGGACTGAGTTGACAGAAGACTGAAGTAAAGTGGTGTTTAAGAGTTAGTTAAGATATAGAGAGCTTTTGGGTGAAGATTAGTGGAGGTGAAATAGAAACAATATTATCATTGACATACACTATAGGTCACCTGAAGAGAGAAAATATATGTTTGGGAAACATTGCAAATCTGGCATGGAGACATGATATGGTAGTGATATAGGAGAATTCAATTTCCTGGAAAACTGTGGAAGCACTCTCACTGCCAAAAGTTAAGCAGTTATATAATTTCTTGACTTCTTTAATCCAAGAACTAAGAGGGGGAAATTCTGTGCTGGATATGATTCTCATCAACCAGAAGGAGCTAGTTGCTGGAGTTGGAGCTTTTTACAAGAGTATGCACTCTTAGAATTTGTTCTATAGAGAGTAAAAAGCTGAGAAAAAAATCTTTTAAATTAATTTTTTTCCAATGAATGAAAATGTACCTCCCTCCTTTTGCTTCTTCCCTCATTGAAAAATAATGTGGTAGATATTCAGAATCAAGTAAAACAAATTCCTGAATTAGCCATGTACAAAAATGCTTCATTCTAGACATTCAGGTTCACCTCTCTGTCAAGAGATAGATAGCACGTTCTATCATAGGTCCTTTGAAATTGTGGTTGGACATTGTGTTGATGAGAGAGTTTTAAGTCTTTCAAAGTTGTTTGTTTTTACAATATTTTTTGTTATTGTTTAAATTGTTCTCCTGAGTCTACTCACTTCTCTCTGCATCATTTCATTCAAGTCTTCTCAGGTTACTCTGAAACCTTCATTATTTCTTTTAGCAAAATATATTCTATAACATTTGTATACCACAATTTGTTTAGCCATTTCAGTAACTTCAGTAACTTTTTGAGTATAATTTCCAAATTACTTTTCTGGAATTGATGGACCAGTATACACAGTTCTCCCAACAACAGTTTTATGTTTTCTCAGTCTTTCTAGCATTTGTCATTTTCATTTTCAGTCATTTGCCAGTCTGATTGTTTTTAGGTAGCACTTCAGAGTTGTTTTTATCTTTAATTTAGTGATTTGTAGTGTTTTTGATGTTTTGGCCCTTGATAGTGATGGTGTCTTTTTTTTTTTCTGAAAACTGCCTGTTTATAGCTTTTGATAATTTTCAATTGGGAAATGATTTTTATTCTTATAAATCTGAGACATTTCTCTATATCTTAAAACTAAAAATAAGACCTTTATCAGAGAATTTTCCTGCAAAGATTCCCTGCTCCACAATTTCCTTCTAATTTTAGTTCAGCTGGTTTTATCTGCACAAACTTAATTTTATATGATCAAATTGTCCATTTTTTCCTTTTGTATTCCTCTATTTCTTGTTTTGTCATGAACTCTTCCTCTCTGCAGTAGATCTAAAATGTAATTTCTTTATGCTGTTACCTGTTATTTCTTTGTAATGTATCAATTTTGAGCTTATCTTGGACCAAGATATAAAATGTTGTTTTATACCTAGTCTTTGCCAGATTTCTAGTTTTCCCAGTTTTTCTCCAGTAGTAAATTCTTATCCAAATAACTGGGATATTTGAGTTTATTAAACATGAGGCTACTGTGGTACCTTATTTGTTTCTTTATATTGTATATCTTATTTATTCCATTGGTTTGAATGTTCTGTTTCTTAACTAGTATCACATCATTTTAATGATTACTGCTTTGTAGAGTAGCTTAAGATCTGGCATTGTTAGCTCCTTTTCTTCCCAGTTTTTTTTTCCCATTATTTTCCTTATGATTCTAGGCCTTTTGTTTCTCTAGATGATTTTTTTTTTTAAACCCTTACCTTCCGTCTTGGAGTCAATACCATGTATTGGCTCCAAGGCAGAAGAGTGGTAAGGGTAGGCAATGGGGGTCAAGTGACTTGCCCAGGGTCACACAGCTGGGAAGTGTCTGAGGCCAGGTTTGAACCTAGGACCTCCTGTCTCTAGGTCTGGCTCTCAATCCACTGAGCTACCCAGCTGCCCCCTTCTCTAGATGAATTTTATTTTTTCCTAGTTCTATAAAGTAATGCTTTGGTAGTTTGATGTAATTCTGTAATTTCTTATATTAGCCTTATCTACATTATGAACAATTACAAATTTTCAAATTATTTAGATTTGTTTTTTTTTTTTCTTTTCTTTTTTTTTTAAACCCTTACCTTTTATCTTGGAGTCAATACTGTGTCCTGTCTCCAAGGCAGAAGAGTGGTAAGGGCTAGGCAATGGGGATTAATGGGACTTGCCCAGGGTCACACAGCTAGGAAGTATCTGAGGTAAGATTTGAACCTAGTACCTCCTGTCTCTAGGCCTGGCTCTCAGTCCACTGAGCCATCCAGCTGCCCCCCTTAGATTTGTTTTTATTTGTGTAAAAAGTATTTTGTAGTTGTTTTCATAGATCTTGGAAGGTAGACTCATATTTTATTCATTCTGTAGTTATTTTAAATTTGGTTTCTTTTTCTATCTCTTCCTGCTGAATTTTATTGGTAATATGCAAAAAATGCTTATTTGTGTTCTAATTTTGCCAAAGTTGTCATTTCAATTAATTTCTTAGTTGATTCTGTAAAACTTTCTAAACCAACATATGTACAAAAAATAATTTTGCTTTTCTATCGGCCTTTGTTTATTCACTTCTTACCAGCATTTGTAGCTTAAATGCTACATATTACTATTAAATTAGCATTGTCTGAATTAAAATAGTGATATTGGACATTGTTGTTTTACTCTGGTTTTATTTGGAAGACCTCAAGTTTTTATTCACATTGCAAATAATGGTGGTTCTTGGTTTTAGTAAAATAGTATTATGTTAAGGAAAGTTCTATTTGTTCCTATTTTTTTCATTGCATTAACAGGAATAATGGGTATTGTATTTTGTCATACTTTTTGTGCATTGATAAATGATTTTTGTTGTTTTGAGATTAACATGCTCAATTATGTTTATAGTTTTCCTAATATTGACTCAATTCTGCATTCCTGGTATAAATAAATCCAACCTGATCTTGTCATGTAATTTTTGTGATATGTTACTGTAATATCTTTGCCTAATATTTTACTTAAACATTTTATCTCAATATTCATTAGGACTGTTTTGATTTCCTAGTTTAGGAGTAAAGATTATATTTATATTTATATCTTATAAGAAATTTACTAAGATCCATTCTTGTCCAGTTTTTTCAAATAGCTTTAGTATTATAAGAATTGATTTTTATTTTAATGTTTGTAAGATTTTACTTGCAAATCCAAGTCTAGGATTTTTTTCCTTGAAAGGTCACTTAATGACTTGTTTAACAATTTTTCCTCTGAGATTGAGTCACCTGTTTTTTGTTTCTCATTCTATTTAAGAATCTTACATTTTCGTAAATATTCATTCTCTTCCTTTGGATTGTCAGCACAATAGGCATATATAATTGGGCAAAACCAGTACTTCATAATTCTCTATTCATTTAATTTAAATTCACCTTTTTCAGAAATATTAGATATTAGTAATTTGCTTTTCTCTTTAAATCAAATTGTTAGCAAATGGTTTATTATTTTAAAATGAGCTCCTCGTGTTACTAATTCATATTTGTTTTTGTTTTTAATATAGTTAAATATCTTCAAGTTTTAGGCTTTCTATTTTGCTGTTAATAATTATAGTTTTTAAATCTATTGGTTTTCTGGTTCTTGTTTTTTAATTACATGCCCTATTGATCCTCCCTGCCCACCCTTTTTGTTGATTAAAGTGTTTAGAGATAACATCTTTCTTTATGGACTGCTTTGTGTTCATCCTAGATATTGTGGTATGTTGTCTTATTGTTGTCATTTAATGAAATTCTCTGTTATTTCTAAAATTTATTCTTTGGCCTATACATTCTTTAGGATTAAATTAGTTTCTAATAAGTTTTAAAACATTTTTCATTGACTATTGCATATAACTTTTATTGCTTTGTGGTCCCTAACAGATGAGCTTAACATTTTTATTTTTCTAAATTTGTTGGTGAAATATGTCCCAATAAACTGTAATTTTTTATTTAAACTTGCAGAAATTTTTAATTTACTTAATTTATTTATTTACTTATTTATTTATTTATTTGTCCATTCATTCATTCATTCATTCATTCATTCATTCATTCACTTATTTATTTATTTATTTGTTTGTTTGTTTGTTTGTTTGTTTGGCCTGAAAGGTATACATTGAGGCTCTATTTTTAGTAAAGATTTCTTCCTCTAACTCCTTGAATTTTTTTCTTAAGTATTCAATTACTATGTTGTTTGGTGCACATGCACTCACACACAATTGATATTAATTCATTGTTCATGGTCTCTTTTCAGAAAAATATAATTTCCTTGTTTAACTTGTCTAGTCTATTTTTGCTCTTGTCTGAGATCGTGATTGCTGCCCATATTTTTTTACTTAAACATAGATTTTGCCTAGGCCCATTACTTTAATTCTCTCTGTGTGTATTTTTGTTCTAAAAAATTTATTATTGGATTCTGCTTTCTTAACCCATTTTGTTACCGTCTTCCATTTTATGGATGAATTCATCACATCACATTCATGATTATGATGGCTAATTTTGTATTTCTTTCCATTATATTGTATTATACTTGTAGCACCTCCTTTGGGCTAAGTATCCCAAATGCTACTCTTTCTGGCATATTTTATCTTCAGACCTTGTAAGACTTGAATTTGAGTTAAGTGGGTAGTGGATGACATTATAAAGGGTAGAGATTCAATTCATAATATAATTGAGTCCTGAATGGAAGTTGCTTATCTTTCTTTTAGAAGAGGATCAATGACATCATTGGGTGATGTCTTGACACATTGTTCAGTTGGATTTAAGTGAGGCAGCAGTTTAACAAAGTCATCAGCCTCACTCTTCCAGAATCATTGAAGGCCAGGGCAAGACAAAAGTCAGGATGACTGTTGATGTGCTGGGATGCAGTAGATGACCTTGGCATATTTGATGTCTGACCAAGCTCTTAAGTTCTCCATAGGTCCTGCTTAAGCCACCTTCATGGCCTTTGGAATACATTGTTTTCAGCCACCCATTGCACTAGGGGATCTCTTTACATGTTTGGGGTTGATATCCCTTTAACTCACCAAGGGGTTTTGGAGGCCTATCGGTTACCCTCACTTGATTTAGCCCATTTGTTGAAATGGTTTCTAACAGAGTGTGGCCTCTGTGCATGCTATGGTTTTCTTGAACTATAGGGTAGAGTTTAATTGGGGGTAATCACCAAAGGTGGATGAACAGCCCTGAAAAGGGCTTGACAAGGCTTCACACTAGAAGTGCTAGTCCACCCTGAGTGGAGATAATTACAAGACAAAAGCTTGACCTTTAGGAAAGTTTCTCCTGGGTGTAAGTGAATAAAGGTAAGGAGTTTGGACTTATTAGGTGCTGGAGAATATTTAAACCCATGCCAGTTTGATTAAGTCTTAAAAATAGAATTATAATCAATTTTCAGTTTTACATATGCATTTTTATGAGAGATAACATTTGAGCTGAGTTTTGAAGGAAGTTTAGAGATTCAGGGAAGTAGTGCGAAGTAGAAGGCCAACATTCTAGGAATTGGGGATAGCTTGTGCGAAGTTATGGGGTTGGGAAATGAATGTTATGTAGGAGGAACAGCAAGGAGGCTGATTTGCCTGAATTGTAGGATGTGCCCAAGTGCAACAAATCTGGAAAGGAAAGCTAGAATGAAGTTGTCCACGTGCTTTAAATATTAAAACAGAAGGATTTTTATTTTATCCCCTTAGCCCTAACAGGTTTTGGGGTAGAAGGAGGGGAAAGAGTGGAAGCAGGGAGACCAATAAGTATTGTCTCTTGTAATATTCAAGGCAAGAGATTATGTGAGCTTTGAACATTGGAAAGGGTTGTAGTGTAAGTGGCCAGAGATGTTGTAGAGAGAGTATTAATAAGATTTGGCAACTGCATAGTAGAAGATGAGGGACAGTGGAGAATTAAGGATGATTTTGAGGAATTGAGCCTAGGGGACTGGAAGGATGGCAATACTCTTGATAGAAATAAGAGCAGGAGGAGGAGGAGGTTTTGAGGAAAATGCATTTAGCTTAGTTTTGGGTTTGAGATGCCTACTTGGAAATGTGGGACCACAGTGATCCCTCACCTATTAGGGAGTTGTATTCCAGAGACCCCCACCATAGGTGAAAATCCATGAAGTAGCTGGCATTATTTTTATTTTATTATTTATGTATATTTTTAAGGCTTTTTTTTTAAACCCTTCCTACTCTCTTACAATCCTTTTCCACACTTTTATTAACCTACAGTCATTGAGCCAATCAGCACACAGGATATGGAACACAGCACTGTGGTTGGTCATTTTTCATTCCATCTGCCAATAGTGTGCTGTCATAAGTGTAACTCTGATAGAGAGTTACACACACACACACACACACACACACACACACATATACACACACCTGGATACAGTGAAGCCAGTATAAGTGAACCTTGATATAGTGATGGAGGATTGTACTGTAGTTTAGGAGAGAGATTAAGTTTTAATAAATAATCTGAGAGTCAGCTACATATAGTTCAACAAACTATGTGAGCTAATATCTTGACAAGGATGTAGAAGAGAGATCTTTTCAAGGAGGGAGATTGTGGTAAATTGGTTCTTTTTCACTGTAAAGTGAAGAACATGGGCATGGGGAATGGGGAACAGAAGGTTGTCATAATACCGATGAAGAATAGGTTTAGGAGGACTTAAGGCAATTGTTGTTTGTCCTTCATTTTCACTGCCTTCCCTAGCACGTTTTAGATTACTTTCCTCACAACAACCTTGGGGTGGGGAGTAGTGTGAATATTAATTTGCCTTTTGCACTGAGCCATGTTGACTTTTTCTTGTCTGAATTCTCTATCCTTGGGGACTAAACAAAACAAATCTAATCTTTCCTTCACATAGCAGCCTTTTGATAATTTTTATGTTCCCCCTCCAGTCTTTTTTGCAGTTTAAGTATCCCCCATTACTTCAATCTTTTTATGATTTGGTTTCCAGTCCTCTGGTCATTTTGGCCACTATCTCTTAGATATATACTTAAGCTTGTCATTGTCCCTCCTAAAATGTTGCTAATTTTTCTCAATTAGGTAATGAGAGTATAGATGAGATGATCTCTTAATTTTAACATGCTGTGATTTTTAAGAGAGAATTGGTTCTTGGAGCTAGAAGTAGTTTTCAAAAGTCAACTAGTCTACTTCCTACCCAAAGCAGGAATTTATTCTATAGAGAATAGGAAATTGGACTAAAAGCAGAAAGCTATATAGGAGAGATTTTACTTTATCATTTGATTTCTCTTCTGTCATGGATGAAAACAATACATTATACAGTTTTCTTTTGGTTTAGATTTGTGATTTCATTACAGTAAGGAAGTCTTACTTAGAAAATTTCCTTCAATAATGCAGAATGGCAAATTTTAATTTCTAACCTTTGTTGCCTGGGGCATTAAGAAGTTAAGTGACTTGCCAAGGATTATATAGCCAATAAATGACAGAGTTTGGATTTGAAACTAGGTCTTCCTGCCTTAGACCAGCTAAGCATGGAAGACTTAAATAATCTGAATTTGAATATGTGATAGTCTTGGGCAAATCACTTTTGGACCTTAATTTTCTCCTCTTGAGAAATGAAAGATTTTGCACTTGATGACTTTGAAGGTTTTTTTTTTCTTCCTCTAATATTCTGAGTTTTGAGGTCTCTTTTATCATTTATGAAACTTGACAGCTTTTAATGGTGATGAGTTTGTCTCTAGTTGTCTTTATTTTTGATTATCGTTTTGTACATTAAATAAACTTTAAAAGCATCAATTTCTGTGTAAACCCATTGTGTTCAGTGATAGAGATAAATAACAAACCACCCAGTCTTATGCTTCTTTCTTATTTCCCAAATACATGCCCCATAGCGCCCTCCCCGGTAACCAAAAAGTATATTCAAGTAAAACAAATCCACATGTTGACTTTGTCTGAAAACATATACCTCATTTTACTTTTTTTTTTTTTCTTTAAACTCTTGTACTTCAGTGTATTGTCTCATAGGTGGAAGATTGGTAAGGGTGGGCAATGGGGGTCAAGTGACTTGCCCAGGGTCACACAGCTGGGAAGTGGCTGAGGCCGACATATACCTCATTTTGCTACCACATTTCACCATGACTGTTCTGCAGAGAATAGGGAAGCATAATTAATATTAAAGACTATTTTATGTGGATACATAGTCACTCTTTTTGGCACAAATTGTCTTTTATTGAATTTCCTTTCCCCAAACTTTATTCAGTAAGTAACTTTTTTATAGTTTTAGTAGGTAGAAGAAGCATGTCTTTAAACTTGCTCTTGGGCAGCTAGGTGACAAGGTCTGGAAGACCCCGAGTTCAAATCCAGCCTCAGATACTTAACAATTTTGTGACCTTGGGAAAGTTACTTAACCGGGTTGTCTTGGCTTTAGTTTACTCTCTGCAAGATGAGCTGGAGAAGGAAATGGCAAGACCACACAAAGAAAACCCCAAATAGTCATGAAGAGCTGAAAAGACCGAATAACAGTAACAGCAACAAACTTGTTCGAGCTATAATGCCCTTTTTGCCTTTCTACATTGTCACGAGAGGAGATTAAAATGAAAAGAAATAAATATTAGATTGTTTTTAGACATTGGTAACCTAGAGCACTCAAGGATAGCAACATATCTTGCTGTAAGCCATACCTCAAGTGACTTATTAGTCTTTTATTAGATTTCTGTCTATAAATTGTCTTTAGAAATTACATAATTGTTGAAATTCTGAACTATCTTGACAGTTTCTAAGGTGAGTACTGCATGACTGAAGAAATCTAAATTGTCCATGTCTTTCTTAGTTCTTTATTTGGACTTAAGGTGCAGAGCCTGAAGACTTTGTTTAACATGTTACTTGAGGTTTCACCAGTAGTCAATAATAATAGATCTGGGAATTAAACCATATTATTTGACTCCAAATGCAGTATTCTTTCCTATATATGACTGTCTAAAACTTTTTCCATCTAGCTCTCCAGAATTCCTTTCATATATAAAAATAGCTTTTCAATAGGATAAATATTCCAATGAGTATAGCCTTTGGCAAGGCACTTGCCCTCTTGCCCCATAGTTTGATGAGATTACACTATATAGTTAAGATTTGTTTTATGTGATATGATGATTCTAAGAGGAACTCTCCATAACCTCTTTTCCTGGTCACTTGTTTTTGATAACTATATGTATCTTACATTTCCTTCTTTCCCCTTGTTTTGTAGAATCATTTTTCAGTTTGGCTTATTCTGAATTTTAGGGAGTTTAGTAATTTTTTGGCTAAGTTTACCACTTTTCTAGTCTAAGGTATTAATTCTCCTTGCCTTTTTTCTTTACTAGTATTACATTTTGTATCTCTTGCTTTGTACTTTGAATAAAGTCTTTGCAGCATTCTTTTCTCTGAAGCTCTATTTAGGCTTATTGTGGATTTTTTCTCTTGAGTTTATTCCTTGAATTTCTCTCAGTTCAAAGTATTTTGTCATTGTGTGCATTTCTTTTCTGTTTACTTATATCTTTAGCCTCAGTTTCTGGAATGGGGTGTAGTGTTATGCTTGGGTCAAATAACACTCCTGTACCCCTATGTGGTCTTGAGTTCAATGACTAAAACTGGGCCCTGCCTTCTGCGGGAATTATCTAGCTTTGTCTTCTGCTGTAGTTTCGGCTGGGGTGGACCTTGACTGTCTAGGATCCAGGTGAGTCATATTGTTCTGGACCTGTCTCCTACTGGATAGAATGGGTAAGTCACCTTAGGTTCTGTCCTGGCCTTGTCTTTCTTCTGTTGTCAGACTAGGCTGCTTTGTGTCTCTGGTTTTTTACCTATCCTCTCTGCCATTGTTTTTTGTGCAACCTGAATTGGATAAAGGAGTTTATAGCTGATTCACATTAGTTTTCTTGATCACTTACTTCAGGAACATTTTTAGAACTTTATTGGGATATTTGTACAAGAATTGGCTTCCTTTAGATACTAACATGTCATCATTTCCTCATAATTTTCTGGCCTATATGGTTTTTTTTTTAAACTTTACCTTCTGTCTTAGAATTGATACTAAGTATCTATTGGTTCCCAGGCAGTAAAGGCCAGGCTGTTGGGATTAAGTGATTTGCCCAGGGTCACACCACTAGGAAGCATTTGAGGCTAGATTTGAACCCAGGACTTCCCATGTCTAGGCTTGGCTCTATCCACTGAGCCCCCAACTACCCCTGGACTAAATACTTTCTAAGGTTCCTTCTAACTCTTTCTATTTTGATTTATATTTCATGTCTATTATGTCTGAGACTTATGTTATATTGGGAGCTTGGCGTTCACTCGGTGATTGACAGGTGGATCAGTTGGATGTTGGAATGTTCCCAGGGAGGCATGCGGACACAGGAGAGGGCAGTTGGTAGCCCTGGAAGAGGTTCTTGGGTCTTTACTTGTCCCTGAGGCTGGAGATCAGTGGATTCTGGTCTTTGGGGAAATCGAGACTTGCAAACTCAACCCTGCAAGCTCCTCCGGTGTTTCCTGTATTGTCATCGACCTGTACCAGACCACCATCTCTGTTTCTACTGCCCCTAGATTTTAGGAAGTCAATTATTTTAGTCATCTAGGTTTCCCAGGGCCCGGGAGGGATCCGGGAAGTGGGCAGGAGAAGAAGAGGGTGGTAAAAGGGGTGGATATCTCAAACTGATTAGGCTAACATCTACTGAAGAAGAAGCTGAAAGTTTTTATAGCAGTTTGCCTGCTCTGGTTTAGCCCTGGCCAGGCTGTACCAGAGAGAAGCTATCATCTTGATTCCTTTATTTGCCTGCAGTTAGAGATTCATTACTATCATTTAATTTAGGGTCTCCAATACCTCTATCCCATACCATTATCCTTCTTTGCCAAATATATTCAAAGTTTTAAGTACCTTCCTGAATTGGTTGTTCAAAGCTTATTTGGGAAGGGAGTCATGCAGTCAGATTACAACGTTACCCCGCTGAAGAGCCCAATAAATAATACCACTTAACCCTAGGTGGGTCCTGTAGGATATCATCCATTGACCTAAAGGATCCTGCCTGGGCAACTGTTATAAAGGAGAGAGGTGTCATCTTACCCTCTCTCTGTACTCCATCTCCATCTCCATCTAATAGAAGGTAGTAGCCTCCTTTTAATATAACACCTATGAACTCTATCACATTCCTATCATCACTGTTCATGCCTAGTTATTAAAACTTAAAACTGCATCAAGACTTGGGACACTATATGGGGTGATCCTTTGTCTCATGAAATGACATTTCCTGTTGCTTTGGGGCATATGATAAAAGCAATTGAATGTATCATTTAGTCCAGCCTTTCTATCCCTTCCCACTCTTTTTCATCCTGCTTCTTTTTTTTTTTTTTTTTTTTTTTTTGGTCTTACAGCAAGTTTCTTTAATTAAAGCCTAATTTCTCAAATATATAGAAAATTGAATCAAATTTATAAAAATACAAGTCATTTCCCACTTGACAAATGTTCAAAGGTCATAAACAAGGAATTTTTCAGAAGAAGAAATCAAAGCTATCTGTAGATATATGAAAAAATGCTAAGTCACCATCGACTAGAGAAATGCAAAACAAAGCAACTCCGAGGTACCACATCACACCCATCAGACTGACCAACATGACAAAAAAGGAAAACGACAAATGCTGGAGGGGATATGGGAAAACCGGGACACCAATGCACCGCTGGTGGAGTTATGTATGATCCAATCCAACCACTCTGGAGAGCAACCTGGAACTACATCCAAAGGGCCCCAAAACTATGCATACCCCTTGACCCAACAACACCAGTACTACATTGGTAACACAAAGAGATTTTTCTAAAAAGGAAAAGGACCTACAAGTACAAAAGCATTTATAGCAACTCTCCTGGGGATGGCAAAGAACTAGAAACCGAGGAAATGCCTGTCAATTGGGGAATGGCTGAACAAGCCGCCGCGGTAGATGATTGTGATGGAACACCATCCATCCTGCTTCTTTTCTATTAGCACTCTTCTGTCATCATCACAGAGTTTCCCTATCTTGCCTCATCTGGAAATGAAATAGTTCTTCTTTGGCCTTGTCCCATTTTTGATTGCTACAGAAACTTTGATGTACTCTGTTTCTGACTTGGGCCAGATTGTTGTTCCTTAGGCAGTTTGGTAGCCTGCCAGTCTTAGGTGCTCACTGTATTGGTGCCAGACTTAGTGTGGACACTCTAACAACTTTAGCTGTAGTTTAGAAATCCAGAGCTCTAGCAATCCAGTAGCCAAGCTTCTCTAGGAGCAGAGATGACATGCATATTCCATAACTAGCTCAGCCTCTTCATTTACCAAATACTGTTGGGCAAGCTGAGTGGGAATTGTTAATGGGAAGAGCTCTTCTCACACCATCTCTTTCATATCCGTTCCCCAAATGATACAAACCTGGTAAATGCCTTTTGGTGGATTTGGGGATTGTTAACGTGAATTAAATGCTCATTAGTCTATCCATTGGCTCCTTTGAACTACTTTTTGGAACTAGATAAATGTCTGTGATAGGCATGTTTCCTACCTTTGTAAGGACATAGACATTAGGTGTGTTTCCTTCATTTGTAAGCATACTTAACTACTAATATATGGTGGCTCGATCTACCATTATAGATTGTAATCCTTCTATACCTTCACATCTATATCTTTTAATTTTCTAAAGGTAATCCATTTAAGGAAAACTTTTTCTTCCTTTTAGTAATTCATGGATACCTTCACAGAAGCAGTGTAGTATAGTAGAAAGTGCTATACTTGGAGTCTGATACTAATTGTATGACTTTGGACAAGTCATTTAAACCGTTCCTCATCTGTACAGTGAGGATAATACCACATATACTTTCTACATTATAAGCTGGTTGTGAAGAAATATTTTGTTAAACCTTAGAACACTATAGAAATGTAAAGGCATTGACTGTCACTCTGAAATGCCAGGAAAACATCTTCAAATATTAGAATGATATTTTAAACTAGAAGATTAATTATTTCAGTGTTTTGATAGCTTCCTTTTTATTTATTTATTTTTATAGAATAGCTTTCCATGGTTACATGATTCATGATCCCTCCTGCCCCAACCCTCCCCTTTCCTCCCCACTCCCAAAGCTGACAAGCAGTTCCACTGCATTATATATGTATTGTTGTTCAAAACCTATTTCCATATTATTCATATTTGCAATAGAGTAATCTTTTAATGCCAAAACCCCATCATATCGTTATCGAACTATATAATTGATCCTATGTTTTTCTTCTGCATTTCTGTTTCCACAGTTCTTTCTCTGGATGTGGATAGCGTTTTTTCTCATAAGTTCCTCTGGATTGTCTTGGGTCATTGCATTGCTACTAGTAGAAAAGTCTTATTACATTTGATTGTGCCATAATCAGTCCCTGGGTACAATGTTCTCCTGGTTCTGCTCCTTTTGCTCTGCATCAATTCCTGGAAGTGTGTCAAGTTCACATGGAATTCCTCCAGTTTATCATTCCTTTCAGCACAATAATATTCCATCAGATACCACAATTTATTCAGCCATTCCCCAATTGATGGATACCCTCTCATTTTCCAGTTTTTTTTGCCACCCCAAAGAATGCGGCTATAGATATTTTTGCACAAGTCTTTTTCCTTATCTCTTTGGGATACAAATCCAACAGTGGTATGGCTGGATCAAAAGGCAGGCGTCTTTTAAAGTGCTTTAGGCATAGTTCCAAATTGCCCTTCAGAATGATGGGACCAATTCACAACTCCACCAGCAGTGTATTAGTGTCTCAATTTTGCCACATCACCTCCAACATTTATCACTTTCCTTTGCTGCCATATTGGCCAATCTGCTGAGTATAAGGTGGTACCTCAGAGTTGTTTTTATTTGGATTTCTCTAATCAGGAGGGATTTAGAACACTTTTTCATGTGCATATTGATAGTTTTGATTTCATCATGTGAAAACTGCCTATTCATATAGTCCCTTGACCATTTGTCAATTGGGGAATGGCTTGATTTTTTGTAAATTTGACTTAGTTTATTATATATTTAGGAAATTAAACCTTTGTTAGAGTTTTGTTATAAAATTTTTTTCCCAGTTGCTTTCCTTCTAATTTTGGTTGAACTGGTTTGTTTGTACAAAACCTTTTTAATTTGATATAATCAAAGTCATTCATTTTACATTTTGTAATGTTTTCTGTTTCTTCCTTGGTCTTGAATTCCTTCCTTTCCCACAGATCTGACAGGTATACTATTCTATGTTCGCCTAATTTATTTATGATTTCATTCTTTTACATTTAAGTCATTGACCCATTTTGTATTTATCTTTCATCAATTGGAGAATGGCTGAACAAATTGTGGTATCTGATGGTGATGGAATACTATTGTGCTGAAAGGAATGATGAACTGGAGGATTTTTATGTGAACTGGAGACCTCCAGGAATTGATGCAGAGCAAAAGGAGCAGAACTAGGAGAATGCTGTACACAGACTGAAATATTTTGACACAATCAAATGTAACAGACTTTTCTACTAGTAGCAATGCAATAATCTAGGACAACAACAAGGAACTTATGATAAAGAATGCTATCCACATCCAGAGAAAGAACTATGGAAACAGAAATGCAGAAGAAAAACACATGATCAATTAGGTAGTTTGATAGAGATATGATTGGGGTTTTGGCATTAAAAGATCATTGTATTGCAAATATGAATAACATGGAAATAGGTTTGAACAATGATACATGTATAATGCAGTGGAATTGCTTGTCAGCTTCTTGAGGGGGGAGGGAAGAGGAATGGAAAAAACCATGAATCATGTAACCATTGAAAAACACCCTAAATAAATAAATAAAATTTAAAACATAATCATTTCACTTTGGAAAACTAACAGTTTCTATTTGTTACCGAAGATTTCTTGAATAAATGTTAATGTGGCTATCAAAAAATAAAAGAAAAAATACATGGCCTGCTAATACACTATTGATGGATTTATGAATTGGGCCAGCCATTCTGGAGAGCAATTGAGAACATGTCCCCAAAATCACACATTTCCATCTGCTTAGTGGCTATCTCAAACTGGTATCTTGTAGATATCTTAAATACATGCCCCAAACTGAACTTAGGCTTTTTCTTTCCAAGACCTTTTCTGAAATTCTTGGTTACCATCAAGGGTACCATCATTCTCTTAGTCACTCAGGCATACAATCCTTTACTTTCACCCTCCATAGCCAGTCTATTGCTATAAATCCTTGGTGCATCCTTCATTATCTTACATATGGACAATTTCAGTAGCTTGCTGTTGCTCTTGCTGCCTCAAGTCTCTCCCCATTCTGCTCTATCTTCCACTTAGGTGTCAAATTGATCTTCTTTAAATCTAGGCCTGATCATGTCATCTTCCTGTTCAATAAATGCCACTGGTTCTTGTTGCCTTTCTAATCAAATATAAATCCTCTGTTTGGCTTTTAAAGGCCTTCAATAACCTGGCCTTTTTCTACTTCTTCAACTCTTTTTTTTTTTACACTTTATTCCCTTCATATGCTCTGCAGTTCTGTGACAGTCCTTTTTGTTGTTTATTATCCTTGTTAAAGTTGGTTTTTAAAATGCGCAGTTTTACTTCCTGTCCTCCATTTCTAGAACTCTCTTGTGCCACCTCTGCCTCTTGGCTGCCTTCAAATCTCAGCCAAATTTTTTTCTCAGACTTTTTTAATGCTTGGAACATAGAAGATGTAATAAATATCTTTTGACTGAATAATCTTGAACTTAGCAGTGACTGCTATTAGGTATATACTGTCAAAGAAAGAAGAAAAGGGATCTTCTGTATGTAATCACTCCCCCCCCACACACACACAAGCTCTTTTTGTTGTAGCAAAAAACCTGAAAAATAAGGGATACTTTGGATAATGTCAAAAATAATTGTAGTATGTGAATAGAATGGGATATTACTATATCATAAGAAATAACAAAATAGTCTGAGAGATTCTACCCAGGAAGACTAGTGCAGAGTGAAATGAGTAGAACTTGGGAAGCAATTTGTAGCATTAGAATAACTTCATAAAGAAAACTAATTTAAAAAGACATTATTAGAAGGCTTAGCAGTGCCATGACAAGAGGTATGATAGAGTCAAAAATGCAAAATGAGATTTGGGTATGCCTAATGAAGGAATTTGTTTTGCTTGACACATTTATTATGAGGTTTTCTTTTTCTTTTTTGTTCATTGATGCTAAGGAAGAAGTGAGGTAACAATAAGATTAAATATAAAAAGAAAAAAAAAGAAATACATGTACCATTAAAGGGTCTAATGCAGTGATTCCCAAAGTGGACACCACCACTCCCTGGTGGGTGCTGCAGCGATCCAGGGAAAGGTGGTGATGGCCACAGGTGCATTTGGGGGCGGTAAATAACTAAGGGGCATGTGACAAGGGGTGCTAAGTAATATTTTTTTCTGGAAAGGGGGCAGTAGGCCAAAAAAGTTTGGGAACACTGGTCTAATGAGTCTTTATAGGAAAATAAGGTTACCTAACAGAACCTATTATTCATTTTAGTCACATTTCTATTCTGCATTAAAATAAATTAAGACTTTTCCATAGTTACATGATTCATGTTCTTTCCCTCCCCTCCTCCAACTCCCCTCCCATAGCCAATGAGCAATTCCACTGAGTTTTACATGTGTCATTGATCAAGACCTATTTACATATTATTAGTATTTGTACTAGGGTGATAGTTTTAGAGTCTACATCCCCAATCATATCCCCATTGACCCATTTGATCACAAGCAGTTGTTTTTTTCTGTTTCTGGTCCCACAGTTCTTTCTCTGGATATGGATAGCATTCTTTCTCATAAGTCCCTCAGAAATGTCTTGAATCACTGCATTGCTGCTAGTAGAGAAGACCATTATATTTGATTGTGCCACAGTGTATCCATCTCTGTGTATAATGTTCTCCTGGTTCTGCTCCTTTCACTCTGCATCAATTCCTTGAAGTCTTTCTAGTTCACATGGAATTCCTCCAGTTCATTATTCCTTTCAGCACAATAGTATTCCATCACCAACAGATACCACAATTTGTTTAGCCATTCCCTAATCCAAGGGGATCCCCTCATTTTCCAATTTTTTTTGCCACCACAAAGAGTGTGGCTATAAATATTTTTGCACAAGTCTTTTCCCTTATTATCTCTTTGGAGTAAAAACCCAATAGTCGTATGGCTGGATCAAAGGGCAGGCAGTCTTTTAAAGCCCTTTGGACATAGTTCCAAATTGCCCTCCAGAATGGTCTTGAATCAATTCACAACTCCACCAGCAATGCATTAATGTCCCTATTTTGCCATATTCCCTCCAACATTTAATACTTTCCTTCACTGTCATGTTAGCCAATCTGTTAGTTGCGAAGTGGTACCTCAGAGTTTTGATTTGCATTTCTCTGATTATAAGAGATTTAGAACACTTTTCATGTGTTTATTGATAGTTTCTTATTTCTTTACCTAAAAATTGCCTCTTCATGTCCCTTGCTCTTTTTTTTTTTGTTAATAATTTTTATTTTTTAGAAAAGTTAACCTGGTTACATGATTCATGCTCTTACTTTCCCCTTCACCCCCTGACCTCCCCCCACCAGTTTTCCACTGGTTTTAACATGTCATTGATCAAGACCTATTTCCAAATTGTTGATAGTTGCATTGGTATGGTAGTTTCTAGTCTACATCCCCAATCATGTCCGCCTCAACCCATGTTCAAGTAGTTGCTTTTCTTCTGTGTTTCCACTCCTATAGTTCTTCCTCTGAATGTGGGTAATGTTCTTTTGGCTCTGCTCCTTTCGCTCTGCATCAATTCCTGGAGGTCTTTCCAGTTCACATGGAATTCCTCCAGTTTATTATTCCTTTGAGTTCGATGATATTCCATCACCAGCATATACCACAATTTGTTCAGTCATTCCCCAGTTGAAGGAAATATCCTCATTTTCCAGTTTTTTGCCACCACAAAAAGCAAGGCTATAAATATTTTCGTACAAATCTGTTTATCTATGATCTCTTTGGGGTACAAACCCAGCAATGGTATGGCTGGATCAAAGGGTAGGCACTCTTTTATAGCCCTTTGAGCATAGTTCCAAATTGCCATCCAGAATGGTTGGATCAGTTCGCAACTCTACCAGCAATGTATCTATGTCCCAATTTTGCCATATACCCTCCAACATTCATTACTCTTGCCTTCTATCATTTTAGCCAATCTGCTAGGTGTGAGGTGATACCTTAGAATTGTTTTGATTTGCATTTCTCTAATTATTAGAGATTTAGAACACTTTCTCATGTGCTTATTGATAATTTTGATTTATCTCAAAATTGCCTATTTATGTCCCTTGCCCATTTATCAATTGGGGAATGGCTTGATTTTTTTATACAATTGATTTAACTCCTTGTATATTTGAGTAATTAGACCCCTGTCAGAGTTTTTTGTTATAAAGGTTTTTTCCCATTTTGTTGTTTCCCTTCTGATTTTGCTTGCATTGTTTTTGTTTGTACAAAAGCTTTTAAATTTAATATAATCAAAATCATTTATTTTACATTTTGTAATTTTCTCTAACTCTTGCTTGGTTTTAAAATCTTTCCTTTCCCAGAGATCTGACAAGTATACTATTCTGTGTTCCCTTAATTTATTTATAGTTTTCCTCTTTATATTCAAGTCATTTACCCATTCTGAATTTATCCTGGTGTAGGGTGTGAGATGTTGATCTAAACCTATTCTCTCCCATATTTTCCAAATTTCCCAGCAGTTTTTGTCAAATAGTGGATTTTTGTCCCAAAAGTCGGGTTCTTTGGGTTTATCATACATTGTCTTGCTGATGTCACTTATCCCAAGCCTATTCCACTGATCCTCCCTTCTCTCTCTTAGCCAGTACCATATTGTTTTGATGACCCTACTTTATAGTATAGTTTAATATCTGGTACAGCTAGGCCACCTTCCTTCACATTTATTTTCATTATTTCCCTTCATATTCTTGATCTTTTGTTACTCCAAATGAATTTTGTTATAGTTTTTTCAAATTTAGTAAAAAAGTTTTTTGGTAGTTTGATAGGTATGGCGCTAAATAGGTAAATTAATTTGGGTAGAATGGTCATTTTTATTACGTTAGCTCGTCCTACCCATGAGCAATCAATGTTTTTCCAATTCTTTAGATCTAGTTTTAATTGTTTGGAAAGTGTTTTGTAGTTGTTTTTGTATAATTCCTATTTTTGTTTTGGTAGATATATTCCTAAATATTTTATATTGTCTAGGGTGATTTTAAATGGTGTTTCTCTTTCTACCTCTTGCTGCTGTGATGTGTTGGAAATATATAGAAATGCTGATGATTTATGTGCATTTAATTTGTATCCTGCAACTTTGCTAAAGTTGTTGATTATTTCTACAAGCTTCTTAGTTGATTCTCTAGGATTTTTTATTTTAAACCCTTACCTTCCGTCTTGGAGTCAATACCGTGTATTGGCTCCAAGGCAGAAGAGTAGTAAGGGTAGGCAATGGGGGTCAAGTGACTTGCCCAGGGTCACACAGCTGAGAAGTGGCTGAGGCCAGATTTGAACCTAGGACCTCCTGTCTCTAGGCCTGACTCTCATTCCACTGAGCTACCCAGCTGCCCCTTCTCTAGGATTTTTTAAGTAGACCATCATATGATCTGCAAAGAGTGATAGCTTAGTCTCCTCCTTGCCCACTTTGATACCTTCAATTTCTTTTCCTTCTCTAATTGCTACTGTTAGTGTTTCTAGTACAATGTTAAATAATAGAGGTGATGATGGGCATCCTTGTTTCACTCCTGATCTTATTGGGAAGGCTTCTAATTTATCCCCATTGCATATGATGCTTTTTGATGGTTTTAGGTATATACTGTTTATTATTTTTAGGAAAGGTCCTTTTATTCCAATACTTTCTAGTGTTTTCAATAGGAATGGGTGCTGTATTTTGTCAAAGGCTTTTTCAGCATCTATTGAGATAATCATGTGGTTTTTGCTTGTTAGCTTGTTGATATGGTCAATTATGTGGATAGTTTTCCTAATGTTGAACCATCCTTGCATTCCTGGTAGAAATCCCACCTGATCATGGTGGATAATCCTCTTGATCACTTGCTGGAGTCTCTTTGCTAGTATTCTATTTAAGATTTTTGCCGCTCTCCAGAGCAGGCCCTGGTGATCCCAGGTGGCTGTCAAGGACTTAATGAATGACCCAAAATTGCTCTAACTCTCTTGAGCTGGCTTTTGCACTGTAGGTGGTGTGGGGGGAGGGGGTTGTTCAGCTCCTGTTTTAGTGAGAGCTGTTTCACCCTCTTATAGAATGGAAATGCCCCGATTCCACATACCTTCAATGCTGCTCCCTGTTGTTGGGTCCCTTTGTTTGTCTGGATTTGTTTTTATGTCCTCCTTAGGAGTCCTATATGTGTGGGTTAGGAGAGGTTAAGCAGCTGCTTTTTACTCTGCCGAGAAGCAGAAATCTCCCTTGCTCTTTTATCAATTGAATGGCTTGATTTTTTTTTTTTTACAATTGATTTAGTTCCTTATAAATTTGAGTAATTAGACCTTTGTCAGAGGTTTTTGTTATAAAGATTTTTTCCCCAATTTCTTGCTTCCCTTCTAATTTTGGTTGTATTGGTTTTGTTTGTACAAAATCCTTTTAATTTAATGTAATCAAAATAATTCTTTTTTACATTTTTTAATATCCTCTGTCTCTTGCTTGGTTTTTGATGTGGAGGAACATAAGAAAGAATTGTTTGTTAAATGATCAGTATGTATGTGTGCACGCATATAAAAAGAGACAATTGTGGTTTGCGGTTTGTTAGGGTTGATTAAGTGTGCAGGAAAAATATAAAGTGCCTAAGAAGAGCACATAGTGCATCAGTGAAGATTTGTTGGGGAAGGGTAGGATAACCTGTGAAAGTTAGTTACATTAAGAGGCAGAGATAGGATTGAAAGGCATTCCAAGTGTACAACAAAAGTACTGAAGCTAGAAAGTGTGAGTTGTGTTTTGAGAAGGTAGAGTATTTAAGGAGAATGGTATGAGGTAAGCTTGGAAGGCTCAAGGTGCCCATGTTATTGAGGTTATATAGATGCAGAGACCAGTTCTTACCCTCAAAGATCTCAGAATTAAATTCTTTAATGGATAAGATAGGAAATATTTAGGAAATTCAGAAAAAAAGTGAGGACATTTCATTTTAGTCATTCAATAATCATTAAATTCTTAGTATTTGCCAGGCACTATGCTAAGCCCTGAGAATATAACTACAAATAAAAAGAATGACAATTCCTGCCTACAAGGAGGGAAAAAACACTTACATGAGAGCTTTTACAAAGGGATGTGGAAGGAAAGTACCTGCACTGAGTTGTATGGAGCATGATGGAGGAGTTCATGAGAGCAAACTGGTGAAAATGCCTAGGCCATCCACTTAAATGGGAGCCAGGTGGACTGATACCTAGGTGTGAATTCCAGGAGAAAAGTGATCTTCTGGGATGAAGAAGAGTTTAATTGAGACAGTATGAACAAAGGTTCCTTGTCAGCTCTGAAAATTTATCCTTTAGGGTAAAGTAAGGAAATGAGCTTGTCTGGAATAGAGGAAGATGTTGGACAAGTGGAGTGGGATCAAATTATGGCAGACTTCAGTTTGAAGTTTGAGGAGCTGTGGGCCTTTATTTAGTAGGCATTTGTGAGTCAGTTAGCCTATGCTTTTGATGGAAGTGGAACAATAGGAAGTTTAATCTGCTGGTTGATAAAGGGTGCAATCAAGATGAATTTTCTTAAATCAGGCTGTTTTTTTTTTTTTTTTGGAAAAGGGGGGCTTTTTAATTGTGTTTTGTGTTTAGCTAATTCATATAATACAGTAAAGCTGTATAGTTAGGTATAAAGGATAGATTGCTAAATAGGATCAGAAAACAGGTTTAATTTCTTCCTCTATTACATACTGTCAGCATATTTATTACATAACCTCTATAAGCCTCAAATTTTTTTATCTGTAAATGGGGAAAATATCTATAATACCCAACTTACAGGGTGGTTGAGAGGCCCAAATGAAATAATAAATCAATAATAAGCAAATGAAATTTTTACAAAAGTGCCTTTCCAGCTTTGGAGTAGCATGCAGTTGTAATTATGTTTTCCCCATCTTCTTCCCATCCCATTGTACTTAAATATTAATTTGTAAGCTCATTCTTCATTGGGTCAGTGAAAACATCTTTGGTTTAAATCCAGTGGCAGATAGGACAACAGAAAAGGAATGATCTGTATCTGTATCTCATTTTGTTTTAAATTGATTTTAGCCTTATTAACTGTACTTTTTGTGGCTACATATTACATTCCTTAATTAAATAGGTTATTTTGTCAAGAAAAATAGTTTAGGGGGCAGCTTGGTTGACTCAGTGGATTGAGAGCAAAGTCTAGAGATGGAAGGCCCTAGGTTTGAATTTATCCTTACACTCTTACTGGCTGTGTGACCTTGGGCAAGTTACTTAACCCCCTTTGCCTAGCTCTTCTCTTCTGCCTTGGAAGCAATACACAATATTGATTCTAAGACGGAAGGTAAGGTAAATGTTTGTTGAATGATCAGTATGTGTGTGTGCACGCATATAAAAAGAGACAATTGCGGTTTGCAGTTTTAAAAAAAGTTTAGCTGAGGACAACAATCTGATTTTAGCTGGGATTCTTATTTTTTTTGTGTGTGTCATAGACCCCTTTGTTAATCTGGTGAAGGCTGTGGACTTCTCAGTGTTTTTACATAAAATAAAATGCACTGAATTTGAAAGGAAATCAATTATATTGAAATATAGTTAAGATATTTTAAGAAGTTCACACATCCTTGAACTAGGCAGTGATTCCCAAAGTAGGCGCTACCAGGGGGCTAAGTAATATTTTTTCTGGAAAGGGGGGGCAGTAGGCCAAAAAAGGTTGGGAACCACTGAACTAGAGGGACAAGATACATTAGTTAAGTCATCGTTAAATGAGTTTAGAATTGAAAAGAACATATAGTAAGGAAGGTTAAGGCAAAATATGGGAATTGTAGAGATAATGGCTAAATTCAGAGGTATAGAATTATAAAGCTTGAAGAAACCTTAAGAAAAAAATGTTACACTATTTTTGTTGCTGTTCAGTTGTTTTCAGTCATGTATAACTCTTTTATGATCCTCTTGGGATGTTCTTGGCAAAGATATACTGGAATGGTTTGTCATTGCCTTCTCCAGCTCATTTTACAGATGAGGAGCCTGAGTCAAACAGGTTAAGTGAGTTGCCCTGGGTCACACAGCTAGTAAAGTGTCTGAGGCTGCATATGAACTCCAAGGTTTAGCACTCTTAACCACTGAGCCACCTAGCTGCCCCATGTTAGAACATAAAGTCTTAATTTTAATTATAGAAAGCACCTAATAGAACAGTATATTAGGACAAGAGGGGGTTGAGAATAGAGGTGTTTGCACATAACACAGGCATTGCTTAATTTGGTCATTTCCTGAAGCTATGATTAGCCCGAGGTTCCTAACTAGCATCCCTGCCTGGAAAAATAAGCAGTGAAAAACTGGCTTCTGTTAAAATTTTATATCTTTGAAATTGTGTAAAGCCACTAAGGCATTAGGACTGACAGGCTTGAAATGTATTAAAGCTAAGGCTCATTAATCTTTAACAAGTTGAAAAGCAAATGTATAGCTAAGTAACCAGTGTTTGCAGTATTAAAATGCTAGTGTCTTCAAGTACTGTCAGGAAATGACAATGGGAAGTTATTTCAGAGTGGTAACTACTGATAAATTCCTCTTTTTTAAAAATGTATTTTTATTTTATTGATTAGTTGCGAAAAATTTTCCATGGTTACTTGATTCATATTCTTTCCCTTCCCTCCTCCAACCCCCTCCCATAGCCAACGCACAATTCCACTGGGTTTTACTTGTGTTATTGAGCAAGACCTATTTCCATATTATTAGTATTTGCACTGGGGTGATCTTTTAGTCTGCATCCCCAATCATATCCCCATCAACCCTTGTAGGCAAGCAGTTGTTTTTCTTCTGTGTTTCCGGTCCCACAGTTTTTCTCTGGATGTGGATAGCATTCTTTCTCATAAGTCCCTCAGAAATGTCTTGAATCATTGCATTGCTGCTAGTAGAGAAATCCATTATATTAGACAGTGTACAATGTTCTCCTGGTTCTGCTCTTTTCATTCTACATCAGTTCCTTGAGGTCTTTCCAGTTCACATGGAATTCCTTTAGCATGATAGTATTCCATCACCAACAGATACCACAATTTGTTTAGCCATTCCCCAATCAAAGGGCATCCTTTCATTTTCCAATTTTTGCCACCACAGAGTGTGGCTATAAATATCTTTGTACAAGTCTTTCCCCCTATTATCTCTTTGGGGTATAAACCCAATGATGGTATGGCTGGATTGAAGGGCAGGTAATCTTTTAAAGCCCTTTGGGGGCATAGTTCCAAATTGCCCTCCAGAATGGTTGGATTAGTTCACAATTCCACCAGCAGGGCGTTAATGTTACTATTTTGCCACATCCCCTCCAACATTTAATACTTTCCTTTGCTGTCATGTTAAGCCAGTCTACTCTGTGTGAGGTGGTACCAGAGTTGTTTTAATTTGCATTTCTCTGATTATAAGAGATTTAGAACACTTTTTCATGTGCTTATTGATAGTTTTGATTTCTTTATTTGAAAATTGCCTAAAATGTCCCTTAGCCATTTATCGAATGGGGAATGGCTTGAGTTTTTGAACAGTTGATTTAGCTCCTTGTATATTTCAGTAATTAGAAGTTTGTCAGAGTTTTTTTTTTCTTATAAAGATTTTTTCCCAGTTTGTTGTTTCCCTTCTGATTTTGGTTGCATTGGTTTTGTTTGTACAAAACCTTTTTAATCTAATGTAATTAAAATTATTTATTTTACTTTATTTAATTTTTTCTAATTCTTGGTTCTTTTTAAAATGCAGAGATCTGTCAAGTATACTATTCTGTGTTTGCCTAATTTCTCATTGTTTCCTTCTTTATATTCAAGTCATTCACCCTGAATTTATCTTGGTGTAGAGTGAGATGTCGATCTAAACCTAATATCTCCCATATTGTTTTCCAATTTTCCCAGCAGTTTTGGCCAAATAATGTACCATTAATTAATTAATGCCCCCCCCCAATTGCTGCAGCACCCACAAGGGGGCGATGGCGCCCACTTTGGGAATCACTGATATAAATTTTTTGCATCAGTGTTCCTTAAGGAGATTGGTCTGTAGTTTTATTTCTCTGTTTTTGATTTGTCTGGCTTTGGAATCAGTACCATATTTGTGTCATAAAAGGAATTTGGTAGAACTCCTTTGCTTATTTCAAATAGTTTGTGTAGTATTGGGATTAGTAGTTCTTTGAAAGTTTGATAGAATTTACTTGTGAATCCATGTGGCCCTGGGGATTTTTTCTTCTGGAATTTTTTCATGGCTTGTTCAATTTCTTTTTCTGATATGGGATTATTTAAGTATTCTGTTTCTTCTGTTAATCTAGGCAATTTATATTTTTATAAATATTCATATCACCTAGATTGCTATATTTATTGCCATATAATTGGGCAAAATAGTTTTTAATGATTGCCTTAATTTCCTCTTCATTAGAGGTGAGGTCTCCCTTTTCATCTTTGATACTGTTAATTTGGTTTTCTTCTTTCTTTTTTTTTTTTTATTAGATTAACCAATACTTTGTCTATTTTATTTCTTTCAAAGTTACCAGCCTCTAGTCTTATTTATTAATTCAATAATTCTTTCACTTTTGAATTTATTAATTTCTCCTTTAATTTTTAGGATCTCTAATTTAGGTTTCATCTGGGGATTTTTAATTTGTTCACTTGCTAGTTTTTCTGTTTGCATGCCCAATTCATTGTCCACTGCCTCCTAATTTGTTCTCTCTCTCTCTCTCTCTCTCTCTCTCTCTCTCATAAATTTTCCCCTGAGTACTGCATAGATTTTGGTAGGATGTCTCATCATTGTCATTCTCTTTAATGAAATTGTTTCTATGAGGTGTTCTTTAACTAACTGATTTGGAGAATTATATTATTTAATTTCCAATTAATTTTTGACTTGCCTCTCCATATACCCTTTAACTAAGATTTTATTCACTTCTCTTACCTCTTTCTATTTATTTTTTGGTTTGATTTATTTAGATCTGATAGAGGAAGGTTCAGGTCTCCCACTATTATAGTTTTACTAGCTATTTCTTCCTTGTACTCTACTAATTTTTCCTTTAGAAATTTGGATGATATATATATATATATATATACCACATGGTGCAGACATGTTGAGTACTGATATTTCCTCATTGTCTATACTGCCTTTTATCAGTTACCTTCACTATCTCTTTTAATCAGATCTATGTTTACTTTGGCTTTTTAAGATAGTGAGACTTGTCTTATTTTTCTCTGTTGAAGCCCAATAGATTTTGCTCTAGCCTTTTACCTTTACCCTGTGTGTGTCTGCCTGCCTCTTGTGTCTTTCTTGTAGACAACAAATGGTAGGATTTTGGTTTCTAATCCACCCTGCAATATTATTTGCTTTCGTTTTATGGGTGAGTTCATCCCATTCACATTCAGAGTTATGATAACCACTTTGTATTCCCCCAACATTTTGATTTCTTCTCCTAGTTTTCTGCCCTTTCTTCTTTTACTATTTCCTTTTAAACCAGTGGGTTTTTTTTTATTCAGTCCCCCCAATCCCCACCCTTATTTTATTTCCCTTTCTGCCCCCTCCCTTTTTGTTCCCCTCTTATTATCACTTTTTTAAGGGTCTATTAAATTCCCTTTCCCCTCTCTTTCCCTCCCTTTATGTACTCCCTGCCCCCCCCCCCCCCCTTGGTTTTTCTCTTCTCACTTTCCTTGTAGGGTAAGATAGAATTTGATACCTCAATGGATCTATATGCTCTTCCCTCTCAGAATTGATTCCACTGAGAGTAAAGTTTAAGTTATTAGCACTCTCTTTCCCTCCCCTTCCCATGTATCTGTTTGTGTGATATAGATTATCTTATTTTTCTTATTCCTTCAAGTTTTTCTTGGCGTGCCATCTTCTTGACCCAATTTTGTCGTCAATTAGAAGGCTCTTTTCTTTTGGAGTGACAGAACTTTGTACCCACCTTTGGTCTGGTACTCTTGCCTTAGTTGTTCCTCTGCATCTTAAATTAGGTTTAAAGCTGGAAATGAGACCTCACCCTCCCCAACCTCCCCCCCCCCCCCCTTGGGACTCTGAGCTACACTTCTACTGCTTGTCTCTCAACTTGTTTTTTTCTAGATATACTAAGGGGTTGGCAGTGCTTTTTACGGTGACAACCTCTCCCATTTTTAAGAGTGTTGTTGCACATAGTATCTATCTGATCAGACACGATTCTCTTCCCCCCCTCCTCCCCCATTTCCCCTAACATCCAATGCTGACTTGGGCCTGAAAAAGATTGACTTTTTTCTTTTATTTCCTCATCAGGATTTGTTTTGGTGCATTTTCTGGATGTGTTTAGAGAGGTTTAAGGGGAGAGCTTACTTTACTGCTTACTACCACTGCTTTTTTGACTCTTCTTCAGTCTTCCATGGCTTCTTGGTGTTTTATGAGGTGATGCTGTTTCTATCTTCCTTTTCTAGAACATTTTGTTAATGTTTATGTCTTAAATTGGTGCTGCCCTTAGTAGCTTTTTGCTATGGGGATCGAATACTTGTTAGCTAATATAATTTCAAAGTTCTAGATCGTCTCAATGTCCTGATTGATTTATATTGGTTACATTTCTCATCTTTTTTTCCTGACCTGAACTTCTTTTTCCTTATTTAGGCAGCCAGGTATATCACCCCACCCCACCCCCCACCCCCACCCCATATTTCCATCTAGATGCTGCTGGACTTGGTGTGGACACCTACTTTGCTTTGCTCTACACCAGCTCAGAATTCCTGAACTTAGTTGATCTGTTACCTCAGCTTCCTTATTAGCAGAGATTATAGGTATGGGCCACTAAAACAAGCAACTGAATCCTTTTCTCTAACAACATTCTTTTTTACAGTACAGACTTTGGTTAAATAAGACTTGTTTATGGTTCCATAAACTTGTAAATGAACTCAGATTTGAGTTCATATACAAGTTCTGCTATTTAACATGTGTAACTTTGAGCGAGTCATTTCTCTCTGGGTTTCAGTATCTTCTTCTGAAATATGAAGGGGAGTAAATTAAATCATTCTTAAGATCTCTTCCAATGTGGAAACCTGTGATCCTGTAATCCTTTTTCAAGGTAAAGTCTCCATATTTTTCTTCAATTTGCTTGATTCTAAAAATATTCAACTTTTTCTCAATGATTTCAACAAATATCAACATTGTCAGTCTTTCCTTTTATATTGGTTGTTTGAAAAGATGTTTTTGAAAGTGTTAAATTATAATATTTACATTTTTTTTGCTGAAGGTACTGAGCTTCAGAAAGCAACTTGTCTTTTCTGACCCAGATACACAGTTTTCAATTGTGGTAGGTGATGCCAGAGAGAGCTGAGTGTGTTGGCAAAGGCCCAGAAATGAAACTATTATATTACTGGAGGACCTAGAATGTTTTTTCCTAGTAGTAGGAAGGTGCAGTAGGAAAAAATTTCTTTGTACCTCAACTTCATAAATCAAAGGCATATTTTCTAAAGTTAAAGGTTCTTATTTGCTAAAGTGTGAAAAGAAGCATTTCTGAAATTTTATTAGCAAAATTGGAGGTTTTTAGCTCATTCTTCACCTCCTACTTCAGTGCTGTCATGTAACAAGTTTACAAGCCAAGCTCATCTCACAAACTCAACTAATTATGAAGTACCATCTTGTCCATTCTGTCTCCAGATTTTAATTTCCTTTCCTGTAGTTCCTCAGTTCTGTGGAATAGCAACAGATAATCTTTTGATAATAAATGGTGCTGTTTAAAGATTTGTAGATACCATTTTCTCTTTTCAGTGTTTGATACCCTGCTTTGTGTCTAAGGAAGACATCTTGGATACCTAACACTTTTTTTTTGGGAAAATTAGGCCCTTTTCTCTTTCATATAGTCTTTATAAGATCCCAGAACTTGAAAGACTTTCAGGAACAGGACTACCTAAATCAGTCTTACAATAAAGCATAAATACTTTGAAGGGTACAATTTAAATGCTGTTTTCCATTCCCTTTTTCCTACCCTCAGTAGGTTTTACTGTGGACTACAACAATACAAATAAAATCACCATAGAGAGGCAGCAAAACTCTGGTAAAATACAAAAGTCATAGTTGCTATCATAGTCCAAAGTTAAAGGATACACATTTTAAAATTTATGTTAATTAAGTCTTTGGGGATAGAGGAAGAGAGTTTATGTACTTTGTAGAGTATTTGTTTAGTATGGTTTTTTTGGGGGAAGTAGCTGTTTAGTCTAAATCAGTGATTCCCAAAGTGGGTGCTACTACCCCCAGTGGGTGCTGCAGCTATCCAGGGAGTGGTGGTGATGGCCACAGGTGCATTTATCTTTCCTATTAATTGCTATTAAAATTTAAAAAAATTAATTTCCAGGGGGCTAAGTAATATTTTTTTCTGGAAAGGGGGCGGTAGGCCAAAAAAGTTTGGGAACCACTGGTCTAAAAAGTTTTATCAATAATTAAAATAATTGAAGGATCTGGCATTTCATCAGTTTAGGGAACTCTTGTTGATAGGAACTTCCTGTATCAACAGATCAAATTGAAATTTGTCTCTACTTTAGGTATTTTTCTCAAGACACAGAAAACTGTGACACAATGACTTGCCCAAACTTCAGTTTTAAGAGTCAAGAGTTGGGATTTCTGACTAAGTTCTTCTGAGTCTGAGCCCAATACTCTCCATCAGATTATTCTACTTCCACAGCAATAAATCAAATATTAAAACAAGCAAAAAATTAAGTTAATCTTTTAGCATAGGATTTAAAATCTGAAGATACCCTAGAAATTATCTTACTCCAATGTCATTTTACAGATTTGGAAACAGAGATCTAGAGAAGTGTGAGATGACTTTTACCACTTAGTAAGTTAAGTTGAGCTGGAATTTGAAAGGGGAAGAACTTTAATGAATTTTGTCTTTTTTGATGCTGTCATTATCGTCAGAGTACTCATTCAAACAGCTTTTATTTATTAGAACCTTTTATAGTCACTAAACTTAGGTAGTGTCCATGAGAACATAATTCAGGCAGATTTGCTGAATTCAGAACTTGAGAGGCTTGTTATATAACATGGGTACTTTTGCATGTAGGTCATAGCTGATTATCACTTGGACACAATTGTGCATTTGTATTTGGCATGTAAGTCACTATTTCTTACCCAGATTCATTGAAAAAAAAGAGGAGTGGGACTTCCTTTGTAGGAGGGAGCAATTATTTCTCTTGGTTAAATTGTTGTCAGTAAGTCTTGTGAATATCTTTTCAGTGGAGAGGTATTTAAATGAAGGGAAACAGTTTTCCCTTATGTTTTGAGTTAGGTGATAAACAGTTTTAATTACTCCCTCTGTGGCTGAAACACCTGTTGTGCTTTGGTGTTAATTCTCTAGGCTTGCTTTGTTTGGTAACTGGGTGGATTAAATATAACTATTTCAGAATTGTTTCGCTGTTGCTATACACGTTCACATATTTTTCTAAACAGTAGAATAAAATGGTTTCTGCAGGATTGTGTGTAAAATCGAAAGCAGAATGGTGTTGGGAGTTCGTGGTAGTTAAACAGTCATCTTTTTATGCAAACCTAGATCTCAGAACTGTGAAAGTTCCTTAAATTTGGTTCATGCTTCTAAAAATAGTAAAGGTAACTATATTATATAAAACATAATCATCAAAATAGTCTAGTACCGCCTAAGAAGAAGAAGAGTAGATCAATGGAATAGATTAGGGGTAAATGACCTCAGCAATCTAGTGTTTAAAAAACTCCAACGATCCCAGCTTTTGGGATAATAACTCCCTATTTGACAAAAACTTCTGGGAAAATTGGAAAACAATATGGCAAAAATTAGGTTTAGATCAGTATCTCATACCCTATCCCAAGATAAGGTCAAAATGGGTATGTGATTTAAACATAAAGCATTAATCAATACTGTGTATTGATTCTAAGGCAGAAGAGTGGTAAGGGCTAGGCAGTAGGGGTTAAGTGACTTGCCCAGGGTCACATAGCTAGGAAGTGTCTGAAGCTAGTTTTGAACCCAGGACCCCTGGTCTCTTTACCTGGCTCTGAATCCACTCCACCCAGCTGCCCAGCCAAATTTCTAGGAATCTAAATCATTCTCCAATTGATAAATGGTCAAAGGATATAAAAAGGCAGTTTTCAGATGAAAAAATCAAAGCTATCAATAATCATGGAAAGATGTTCTAAATTCCTCTTGATTAGAAAAATACAAATTAAAACAACAACCTCACCTATCAGATTGACCAGGATAACAGGAAAGGAAAATAATAAATGTTGGAGGGAATGTGGCAAAATTGTGACACTAATGCATTGTTGGGGGACTTGTGAACTGATCCAACTATTTTAGAGGACAGTTTGGAATTATGCCCAAAGGGCCATAAAAGAATGCATACCTTTTAATCCAGGAATACCACTAGTAGATCTGAATCCCAAAGAAATTAAAAAAAAAATGGGAAAGGACCTGTTTATACAAAAATATTTTATAGCTGCGCTTTTTGTGGTGGCAAAGAATTGGAAAAAAAAGGAATGTGTCTCAATTGGGGAATGGCTGAACAAATTGTTGTATAGGATAGTAATGGAATACTATTGTGGTATAAAGAACGTTGAACAAGATGATTTCAGAAAGAACTGGAAAAACCTATGTGAATGGATGGATGCAGAGCGAAATGAGCCAAGCCAGAAAAACACATAGTAACTAAAATTTTGTGTAACGATCAAATGTGATAGATTTTGTTACTAACAGCAATATTATGAACCAGGACAATTTTGAGGGACTTCTGAAAAAGAATGCTTCCCACTTTCTGAGAAAGAACTGTTGGATTAGGAATACAGATGAAAACATGATTTATCACTTGTTTATTTCAGTATATGATTTGAGGTTTTGGTTTTATAAGATTACTCACAAAAATGAATAACATGGAAATATATTTTGCAAAATAATACCTGTATAACCCAGAAAAAAACCTAAAAACTAAAAAACAAAAACAAAAAAAACTGAGAATGGAAAAAAATAAAAGTAGGAAAGGTGTTAGTCATCTTCCCCATTATATAGATGAGAACCCCAAGCCCAAGATATGTAAAGTGCCTTATCCAGGGTTATTCATCTCATAAATAAGTGAATCTGGAGAAAAAGGGTCTTAAATTTAGAGTTAAAGGACTTGGATTTAAGTCAGAATTCTAACACTAATTAGGAAAATCATTCTAGCCCCCTGAGTCTTGGTTTTCTTATCTGGAAAATGGGGATGATAATCCATACTTCTCATAACTTATATGAGAAAATCACTTTGTGAAGTTTGATTGAAATAAATTCAAATAACATTTGATTTTATTCTGTTAAAATAAATTCACCTAGCATTTGAATCTGTTATGTTCACGGTACCAGGGATATAATTAAAGAATAATCCTTACTCCCAAGGAATTTGCATTGGGAGTTTGGGGGAGGGTAATGAGGTAGGATGGGAAGAAGAATAAGATGTAAGCAATATAATAAAAAGTAGATGGGGTGGAATGGGGTAAAAGGGCAGATCAGGCAATGTATTATAGGAACAGGTGAGGAAATAAAATTATACAATTGTTAGATAATTCTGAGACTTGATTTCTTTGTTTTTAAAATGGGAATAATACACTGCCTACTTCCACAAAGTGATTGTGAGATAAACATAGAAGCTTGTCTGAGCACTTATTGAAATGTATCCCTTTATTATTTCCATTAATTTTTCAGGCATAAATATCTTAACCAAATTTACCTACATTATGTAGGCCTGAGGCATAACATTTTCTGTGACTTTATCAGCTTCTTTAATAAAAAAAAAAACAAACTAAAAACCCCATGATTTTCTTTCCTAAAATCTTTTGCCTTTTAATAGGGCCAAGATATACTGAGTTAGATACGGATTTGATAGTAGTCACGAATTCAAAATGTAAAAACTTGTTATCTTTTTTTCTTGTCCTCTTTTAGGTGTATTCCAGAGAGTAGTTCTTGGGGCATCTTTGCCACATTAACTCTATCTGTCAGGAGACTGAAAGGCTTATGAGGAGGTTCTGTCTCACAAAACAGGGTCCATTGAAGACAACAAGGAAGAGGGAAAAGGAACGGGGAAAAAAGCTAAAACATTTTAGCAAACCATGGTAGGTAATTTCTACTAATTCTCTTGATCTTAGGTCAAAACATTTTCTGAACTTGATTTTTGGAAATGTTAACATTAGAAAAAGGTGTTAATTTGTTGGCTCTAGTGCTAGGACAGAGATGGTACTGTGCTGCTATTTAAGCAAAGCAGATGAGGTATGATTTATTATAGAGTCCTTTAAACCACAAAATGGAGCCCAGTGAGCCTGCAGGCCATGAATTATTAAATCCAAATGAGAGAATGTTCATAAATAATGTTTTCTAATAAAACTGGCAAACTGTTGCAAATGACTAAGTGACCTTGCTTCCAGACTTCTACTTCAAGGTCAATTATTTTTTCCTCTTTAAAACATATACCTCCCCTGATGTCCTCATCATGTCATGGAGGAGTCCCTGGGCATAAAAAATGTGCCTATCAAGCATAAGTTCTGCCTGGTTCTGCCAAGCTGACAAGTTTCAAAAATTACCCCTGCAGTAGACGGTGCTTGTTGTCTGAGGATCCTGAGCAAGCCCCTTTCCTACCCTGGACCTCAATTGTATTCTTTGCCACTGAGAAATGATAATTTCAGTAGTTTTCCGTGTTTTCACATTTTATCTTGTCCCAGGTAAATGGAAAGAGGCTCCTCAGTGGAAGACTTGGTAGCTGGGTTAAGGGGAAAGATGAGTAGCTTCTTTATACCAGAGATGCAGAAGGGCTGGGTTCTGTTTGCATGTGGATATAATCACTTGACATATTGAATTGAACAATTCTTAGTAACTGGATTATAGTACCTCTGACCCTTATCATCTGACCCATACCTATTTTTTTGAGACAGAATTTATCAGATATGTAAAGTGTCTCTCAAAAAGGATGATCCTGATGTTTTGTTTCAGACTGACTTCACTAACTTTTGTCAAGTCACTTAACCTTTCTATGACCCAGATTCAGCATTTGTAAAATGCGGTCAGTTCTTTTACTTTTGTCTCTCTGGGGAATGTTAGGTAAACCTGTTTTGTCAATCAGCTTCTTATAAATCAACAATGAATAAGAGACTGTAAGATGTTTTAATCTTTGGGAAAAAAAGCACAAAGATAATCAATGTACTAGAGCATATTGATTAGAGGCAGCATGGTGTTTTATTGAAACAAGCATTGTAATTTGAATCCTGGCTCTGCTACTTTAGCCCTGTGACCCTAGAAAAATCACAGAAAAAAAATTGAACTCTATGCAAAGCAGCCGTTTCCTTATCTGACAAATGGGGATAGTCCACCATTTCCCTTAAAAAATTGCTTCATAAAGTTATTCTTAATTTTATTTTTATAGTAGTGCAATAATAGTATTATAGTATTTTACTGTTATAAATTGTAACTTATAATGGATTATAGACTTTTTATGCACTTATCATAGACTAAGTTACTTTCGCCAAAAAAATTATCACCCATCACCAAACTTTTGGTAGTTAGTAGTTCTAGTTTAACTGGTCTGGTCTTGGGATGACAAACATGCACTCCATCTAATTGGTCCGTGTATTCATGTGTTCCAGCTTGAGAGAATCTCGTACCAGAGTTTTTGTTAGAACTCAGTTGTGATAGAATCCTCATTCTCCCCACCCCGTCCTCCCCCAGGTCCTATCCTCTCTTTTCTTAATGTACCTCTTCTTCCCAGAGAGCCATCCCTAATAACAAATATCGAAAGATCTAACCAATATATTGAAAAAGTTTAACATATACTGTGTTTCAAATTCAAAATCTTCCACTTCTACAAAGAAGGCAGGGGGATAACTTGTTTAGCTACTTCCCAATTAATGGGTATTATTTCCAGTTCTTTGGTACTTTAATGTTCTGATATGTATATATAGGTCCTTTTAAAAAAATTATTGACCTCTTTGTAGGAGTGGGTAGTTACCTAGCAGTGCCTTCACCACAGTTAAAGGGTATAGATATTTATGTCATTTTCTTAGTTTGGTTTTAAATTTATGACCAGTTCATAGCTCCACTCACAGTGACATTAATATTCTTGTATAACAACTTTTACTATTCTCATCTTTATAGTCTTTGCCAGTTTACTTGGTGTGAAGTAAAATCTTATGGTTGTTTGTATTTTTTATTATTATTAGAAGTAATAATTTGGAACATTTTTTCCTATTTAAAAATAGTTTGTAGTTCTCTTGAAAACTGTTCATATGTAGAAGCAGTTTTAAAAATGATATTTGCTATAATCCTTTTCCAGAAATTTTAGAGTCAGCACATTTTAGTAGAAAGAAGTCTAGGCTTAAGAATAAAAAAACTTGAACTGACCGCATGACTCTGATAAACAAAAGTTGCAACCTTTACGCATCCCTGTTTTTGCATTTATAAAATTGAAATTATATTTGGTCCTGCTTGCTCTTTGTAAGCTCTAAAGCAGTATAGTATTGGGCATCTACTGTTATTTCTCATTCTGGTAACTTTTCTTCCTTATTTTCTAACAGAGATCTATCCGATCCTTTGCTAATGACGATCGCCATGTTATGGTGAAGCATTCAACAATTTATCCATCTCCAGAGGAACTTGAAGCTGTCCAGAACATGGTATCCACTGTTGAGTGTGCCCTTAAACATGTTTCGGACTGGATGGATGAAATGAGTAAATCTGGAAAACCGGAGGGAGATGGAGATGTGAAGAAGGATGAGGCAGGAGAAAACTCTGCCAAGTGAGTGAATTGACCTTTATAATGCTTTACTTTTCAACGTCTTTCTTCATATACATGAGCATAGCTAGGAAGTAACTGGGTCTGAAAGTTGGTCAGTCACCTGACATTTATTTATTAAGTATTTTTCTGAGATTAGTACTTAGAATTTAGAAAGAAAAGAAATAAGTGATTAGTAGAATGAAAACCGGAAATTACTTTAATTATTCTCATTTTAATATTTCTTGAAGGTTCACAAAGTTTATTTCTCAAAAATAATCCTGTGATATCAATTTCACTGTCCCATTAGTAGCCAGGAAATAACACTGAAAACTTTCTTAATTCTTTAAGGATATCATTTTAGTGGAAAGTATCACCAGATTTTTTTTCCTTTTTTTTTTTTTTTTTTTTTTTTAAATAACAAGTAGCATTTCTTGGGGAATAGATTTTAATGAATGAGATTCTCTGGAGGCTGTATTTTTAATTTTAAAATATCATTTTATTAACTTGCTTCTCAAGAAAAGTCTTTTAACTAGCCATTGGACTCCCTCATAGTCATAATAGAAACCAAAGAACTTGTGCTAGGCAGCTAGGTTGTGGAGAAGGGAGAGAGTAGGGAGAGAGAGACAAAGAGTAGGGCCAGAAGATAAGGGCAAAAGAGCAAACAATTAGGCAAAAAAGACTGACTTCCTGTTGAAGAAGCCAATATCTATCTTACTTTGTCAATATCATCTATCTTATCTATCCTGTCCTATCTATCCACCTTTTAGAACCCTGTGTTTTGGGTAACTTGTTTATCTTGGAGCCTTAGTTTCTTCCATCCATAAAATGAGGGTAATATTTCTTTTTTTAATTTGCTGTATTCCTAGGAAAACAGATTTTTTTAGTATTTTATTCTCCTTTGTATCCACTTATCTATTCTTTAGTTGTATTTTGAAACTTTGGAATAGCCTGGCACACATGTGTAAAAATAATCATTCAAGATTTTCTTTTAAAGGGATCAAGGTGGCCGGACACTGTGTGGTGTAATGAGAATTGGCCTAGTTGCAAAAGGCCTGCTGATAAAAGATGATATGGACCTTGAATTGGTTCTGATGTGCAAAGATAAACCCACGGAAAGTCTATTACACACTGTCAAAGACAATCTTCCTATTCAAATTCAGGTGAGTTCTGTTGTAAAATTATCCTTCAAGGCAGATTTTGCGTAGGCAAAAATAGTAAATGTCCATTCAAGTCAAAAAACATTTGTTCTATATCTGCTATGCATCAATCATTGTGCTGCACTCTCTGGGGTTAGAAAGAAAGACCCTCCCAATCCCTACATGAGTGGAACTCACGGTCAAGTTGAGGAAGATAACATGCAAACAACTATATACAAATAAGATATACAGGATATCCCGAAAGTTCTAGTGTAATTTTAAGCACTAATGGTTGAAACCTATTATTTAGGATTAACTACATTAAGGTTTTTGGGACATGCAGAATAATCTTGGGGGGGAAGTCATTAGTGTTAAGGGGGACTAGGAAAGGCTTTTTGTAAAAGATGAGATTTTAGCTGAGACTTTGAAGGATGTCAGGAAAGCCAGGAGATGTAGTTGAGTAGGGAGAATATTCCAAGTATGAGAGAGCCAGTGAAAAATGCAAAGTGAGGAGATACATTGTCAAGTTAGAGGAACAGTGAATGTCTGGACATTCTGTGTATATGAAGGAGAATTAATAGTAAAGAGTCCAGTGTCTGGATGCTCTGTGTATATGAAGGGGAATTAAATGTAAGAAAGTTGGACAAGTAGGAGGAAGCTAGGTTATGAAGGGCTATGAATGCTAGAGGATCAGAGTAGCTGGTAGATAAGAGATCCAGGCCTACAACTGGGAGGTCCTGGGTTCAAATGTAGGGTTAGACACTTCTAGCTGTGTGAACCTAGGCATGTCAATTAAACCCAATTGTCTAGCCTTTACCACTATTTAGTGTTGAATCTAAGCCAGAAGGTAAGGGTTAAAAAAAAAAAAAGCCAGAATATCTCTTTGATCCTAGTTGCAATAGAGAGCCACAGAAGTTTATTTAGTAGTGAGTTCACCATGGTCAGTGTTTTAGGAAAATCACTTTGATAGTTTAGTGGAGGCTAAACTGGAGTGGACCAGAAAGACAAGCTAGCAGATTTTGGCAGTAGTCCATGTGTGAGGTGATTAGGGCCTGTACCAGGGAGGTGAAAATATTAGAGGAATGAAGGGGGTAGATAGATAGAAGAGATACTTTGAAGGTAGACTTGACAGAAGTAGGCAGCAGATTGACTGTGGGGTTTGAAAGAGTGAGGAGTTGAGGATGATACTACATTGGGCTGCTGGCTTACTAGAGCATGGTTGCCTCAACAGTAATAGGGAAGTTGGGAAGAGGGGAGGATTTTTTTGGAAAAGATATTATAATTCAATTTCGGACTCAATTAATTTAAGATTTCTACAAGATATCCTGTTCAAGATGTCCAATAGGCAGTTGGAGATTTGAGGCTGAAGGTCAAGAGAGAGATTACTAGCTAGTCAGATCTGAGAATCACCTGCATAGAAGTGATACTTAAAATTGTAAAAGCAGATAAAAATCAAGTGAAATTGTATAGAAGGAGAGACTAGGACCTAAGGACATACCATTGGGGGGACGAGGTTAGTAGGGTGCAACCTAGCTGAAAACCCGAGTCTTAGGTAGGAGTAGTCACATAAGTAGAAGAACCAGAAAAGAGTAGTGAAAAATCTAAAGAGAAGAGAATATCAAGGGGAAAAAGATGAAGAGGTCAAGAGAAAGGAGAATTGAGAAAAAGTTATTAGATTTAGCAATTAGGAATCATTGGTATCTTTGAAGAGAGCAATTACAATTGAATGATGAGGTCAGAAGTCAGACTGCAGAGAAATAAGTATTTTAAATATAGATCTATGACACTAGGGCATGTGACATTAAGGAAAAATTGTGATGATAGTGGAGAAAATCTTTTGTAAATTAAGGTGTATACTGGATTAAAAAAAACAAAACCAGAACAAACTCACACTTCCCTTAAAAGTAGTTCACTTGCATTGAGCTTCATAGAACTGTGCACTTTATAAAGCTAGAAGTACTGGTGAGGTGTTTCAGAGTAAACATAAAAGCATTTTAAGTTCTTTGAGGAATCTTTTTATCCTTATTTCTCCAGAACTTAGGGTGATGCTTAAGTAAATGTTTGTTAGAATCTATCTACCTGAAATTGTCACTTAACTTTTGGAAATCCTAGGAGACTGGAGTTTTGCAAGATAATAACTTATTTAATTAGCACTTTAAGGTTCATTGAGCACTTTTCCCAAAACAGTCTTGTGAGGTAGGGACTGCAGATATTCTCTACAATTACTAATGAGGAAATGGAGGTGCTGAGAGGAAAGTAGTAACTTGTCCACGGTCAAGTATTGGAGCTGGGACTTGAATCTAGGTCATGAAATCATACTTTTAGAACTACAAGGGACTGACTCCAGGGCTCTTTTACATTACGCTATGCCACTTCTCTAAAATGGTAATGCATATTTCTAGAGTGCTTAAGTACTTCAAAATCCTTTTCTTGTTCTTTAAAGTCGGCAGGCTGTGTTAATTCCATTTTTACTGATTATTTGCTTGTTTTGTAAACATGATATATGTATGATTTAGGTTTATGAATATCTCTTCCTTTTGCCTTTGTCTTTTATGTATCAGATACTCATGATTTCAAAGTGTAATCAACTAGTAATCAACTCTTCCAGTTAATCTTTAACCGTTATGGATAGGAAATAACACTCCAGGAAGCATAAGTCATAAAATTGTCTTTTCTCTTTTCAAAAGGTGGAATGGAACAGAGGAAAAAGCTCTAGGGTTTGATATCTCAGGACATTGGTTTGAATCCTGGCTTTCTCATTTTCTTTCAGCTTTATCTTAGGCGAGCAACTTAAATTTTGTGGGCCTCAATTTCTTCATCTTTAAAGTGAGTTAGACTGGGTAACTTTTAAAGGTCCCTTTTACCTTTAAATTCTGTTCTATTCTTAAGACTCCCTTTTATAAGAATCAACATAACTAAAATTTATATGAACATGATTTTCTCTCATATTCTAAGATTGTTAAGTTACAGGCAAGCTGCCAGTTTGGATCATTGGAAGGAATTTCTGTATCAGGAATTCTCTACACTAATGAAATAAAATTCTTTTTGTTGTTTCTTCTTTTCTCTAATGTGTCTAGGGGAAGAAACAGGTAGCAATGCAGAGAATACTAAATTTGGGGTTAAGAGACCTGAGCTTGAGTTGCAGCTTTCCATTTATTAGCTATATGAAATTTGGAGAGGATTTCACTCTTCTTTGTCTCCCTATCTGTAAAACAGTGAATGACACACTACTCTTATTGCAGTGTTGTTGTGAGTCAAGTGCTTTGTGAATTATAAACTTTTTATTATTACTGGTTTCTTCATTCTTCTCTCTTATTCTGACTGTTGAACATAGCAAATAGTAGTCAAAAAACATTGGTAACTAGACCTATTACAAATTTTTCTAATCTTAACTGCTCCCTTGCTAACAGCCAGAACTTTTACTCTTTTCCAATTAACCTGAACTTCCCACTGTTTGTTTCAAACCTTCTCTTCTCTCCTTAAACATCTTTTGTAATTATATTTAACCCATATTTCTCAGCAGAGGACCTTGCCTCATGCGTGATTGAAATATTTGAGGTCATGTATTGTAATCTCTTTCTCCCTGATTGTGATCTTCACCTATACTGTCTCCTGGGAGCTTGCTCCTTTGAGTTTCTTCTCTATAATTTTCTTTTATTCCTATCTCTTGGTTCTTTCTCTGCTGTCTAGGAACATACCAAAAATCTCCTGTGTCTTTATAAAATCTTCTTTTGACCCTTATGTTTCTTCAAGTTATTAAGCTTTTATATTATACTCTTCTTTTTCTGCCAAAATCTTAGAAAATATTTTCTATTATTGTTACTACCTCATCTTTTACTTCTTAATCCCTTGTAATCTGACTTCAGAGTGTATCACTAGACTGAAACTGCTCTCCTTTAGGCTGTCAGTGATCTCTGTTATCAGAAAATCCAATAGCTGTTTCTCATTCCTCATCCTTTTTGACCTTTGTAGCATTTGACTCTGTTGACCACTGATTTCCTCCTGACTACTCTGTTCTTATTGTATTTTCATTATTCTATTCTCTTCTGCTTCTTTCACCTGCCAGTTCTTTTTCTATATCTTTTGTACCATTGTCATTCTTTTTCCATTCCTAACCACCAAGGACTCTTATTTTATTTTTTCCCCCTGGGTTATACATGTTTAACCATGCAAAACATATTTCTATACAGTTCATTTTTGTAAGTGAACAACCTTATAAAACCAAACTCCCCAAACATATACCCAAATAAACAAGTGAAAAATTGTATGCTTTCATCTGCATTCCTTCTCCAACAGTTCTTTCTCTGGAGGTGGATGGCATTCTTTATTATATGTCCTTCAGAATGTCCTGGATCATTGTATTGCTGAGGGTAGTTAAATCTATCACATTTGATCAGTCCACAATATTGCTGTTACTGTGTACAGTGCTCTCCTGATTCCGCTTATTTTACTATGCATCAGTTCATGTAGGTCTTTCCATCCCTTTCTGAAATCATTCTGTTCATCATCATTCCTTACAGCACAATAGTATTCCATCACCATGATATACCACAGTTTGTTCAGCCATTCCCCAATTGGTGAACATCCCTTTATTTTCTAATTCTTTGCCACCACAAAAAGAGCAGCTATAAATATTTTTATACAAGGAGGTCATTTCCCATCAAACTTCACTATTTCTGATGGGGATACCACCAGCCTTTGAGTGATGTAGGTTTTCAGTCTTGATAATCATCTTCAACTTACTCCTCTCCCTTATTTTTTATATCCAGTCAGTTGCCATGTCTTGTTGGTTCTACTTTTAAAATGCCTCTCATCTCTCCTCTTCTCACTCAACTATCACCCTGATTCCTATCCTTATCAATTCCTGCCTAAACTATAGCAGTTACCTCCCTATTGGTCTGCTTTCATCCAGGTGCTACCTTCTCTCATTTCCTCCTTCCTCAGTCTTCTGCATAAATTGATACTTCTTTTAGAGCTTGTTTTTCAGAACTGTTTTTGATATTCATGACTCAATTCGGCTTCTAGTACACACATCCTTACTTTATTTTTTTTACTCAGCTCCTTGTACTCAAATTGGAGTTATGACTTTTTAAGTACTTTATTATGACTTTGCCTCACTTTTCTTGTGTCTTCCTTCACTTTAAAGTAATTTTACTACTCATGCTTAATTAAACATTTAACTCCCCTCCCCCAATTTATGATATATTTTAAATTAGCCTTGGTGCACTTAACATTTTTTTGATCATTTGTTCAGAGCCCAAAATCCATTGATTGGTAAAAACTAAGTAATATAATTGAACTTTGATTTACTAAGATATGGAGGAATTGATAGATTCTAATTAATTGATGATAAATTTGAAATCTTATTTTGTTTCAATTCTTATTTTTCCTATGCCTTAAAAAATCAGTTTTCTTCTTATGAATACAAAGTTATTTCCCAGATAATAAAACATTTTATAGTTTCTCAGTGTTGTTCTGAACGGTTAGGATCTTTATTGTGTGGGAGCACTGGTATAGGCTAATGTTTTGGTTAACTAAACAAGAGATATGGAATGACAGCTCTAATTACATCTCAATTTCTATAGCATTTGAGAATTTAAAAGTGTGTTCTTCTCACCAAGTCTTTGAAATTGATTAAGTTAATCAATGGCACTGTGACTTTGTCAGATGAAATTATTTGTTTCAGATTGCATAGTTAACTTTTTATAGCTAGGTTTTGACTAGCTCCCAGACACTAAGCTCAGCATGTTTGTGTAGTGTAATGTAAATAGTATTGGAGTGCAACAGTTAGGTGGCTCAGTGGATAGAGAACACTAGGCTTGGAGTTGGAAGGAACTGCATTCAGTGTGGCCTCAGAAATTCCCTAAACTGTGATTCTGGGCAAGTCACTTAACCTCCTTTGGTTTAGAAGAAAGAAAAAAAAAATAATCATACTGGACTTTCAACTGGGACACCTAGGTTTTAATCTTGGTTCTCATACTAACTCTGTGTGATAATTCATTTCTTGCACCTGGGCCTCTGTCAAATGAAGGCTAAATGATCTCTCAAATTATTTTATCCTAGTTCTGATTAAATCCTCATTGGTGAGGTAGGAAAACCAAGTTACATGAAGGTAAAAACAGCACAATAATTTAATGTACTTGTTCTCTTCCTTACTTTGTGAGGCCATTAAAAGGTTCCTAAGAGATTTTTAGTTCAAAATCTATGTCCTTTTTGTCAAATGCTTTCCATGTTCCTTCATTAGAGCAAAGATACCCCATAATGCTCTTGCTATTATTATAGATGTTGAGACTGGAGGAACTTTGCTGATAGAATTCTGTCTCCTCATTTAGAAATGAAACTGATGTTGTGTAGGTTTGAGCATATAACTGTTCTCTTTTGTCTTATTTTTGTGATGTTAAAAACAACCAAATGTGTATTCTTGTATTTTTTGGTAAAAAGTTTAATGCAAAAGAAACTGGAAAGTAAAGTTACTTTTCTAATTCCAGATAGCGATTTAGATGACAGAGCCAAGACTCAAACTGATGTTTATTCCAGTACTTTTTTGTGTAGGTGTGCAAGAAGTACTACTTATCAAGTGTGCCTTTATAGTTGTAATGCATTATGATAATTGGAATGTGATTCTTATATTGTGCCAGGTCCTTAGGAATATCAAATGCCTTGTCCTGTAATCCTCAGACTCAGTAGGGTGATCTCAGATTCAAAAAGGGAGCAGTTGCTGGCTTGCGTTATCCAGTGAAGATGGGTCACTATGACTCCCTGTTCTTATTCATGCTCACATGCTTTCTTTAAAATAAACCAAACCAAACCAAAAAAAAAACCACACCCCTGCTTAATTGAGTTTATGAGGACACAGAAATTACTAGCTAGCTGAGAGGATTCATCTAGGTAACTACTGGCTTAGGGCACTTTCAAGCAGTTTGTTTTCAATATGTTATCTCCAGTAGTTAAAAAGTGGACAATTCCCTCTTCATGTGTAGGGCCTTACTGTTGTGGAAAGAATATTAGACTTGAGTCATAATCCTTAGGTGCTGGTTTTGATGATGTTACCATCTGTGGAACCTTAGATTAGTCATTTGCCTCTCTTGATTCCAGTTTCATCACCTTTAAATTGGAGCAACATTTTCATTCCCTTTTGCACAGTACTGATGAAAGGAATAAATGATATTATATATGTGAAATACTTTGTAAAGTCCTCTATAAATGCTAATTATTGGGCTTTTTTTTAATCAAATAGTAGGTTCAATATTTCTCTTTAATAGAAACATGAATACCTGTTGCATTTAATGTTGCTAATTATTTCTTTCAAAAACACCATCTTTGTCAGCCATTTAGTTTGGCAGTTTAGGATTTGTTTTATAGGAAGGATTGGCTATTGTGGTGCATTGGAAAAGAATGGGAGTCAAAAACCCTGAATTCTAAGCCTGCTGCTACAGACTCATTTGTAGCACCTTGGCTAAGTCATTTAACCCTTTTAAATATCAATTTAAATGAGAAGAGTTGATCTAGATCACCAAAGTTATCATCTCTAACATTCTATTTTCTGATGTCTGTTTTAACTCCGACATTTTATGTTCAGTAATTTTTTGAGTGCTTTAATTAGGAATTTTGACAATCAAAAGGGGAGGAGAGGAAGGGAGAAAGAAATAAGCATTTATATAATACCTACTATATGCCATGCACTGTGCTAAATGCTTTTACAAATATTATCTCATTTGATCCTTACAACATCCTGACAAAATGAGTGCTTTTATTATCTGCATTTTACATTTGAAGAAACTAAGGCAAAAGGTTAAACAACATGATCAAGGTCACACAACTTTGATGTGTCTGAGGGTAAATTTGAACTTGGGTCTTCCCCACAACAGATCCAGCACTTTATCTATTGCATCACGCTGCCTTTAACCACTTAAAAAAGGATATTTGTTTTTAATTTTGTAGCAGGTAATTTAGAAGGAAATTAAGAATCAAGATGTCCATTGTCATTCCCATAATCAAGAGGATATCCTCACTTGAACACAGTATCATTAGCTCATTGTTACAGTTTGAGATCCCTTACATATAGTGCAAACATTCCCTTTTTAAAAATGTGATTTGTCTTTCAAATTAATTGGACATTTTATAGATCTTATTTGGTGAATTTCAGAAACTTACAGAAGAAAGATATGAAGTGGAGCAGTGTATAAAAGAGGCATCTATTATTATCCGAAATACAAAAGAACCCACGTTAACGCTGAAGGTGATACTTACTTCCCCTTTAATTAGGGATGAATTGGAGAAGAAAGATGGAGGTATATAAAGTTTTTTTTCCCTTTTCTTTTGTTTACATAATACTTCTGTCTCAGATGTTATGTTACTAGGTTTGAGCATATAACTGTTCTCTTTTGTCTTATGTTTGTGTTGTTAAAAATAACCAAATGTGTATTCATGCATATTTGGCAAAAAGTTTAATGCAGAAATGTATAATATATTTAATGTATGGAAAACTCTGTACTTGTTTTTAGAGTTCTATCATGACTACTATAGTTTTAATAGCTATCAAGAGCTCTTTATTTAAAATTGCTATTTATGGTTGGTGATGATTTAAACAAACACATCCTGACTTTGATTAGTATGATGTGTTTTATAGTCTAGTCCAGTGATGAGCAAACTTTTTAAAGAGGGGGCCAAAGGAAAGGAATTGCTCGTCTGTCAGTCTGTTTCTAAGGCAACTCTTTTGAAGTTTCATTGTATTGTATCCTACTCATTGTATTTGTTGGATTAGGAATAATTTTGCGTGGCTGGATAGAACATTTGAGGGGGCCACATCTGGCCTGCGGGCTGTTGTTTGCTCATCACTGGTCTAGTATATGATCTTACAAATTGTTAAATATTTTGGTGATTTCTTAAATAAGGAGGCATGTTTGTACATCATCCTTTAAAATTCTAAATAATAGCTTTTTAGTTGTAGCTTAAATCCCTTTGTTCACTCATCATATATATGTCCAAATATGTTCATGAATATCATTTACTTTTAAATGTTAGAGATGCCTCTTGAAGTATAAGTATAAATTTATTTCTAAAAACATATTTTTACACACAACATATTTCCTCTTGGGTGATTTCTCACACTCCATGTTATGCTTTGGGTTTATCTGAAGAGTATACTTCATGATATCTTCCTAGTGTTTTGTATGTCTACCATGGGTTGGATATTGGGGAACATTCAAAAGTGACTCAAGAAAAGTGAGATTGGAAACTATTACTTGGCGATTATGAAGCTATGTGATAAGCTGTTCCCCTCATCACCTTTCCTTTCCAAATCCCCTTCTTTCTCCCCATTGAAATCCTTATCCATGGAAATGGCCCTGGTAATAGTAGTGAGTTCAACCTGAAACATCTTTGATTAGGGGTAGGGGTTCAGTAAAACATTGTCACAAGAATTCATAAAAACTTGTTTCTGATTTCTGGAGAACTTCTGGTTTTGGTTAGTTAGGAACAACCATAAGGTTGAAAAGATCTGTTTTGCTGTTTTAATGACTTTTTTATCTGGTCAATTTTTGCTTCTAACTTCATTCTCTGTACCAAGTCTTTTGTCTGTAGAAACTTGTTTTGTAGTACTCTTTGTCAGACCTTTGACCAACTGTCTATTTTCTGTCATTACAACATAGGCAGTTGGGTTCATCTGGACCAATATGAGGGAACCTCTTGTTGTTTTCCCATCTAACAGATGCATCACATATCTTTTTGCATACTTCTCTGCCTGAAATCTCGATACAGTAGGAAATATTGGTCAGTTTCTCATTAAATTTCAAGTGTATGATAAGGGCAGCAAAAACTGATTTCACTAGTGATATTTAGAGCTTAATGTTTAGTCAGAAGTCTTGGAGCATATTTAGAGAGCTAAGTAAAAGTCTTTTTTTAAAAATTGGAACCTTAAAATGGGCTGCATTCCACCTAGTAGATATAAATCACTTGGCATTTTTTGAGTCGTATTTAAAAATCTAGGTATTCACATAGTTGTCGATTTAGATTCATCTGCTTGTATGTATATTTCTTACTATCAGTATCTTTAGAATAACTTAAAAGCTTGTGGTAAATGACTAGCTTTTTTTTCTATTAGCTTTGCAGTTCACCATGAATACTAGTAATGTAAAAATTTTATTTGTAGTGTTATAATTTCTACTAGGCCTGGGAAACTGAGACTTGACCATTAGACAAAATTGAACATTATTAAGTCAAAGGAATGACTTTTATATTTTTATTTTGGGATCCATTCATTGAATTTAGAGATATCAGATGCCATCTTGGACACTAGTAATTTCTTCTTGAGTACAATATTAATTAAATACCATAGCAGTGGGGCTATGCGTAATTGCTTTCTGTAAAATCTTACAAGTATGATTGAATATAAAAAAATTTTTAAGCTCAAGTCATGATGGCTTTGTTTATTTCTATGGAATTTTATCTTTCAAAAATCTGGACAGTATTATGGTAGAAAGAACTCTAGGCTGGAAGTAAGGAGACCAGAGTTTGAACTCATCTTCCATTAAAACTGTTTGGGGGCAGCTAGGTGGCTCATTGGATATAGAGAACCAGGTCTGGCCACAGGAAGTCCTGGGTTCAAATCTGGCCTCAGACATTTCCTATCCTGGTCCCAGTTCTAAGATAGAAGGTGGTATGGGTTTTAAAACAACAACAACAACAAAAAACAACTCTGTTTGAACTTGGGCAAATCATTTCTCCTTTGTGGCAGCCTTCAGTTTTCTCATCTGTCAAATAATGGTGTTTGTCAAATGATTTCTCTTATCCTTTACATGGTCTGGTCCGTTCCTTTATAGACAGTTAATATTTAAGTTTCTACAAAACTTAACCAACCTCCCTCCCCCAACCCCCCCCCCCCCCACACACACACACACCTGATAGAGAACAGAATTTTGCTTAAATGTAGGCTTAAAATCCCTCCCAATGACATGGGTTTACAAAAGAAATTAAACTCCCGTTTTTAGGTAGTTTTACTTTTTCACTTACATTTCCAGGGTACTTATTAAATGCGTGTCTATAAAAAGCATTTTCAACAGCTGAGGTAGGTATAATGTAGGTATTGTCATTTTGAAGCTGGGGAAATTAAGGCAGAGAGGGCAACTTTCTGAGAGTTACCCAGCAATAATTAATTGGAGCTAGATCTCAGTCTTCTGACTTGATGAACAGTGTTCTTTTTCCTCTATAAGAATATATAAGAAAGTTCTGTGGAGAATAGAGAGAACTCATCAGGACAGCATTCCTAGTGAGGGTATAGGCTATCTGAAAAAATTTAGTTGGAACTATTGGTCTAGAACCATTTTTCCTGATATTCTTCAGGAATGAAAGGAATCCTTTCTTTGCCATTTATAAAAATTATCCACAAGAGATGTCTCAGTTGCCTTTGGTTGCTTTTTGTGTCTTTTCTGATTTGCTTGTTGTGGAATCTGAATTTCTCCACAAGTGACTCTGCTCCTTGGCAGTGCTGGTGGAATGTCAAAAGCAACTTGAAGGATCTAGAGTGATGGGGTTTGGGAGAGTTAGGAGGAAGACCCAGTAGTTTTCCTTCAGTTTTATTGTTTTTTTAGCCAGGAACCTCTTGTCTCATCGTTGGGATAATTTCTTCCAGCTATTAATACTAAAGGACATGAAACTTATTTCCTTCTCAGACTGGAGAGTTCTTCAACTGCATAGGCCATTTCCTAAATCTTTTTCCTTTTCCTTACTTCTCATAAGTTGGTTTTCCCTTAGTTGATTTCTTCTCCTTTGCCTTTTGTCTGCATCTCATGCATCCAGAGAAACAGTAACCAGTTAGGGGTTACTAAAAGTTTATTAGTTTTTATACTAGCACATATTTTGGCTTGATATAAGGAAAGATTTCCTAACAAGCAGACATGTTAGAAAATGAGGTGGTCTGCTTGCACTGAAAATCTTTTGAATATACTTGAGAATGGTCACTTGTTGAGAATGCTAAGAATGGTGGTAAAGAATAATGTCATGTGATAGGTTGTGAAATTTAGGGTACCAGTCTCAAAATTCAGTGTTTTTGGTTATAGACCTCTCAGACCTTTCACCTCTGTGTGAAAATGGATTGAGTTTTATGCCTGTATTACTAATTTTTATTATAGTCATATAATAAGTTCTCAAGGGGAGAATGAGGTTGAATAGTGAGAAGAGATAGAGAGGGAGAGTTTGGCTCAGTAGAGTGAAGTGTACTTCTTCGTTGATTGAGTTGTCTGAAAATGGAACTTAATCCTGAGGTAGGCTGTAACATGTACATAATTAGGCATTGTTAGGATATAGAATTAGGCAGAAGAGAGATCACTGTGAGATGGGGTTATTAGGAGATGCTTTTTGGATGAGTTAACTGGGCTTTGAAGTCAGTTCAAAGTAAAATATTGAAATTAAACTGACATCATAGGCTATGATTTATTGACACCACCCCCCCCCCCCAAAAAAAAAAAAAAAGTCTAGTACATTTATAGGCCAGATCTTAGGAGAAGCTTAGAGAAAAGCTAGCAGATACCTGTGGTTTGGGATAGAATAAAGTAGATCCATCACTAGATAGAGTAAATTTTCAGAGATTTATGGAGAAATTGACTAAGTGAATCTGAATTGAATTGATAGCTACCTGGCAGGCTTGCAACTCTTTGGGTACGAATCCATCCTAGGGTAACATGGTAATTCATCCAAGTCCAGGGGTCTTGGAGACACAATTTGCTACATTACTCTGTCTGTTGGTATTTGCAACAGAGATAGGTGATATTCCAGATAATTATCCAAAAAGCCTTTTTATGTAGCTACCTGCTACTAGTGTTTGAAGTAAAAGTCTCATAGTAAGATAAGCTAGATAGTATGAAAAAGACCTAGGTGTTTTTACATGAACTGCAAACTGTTTAAATCAACATTGTGACGCTGCAGTCAGAAAAAATAATTTGGTTTTCATCTTCTTTGGTAGAAGTCTGGTATGCTTAATTGGGAAGTGGCATATTGATGATTGTCGTCCTACTCAATGAAGTAGGCAGTATGTGAGCATTATCATCTTACAGATGAGGAAATGGAAGTTTAGAGTTTGAGTAATTTTCCTGATTACAGTTTGTAGTTGTCACAGCTGGAAATAAAAGCTTCCTCTTCTGGTCTTAGAATGAAAAGACCTTTGAATCTCTTACTAATTGTGCTATAATTTGTTAGTGGCATGAACTAATAATAATGTTTACTTGCACATTTTCTGCCTCTTTTTATGGAGTAATGTGTTTAGACCTGCATGGCCACATTTTAGGAGGTGTTTGGACAAATTAAAGTATACTTAAGAGGATGTCCATCAGTTCAGAGTATTATCTTAAGAATATATGCTGAAGGAACTTGAATTTTTTAACTTTGCAGAAGACTTTGGACAAACATAATCTTTTTATTATGGGCTTTTGAGTGGAAGAGCAATTCCATTTATTTTTCTTATGCTCAGGAAGCAGATTGATAGATTTATAGGCATGTAAGTTTCAACTCTATGTAAGGAAAAGCTACCCAAAAGGCTTATATTTGAAAGTTATCTCAGATGCTATCTGTGCAACCTGTATCTGAACGAGGTTCAGTTTTCCAAAATTGGAATTACCTGAAATCACAGAGTTCTTTGTCATTGTAGGTATTAGAGGCCCAGGAACCACTTGTTGGGAGGTGGGGGGGTGGGACCTACTTCAATTAGGATTTAAATTAGATTCAAATCTAATCATTTTTAACTTTGAACTTCTATGAGAGATAATAATTGTTCTTTCTAAAATCACCTCATCAGAGTTTTCTAGCTATATCCATTTCTTTGGTATTTTCTCTACTGACACTTATGAATAGATATTGAGTTGAGACATTGAGTTTATTTGAAAAAATAAAATATATCAAGAGCAAAGGGATGAGGGAAGGGAATACACATATGCAAATATATTCTTTGCACATAATAAATGCTTAATATTTTTTCATTCATTCATAGTAGTAACATCTGATAATTTCTCTGCCTAGCTTGAGCTAGTTGGTTCCAACCAATGTAGGAAACATTAAGCTCCTGCTTATGTACAGAGCTCTGTGTTTGACAATAAGTACAATACAATTTTAGGTGAGATGAGTCCAAATCTATTGAGAAAGCATTTGAAATCTTAGAATTTAAAGCATCAACTCTATATAGTTCAATTTATTCCAAGTTGTTTAAGGGATCCTGGAGAGCCCAGTATTAGCGAATAATTTTTGAAGAATACAGGCTATAGGTTGCTAACTGCCATCTTTAATTTGGTTGTATTTATTCCTTATTTCTTATCCAAAGCCTGCCATTTTCTTTTAGGAGGGCCAAATAATTAGCATACATGAAAGGGATTGAGAGATACTGGTCAAGATTTTCTTCTTGTATGGTTTGATTCTGGTGATTAACATCTAACCAGTTAAAACATGGTTAAGTATAATGGACCTTTTTCAGTACTTACATTGCTCATGAATGTGGTATGTACCCGTCAACAGGTTGTTGAATAATATTTCTCTTATTCCCCCCTCCTTTGCTTGTAGTATATTTTATTTTTTCAAAAATAAAATATAGGTGAATTGCAGATGAATTAGTCACAATAATAACTCATATATATCTATTTTCCTCAAAAGTACTCTGAGAGTCAGATGGTATAAGTATAATTCTAATTTTATAGCTAAGGAAACTGAAGTTCACAGAGGTTAAGTGAATTAAATGATTAAGTCATGCTCAATCTGGGGTTCAATTAAAAGGCCCTTGAATATCCCTCATTGGTTATCTTAGAATCTGTTAATGGACAAGCAAGGTCACGCATATTTTTTTATGTTTACCAGTAAGCATTTATTTGTACTCCTCTAACCAAGAACAGCCAAGATTTTATGGACTGAAGACAGAATATCAAATTAGGCATCAGAAATCATGGGTTGGGTTCTAAACTTCAGCCACTCACTGGCTTAGGGCAAATTATTTTTTCTCTTTCTGGGCTTCAGTTTTTCTTTCCTATGGTCATAGTTGGATCCTTTTCCCCACCTTCTCTTAAGATTAGGTTTTAGAATTTAACTGATCTCTAAGGTTCCTCTTCGTGTTGAAGTTTTAGGGTTTCATTGTGATCCATATTTCTGTTCACTGGCCACTGATGAAAGAATGAATAGATGATAGTTTTAGTAAAAAACTTCAGTAATTAAACAGGATCCTAGAGTTTAGGGGAAATATTTGCCATTTTATTCTTGCCACTTTATTTAAGAAATGGAAGAGGCCCACAGATGGGAAGTACCTTTTGTCACAGGACCATAAGTTAGCAGGTCGAGTAGAATTTGGTTCTCATCTTTGTTTTATCATGTTGTTCCCCCATCAGTAATTCCATGAAGTTGTTTTTATTCTTTTAAAAAGCTTTTTCTGTTTATGAAAACTCTTTTGAAACTTGTTCATTAGTGTAAAATTTTAGTCTTCAAATCTTTTGTTGGGCAAAGTGACAGGTCTTCATAGCAGTTGCTTTTTTAAAAAATTGTTCTCATCTTCTATTTAGAATCGATACTAAGTACAGTTCCAGAGTAGTAAGGGCCAGGCAATTGGGGTTAAGTGACTCGTGCAGGGTCACACAGTTAAGAAGTTTCTGTTTTTCTTCAAGAACACATACAAAGTTAAAGACTTTATTTCATAAAACAAATAGTCAGCAACTAAGGCATGTGAAATTTCAAAGTAATGTTACCACATTGTGCAAACTTAAGTTAGGAGCTCAGCAGTTGGCTAGTGCAGTAATACAGAAAGTATGTTGGATTTGGAGTCATAAGACCTGAATTCAAATAGCAGCTCTGCTACTTGTGTTGGACATAATTCATTTCTCGCCAAGACAGATTTCATAGACATTCCACATATGTGAAATGAGAGTCAAACTCTTGTTTTACAAAACTTTCTTTTAATGAATTCCTATGATCTCAAGTTCATGGCAGTCTTTACAGATTGTAGCCTCTCATTGTAATGGGATTTGATGATGCTTATAGCTTTCAGGTTCTCCTAGGATCTTAGGGGCCAAGAACCTTAAGAGAACACATATTTCAATTTCTTCATTTTATAGGTGAGAAAGTTGAGGGCCAAAATGGTGAAATGAGTTGTCTAAAGTCACATGTCTAATAAGTGGTAGAGTCAGAATTCTAATCCAGGTCCAATGACTCTTAAGTTTAGTGTTAAACCCTCTGGAGCAGGGGGTCAGCAACCTTTTTGGCCATGAGAGCCATAAATGCCACATTTTTTAAAATGTAATTTCGTGAGAGCCGTACAGTGCTCACAGTGCACACTCCTGTAACAGCGCCTGAAAAAAAATTGACTTTATGGCTCCTGCAGAAAGAGCCATATGTTGCCAACCCCTGCTCTGGAGGATTTTTGCTATAGAAATGTTATATTATTGCCTGTGAAGAAATAAAGAGATCAGTTTTTCCCTTTAAATGAGGGCTTGGACCAGTTCAATATTTCTCAGTCCATATTATATTTTGAATTAGTAAAATATTGAACTTCTCTACTCTGGACTGCTTTCCCTTCCCTCTCTAAACTTGGGCTTAAAGTAGTGCTTCTGGGAGAAAGAAGTAGCAGGTCATTAGAAGTTAGAGGAGAATCTTTTTTTTTTTAAGTTTGGTCTTAAGAAATAAGGACCTGTTAAGTTAGCCATCATCAGGCCAATCCCACAAACATTTCTTAAATATGGAAATATGAAGAAAAAATAATAAACATGAATTAAGCGCCAGGCACTGAACTCAAGTGCTGAAGAGACAGTTCAAAAAAGTTTAAGGAATACTGGCTTTGGCCTCCAAAGACTTTGGTTTAAATTCTGGTTTAGTGTGACCATGGACAAATCACATTTCCTTTCTGAGCTTTTATTTCCTCATCTGTAAAGCACTTATCCATATACTTATCTTCCTTGACTGTTGTGAGAATCAAATGGATAAGTTTACACAAAGTACTTTGTAAACTATGAAATGTTAGGTAAATGTTAGCCACTGTTATTGTTAAAAGTTTTGTGGATTGGTAAAAAAATTTTCCACAGACTGACAGTTGGGAAACACTGGACCAGATGATCACTTAAGGTCCCTTTCAACCCTAAAATTCTGTAAGTATAAGGTAGTTATCTTATGCAAGAAGGTATAAAGCATTTTGGAAGTCACTAGCAACTAGCAAGAAAAGTAGAGAGTAAATTAGTAAATATCCTGGTTTTTTTTTCTTTAATTTTGACTTTATGATGTTTGATTAAAAGGAAATTTTAAACAAACATCTACATGTTATCCCCTTTTTTAATTAAAAAATGAAACCACAACCTCCCAAATATATTGAAATAATTTTGAGTAGTTCACTTCCTGACTGTCAGAGCATGAAGAAACATGGCCATTCTGATGATGGTGTAAAAAGGAATATCTTCTCTCCATTGCCTGTTCCTTTCCTTCTTTCTTTCTTTCTCTCTCTTTTTTCTTCTTTCTCTCTCTCTCTCTCTCTCTCTCTCTCTCTCTCTCTCTCTCTTTTTTTTTTTTTTTTTTTTTTTTGGTAGACTCTTGCACCAAATGTTGACTGTCTGCAACAGACTCATGTAAACATTCTCTAAGATGCTGAATGCTCATTCTTTGGGGATTGAACGTGATATCTATGTGAAAGATATTTCCTCTTTTCGGGGGAGTATCTTGGTGCCAGAATTCCTTCAGCAATAATAAGATGTTAAAATTGGGTCCTGTCCAAAGCAGCTTGGTAATAACTTCCATTTGCTTCCTGACATACAGCTACAAAGTAGAAGATCCAAGAATCAAATCTATGTCAGAATGTAGAATCAAAAGACCTGTATTTGAGTCTGGCTCCTCCATTTCTTAGTTAATTTGTCTGTGGGCAAATTATACTACTTCTGTAGGCCTCAGATGACTTATCACCACCACCTACCTTTTTAGGAGCAGTTAGAAGAGGCATTTCTGTCAGCTAACAAAGTGCATATAAAAATTTAAGACGCAATTATTATCCTTTGGTTCCTGAGTGAAAGTCAAGGGAAAAAATCACCATCCTAGTTTCCCAATGTTACTATGAAACCCCTACTCCAAAGCAAAACAAAAAATTTGTGCACTTGGTAAAATAACAGGTTCATACTTAGTTTGTTTAAAGTATTATTTTAATGTAAGTAATAATTATCATTATTATTATTTATAAAACTATCTAGCTAAAATTAGGGGTAATGAGTAGATGAGATGATTTCTGAAGTTCCTTTTTTTCCAGACATTCTAGGCTTCTAAGACACTTTGATATATTTTGGAATAATCTTTCAAAATGTTCAGTCCCCTTTGATGGTTTAAATTACTTTGCATTCAGTCAACTTTTGCCATTTCTAACTTTTCAAAAAATTCTAATTACTCATTTATAGTAGTTGTCTTATCTGCTATATGAGCTTTTTGCAGATGCTTGCATGTATTACCCACACTTTTACTTTTAGATACTAATGCAACAAAGCCAACATACATGTTAAGGATTTGGGTCTTGAATTCCAAGAACCAACTATTTACCTCCTAAAGTTTTGCAGAAAATGGAATTTCCTAGGTGAGGAAATCCACCATGGATACCAATTCTATTTGACATTTCCTACCTTCATGGAAAAGGGTTTGGAAATTAGCCCTGTCTGGTAATGTGGGTTATGTTGCAAGGGATGATGGGAGCACATGCAAATATCTGTTTTTGGACTCAGCAGGTCAGAAAATAAGCATGTAGCACTTCATCCTTTGGTGAACACAACTAGCTCAGTCTACCACAAAAATGATAAAAACCTCTGAGAGATTTGTTCTCTGTAGCACTTTACAACTTAGCCTTTAGTTTATGGTTTTTTAATTTGCCATGATACATATTGAATTTGCAGTAACAGTCTTCCTGTAGAGCACTCTAGGAAGTGGAGACATCAGGATTAAAATAACATTGATCACACTATCCTTTAAGACAGAAGAGTTTGTAACCTTTTATGGGGGTATAGTGGAAGATGAGATGGGGGAGGTCATGGATTTTTTTGACAAACTAGTGAAGCCTTCTCAGAATAATATTTTTAAATATATAAAATAAAACTGTAGGATTAGACAAGAAACCAATTATGTTGAAATTTAATTACCAAAATAATTTTATAAAACCAGGTCCACAGACTCTAAATAAGGAACTCCTGTGATCCTTCTTCCTCCAATTTCTTTTCCCCTTTTCCCTGTTACTCTTCCTTTCCTCTTTTTTTTTTGGGGGGGGGGGGCTCTTTTTCTCCTCTCTACCTCTGTTTCTTTGTTTACTTTCCTTTTTTCTCTCTCCCTATTCTTCCTTATTTTTAGCTTAGGGGAAAAAAGTTTTACATACTTATGAACTGCACAAAAATTTAGTTTCCCAGAAGTGACAATAAATGATTATTCTGACTTAGGTCAGATAATGAATTAGGAATTGATCCTTTGGGCTCCTCACCTCCCTCCTGCCCCCAAGTCCTCAGATTAAAGGAAAAAAATCACAATAAATTTGGCATATATGTGGAAAAATTGTTTTTTTTTAACCTTTTGAGAATACATGCTAAGTTTTGCTATGTATGAGGCCCTATGCTAGACTCTGAGGGAGATAAATAGATAAATATGACTTTAATTGAGCACATAAGGAACTTATACTTCAGTAGATGGATTATGTTGCTCATCTTTACCTTCACATTCTGTATCAGCTCTGTATTTCCTTTCCTTCTACCCATATTATTAGAGACAGTGTATTATAGTAGAAACAGATTGGACTTGTCACTGAAAGACCCTAAATGTGTCTTGTCTGACAATTCTTAATTATATGATCCCAGTCAAGTTATTTAACATCCTTATGCCTCAGTTTTTTTTATTTGTAAAATACAAATGCTAATACGTGCATCATTTATCTCATAAAATTATTGTGAAGGAAGTGGTTTCAGAAGCTTAAAAATTTTCTATTCAACTTGTTGTTATTGTTAATAATATAGACTACGTTAGTTCCAATATGGATTTAGCCTCCAAATTTTAATCAATATCAGTATTTGGTTGTAACTAATTTTAAATGAAAATTAATAATTAAGTACAAAGAAAACTTAAAACCTTCAAAAACCACCAAGGTATAAATAACTTGCTTGGAGAAGAAGCTGAGGCACACAAACCTGTAGGAGACTTCAGGGATTAATCTTGGATTCAGTGGGGCACAATTCTGGTTAATTAATAATTTTAAATAACTATGGAGAATTTATCCAATCTTTTTGAAAAGTAAGCTTTGATTAAACGTGAGCTGATTTGTGGACAAAACCCTTTTTATAAAGAAAAATTAACCTTGCACAGTAGTTCCTACCTAAATGTCATCTCTGAGTAAAAGGAATAAGTGCTACATCCCTATTTTGTGCTCTGCAACAATGTGTTATTGTTATACATTTTTAATAAGATCCCAGACTGTATGTAGCAATGGTCATTGATCTGTATACTGAGTGAATGCCTTTCTGCTATATTCTTATACATGTGCACATTACTACTCTTAATGGCTGTTGAATTAAATAACTCTGTGCACTTTTTAAAACACCATTAAACCTTCTGGGAGTCTTATTAGCTCACTGAGATGCTGCTGCGATCTTTTGTTTTGTTTTTCTTTTTGGTAATGTGACAGAAACCCCTTGGTCAAATTGTATCTGTCTCTTTTTATCCCATTTTACCAGTAGAAAATGTTTCGATGAAAGACCCTCCGGACTTATTGGACAGGCAGAAATGCCTGAACGCCTTGGCGTCTCTCCGACATGCCAAATGGTTTCAGGTTGGCTATTTGTTCTTACCTCATTGTTATTGTAGCCTTATGAGGGTTAGATTGTCAATACTGACTGGAACTTCTTAAGTTGGCAACATAGTTTAGCAGAAATATACAGCAGCCTGGGAATCAGAAGGATTTGGTTACAAAGCCATTGACTTATGACCTTGGGCAAGTCACTTATTTTCTTTAGCATTAGCTTTTCTTTCTTCACACAAAGTGTGAACAGTAAATGTCTTCTAGTTTGAATTTTTAACAATCTTTGATTCTATACTCCTCAAACAGTCTGTGTTCCAGGGTTCCATCCCATATGAACACTCTTGTTCCAAAGTCTCGTTTAGGTTGAATGTCCTTTTGAATCAATACACTTGTTTGATGTATAGCTCTTTGAAATCCAAACCATGGGGAGAAAAAAGAACCAAAATAAAACAGTGGGGAATGTGAAAGAGTTATTATAAATGTATAGACAGTTGATAGGTATCTGGTTATCATGAGGCTACAAAAGCAATTTTAACATTAAGCTTCCTTCTTTTACTTTTGAGCCTGCCTTTCTAAACACAAATCTTGCTTTTTTTGTTTGTTTGCATGAATCTGATTAATTAACTGGCTAATTAGTAATCATTTATAAAGGACCTATCCAAGGCCAATGTACGTAAAATGAAGAATGGATTTCAGTAGGTGTATTGGAACCCTTTTGTTTGTTTTAGGCAAGGGCAAATGGACTAAAATCATGTGTAATTGTCCTCCGCATTCTGCGTGATTTGTGCAACAGAGTACCCACATGGGCTCCATTAAAAGGATGGGTAAGTACATAAAAATGGCTAATGAGTAAATTGACAAATGCCTAGGCTGCCTTTCTGGGGAAGCCTTCAGAAATTCCATGTTCCTGCTGAATTTTAATACTCCTGATTTGTCTCATTAGAAAATAGTTAAGAAATGTATTATCAGATGCTCCCCTTTTCAGATATCAGCCCACTTGAAGTCTTGTTATCTGCTCCTGGCACTTTTCATCTTGTCCATATGCATGTTTTAGCTTTATCTCCCAATATTAGTGCTGAGCACATCCCTGGTTTATTTCTCATCATTCGCTCAGAAATGATTTATTAAGTGCCCGCTCTGTGTAGTACTCTGCTAGGCAGCAAGAGAGATACAAAGATAATTTAAAAATGGTCCCACTTCTGTTACTTAATATAGGTATTACCCTATTCAAATAATTTCCCTTCTTTGAACCACAATTTCTTCATCTGTAAAATCAGTGTTAGACCTGGTGATCTGTAGGTTCCCTTCCAGGCCTAATTTTCAAATCATGTTGTTTGTAATGGTATCCAGTCCCCAATATGTTATTGCATGCTATTGGTCTGAATATAGTTTACCCTAAAATAAAATCTCTTTTAAGAAAGCAAGAGCTTTTTATATATCTGTAGATCATATATTAAAAAGACAATTCTAAAACATTGCCATGTTAAGTAACACTGAAATTTTTTTACCTGTAAGAATGTTATTTGTCATCGATTTTCTTCATTGCTTTGAGATTATAATCTCTATTCAAATTTTATACCTTAAATTGGGCAATATCTAACACAGTACTTCAGTGCAAAACAGATCCATCCTGTCATTAGCTTTGAAAGACTATTTTGCTGTCGTCTTTTGTCCAGTGTCTTGAGCAGATATTTCCAAAAACATTTTTAAAAAAATCTCTTGCCTTTATAATAGAATACCCTCATAAGTGCCATTAAGCCATGGCCATTTAAAATGATTTTTATTCTTTGTAGTTGAATGGTTAGATCTGGTATCTAAAAAAGAATGTAGTCTTTTTTTTTTCTATTAATTTTTGAAATGTTAATGGGTACCTTTGAGTTTATAGTGGATCTGATGCATAATGTTTATTTAAAACATTATTCGATGTGGAAATCCCATAGTGGACTTCAGCATCTTTTATTATAGATCCATTGGAATGAAAGGTAATCTCTAGCAACAGCATCAATATAGTACTGAGCAAAAATTGAAAAAAGAACCCACAAATTAATCAAGAAAGTGCTATTTTTTATGACCTGATTAACCTGTCCATATACATTATTAGTACCTAATAATGTTGAGAGTGGGTACCTGATAATGCCCTTTTACCTATTTTAAGTGCTTGGCATAGGCCACTCTGGACAATTTCCTCTTGTGATGTCTGTGATGCTGTTTGCTGTTTGAATGCTTTGTCTAGCTAGCTATGTGACCTTTGGAAAGTCACTTTAATTTTCTAGTCCTCAGGTTCCTCATATGTAAAATGAGAGGATTGTACTAGATCATCTCTAAGGTCCACTCTAGTGTAATATTCTGTGTTACATGGTTGTGTACTCTATGTTCTAAAGTCTTGCCCAATTTTTAACATTCTAGATTCCAACATTCTATGACCAAGACACTTTCGAGATTTAACAATCTTTGTTTTTAACATTCTAGATTCAAAAATTTCCTTGCCCCCTATTATTATATGAGTTTGTGAATGTTAGAATATAGTACATAGAATGTTAGAACTAGAAATGACCGTGTAGATCATCTAGTCTAACTCCCTTATTTTATAGATGAGGAAATTGAGACCCAGAGAAGTGACTTATCCAAATTCTCACAGTGAGTTCTTAGCTCACATTTTAACTGGATTCCTTTTAACACTTGATGCATGTACTAATTTGTAATTTAATATCTTTTAGCCACTAGAGCTTATATGTGAAAAGTCTATAGGTACCTGTAATAGACCTTTGGGCGCTGGGGAGGCTTTGAGACGAGTAATGGAGTGTTTGGCATCTGGAATACTTCTTCCTGGTAAGGGTTTCAAACTCTGGGAGCAAAAATAAGTAAAATCTTATCTGTCTATTTTTAAAAATGTCTGCTAAATGTGTGCTCTGCACAGAACTGTGGTGTGGGGGAGGCATCCCTTTTGGAATTCTTAGCTAGAAGAGTGAAGGAATTTGAAAAGCTGTATTAGAAAAGTCCATCTTTTAGTCATTATAATCTGAGTTTTCTGTTTACTAACACAAAGGTACTAATAATGCAGGATGCTGATTGTGGTATTGCTTTACTTATCTGTGATTGAAAAATAAAGCTTTTTTTTGTTTCATGGAACTTGTTTAAAAAAGAAATCATGGAATTTATAGCTATGATTATGGTTTGGGTAGGCAAATCATGCTCTTATTTTGTATTGTGGTTCCTTTAAGGATTTGGGTTTTGTATGAGGAGTGTAAATCATATTCTTCTTTATATATGTGATTCCTTTATAAATGTTTGGGATGGGGGGGCAAGGTTAAATAATTTGGAGGGGGGAAAGAAGTCATTCTTTTTAGTCTTATTGCCATAAACTTTCTCTGTGATCTTATGCGAATCATTTTCCCTCTGGGCCTCATTTTCCTCCCCAGTAACTTGAAGGGATTTGACTGGCTCTAAGGTCTCTTTCAATTCTGAATCTTAAAAACTTGTACTTTTCAAAACATGAGGTAATTTTGGCCTTTTCTAAACTAAGAGCATCTTTTAAAGCTCATGGTGCTAACAAGCAGAGAAGTTAAATATGAGAACATGAAGTCCAACCCCCATCTCTTAAAAGTTGACTTGAATCTAATTCCTGCAAACTCAAGCCTCAGTTCTAAATTGTATTTGTGGATTTTCCTTCTTTTTTCATAGGAGGACCAGGTCTCCATGATCCCTGTGAGAGGGATCCAACTGATGCATTGAGTTATATGACAATTCAGCAAAAAGAAGACATTACACACAGTGCCCAGGTAAAACACATTAATCTCAAGTTCCTGCATCTAGCTGAAGTTTTGTGACAGAAAGTAAAATAAGTCCCTGATGAATGACTCTTTGGGGAAGGATTGTGTGAATAGAAAGTTCTAAAAAAAGTTCTGCCCATATACAAGAAATGGGGGGAAGAGGGGGTAGGTATTGGGTTGGTGTACTATGGCGGTTTATATGATAAAAGATGAATCACAAGATCAATAAAAGTAAAACATTGTGACATAGCAACAGAAAAATTAAAGTGCTCTAAAACTCTATAATGAATGTTGTCCAGAATGTTTAGTATTCAGGATCCGGTAGGTATAATGGTTCTATTTTTTTTTTTACTATTTTCCTCTGCATTAATGGTGCAACATTGGAGCAATATTTCCAGTTCTAGAAGCTGGACTGTAGTAGAAGTATTGTTAACCTAATATCCGTCTAGAGGGAGGGTTGGAAAATGTACAGAGAACCTTGGTAAGGAAAGGAAGTGACAGCTTGTGAAGACATTGGTCTTCAGTTATTGGTAACGTCACATGGAAGTGGAATTAGATTGCCTTTGAAGGCAGAACTAGGAACAATGAGTGAATGCTACAGTAAGAGACAAGACTAATTATCTGGGTTATCTAAAAGTATATTGTCCTTCCTTAGGGAAGTAGTCAGTTCCCCATCACTGGAGGTATTCCATCTGAGGTTAGATGACAGCTTGTTAGGGTGGATTCCTGTTCAGGTTAAGGGGTGGTCCTTGACTTATGATGCTGTGATTCAATTTTGATGGAAATAATGTTCTCTGCTCTTAAGATTTTTGACTTCATGATAAAAGAAGCCTTTCCTATTGATCCTAACTGTTTCTTACTTGGTCAGATTTGGGGAGAGGTACATATTATTGAAGTATGAATAAATGAAAAAAATTTTTTTCAGCATGCACTCAGACTATCAGCTTTTGGTCAGATTTACAAAGTGCTGGAGATGGATCCCCTCCCATCTAATAAACCTTTCCAGAAATATTCCTGGTCTGTTACTGATAAAGAAGGTGAGTAGCATTACTTTCTTGGAGATCCAGACTACCAGAACATACATTCTCTCTTCTAATTTCTATTGCGCTTTTAACATTTTATATTCTAAGAGGTAGGAGTAATGGAATTTGGGATTTTGAATTCCAATTCTGACATCTGTTACCTTATTCAACCTTAGATAAGTCAGTTAACTTTTTTGGGACTTAATTTCATCTGTTAAAATCAGGGGAGTAGAGTAGCTAATCTTATAAGATTCTTTCAGGTTTTAAATCTTTCATCTTTCAATCCTTTCTGTTAGTGAAACTTAACTTTTTCCTCTATGACACTTGGTAGAAAGTGAATAAAGGACTCTTCCCCTTTTTTCCAGTCCCTATCTGTGGCCTCATCTTGGCATTCTTAAAAACAGAGCTTGGGGTTAGGAAAGAAAATTGAACTAAGAGTCAGGAGACTCATGGCTTTAGTGTTTATCAGGGGTGAGACCACACAATGTCTAAACCTCTCTTGGGCCTTTTTTCTCATATGCAAAGTCAGATAGTTGGATTAGATGATCTCTGACAGAAATGAGTCTGTTAGACAGGGGAAATTAATTTGTCTTTTTATCCATGGTACCCAACTCAGATTTGTATATAGGATGCCTTCAATAAATGATAATCAGAATGATTTAGTAATTTTACTTGCAGTTACACTTGGTTTTACATGGCAGAATTAGCCAGTTTTCCAGAAGTATGGGAAAACATGCTTTAGACCTAAAAACTGTCCTGTATTTTCTTAACTGTGGAAGAGATGATGGGTGAAGACTCACTTATTACCTAAAGTGAGTTTACTTGCATTGGACAAAGTGCTTTGGGTTAATAATGCTTAATTAAAACATTATTTTTAAATATTTTTCCATGGTTCCATGATTCGTGTTCTCTCCCTCCCCTCTTCCCTTCCTGATCCCAGAACTGACAAGCAATTCCACTGGGTTATATATGTGTTATCACTTGATACCTATTTCCATATTATTCATTTTTATAATAGAGTAATCTTTTAAAACCAAAACCCCCAAATCCCATACCCATATAAACAAGTGATAGATCATATGTTTTTCTTCTGCATTTCTACTCCCACAGTTCTTTCTCTCAATGTGGATAGCATTCTTTTTCCCCAAGTCCCTCAGGATTGTTTTGGATCATTGCATTGCTGCTAGTAGCAAAGTCGATTACAAATAATATTTAATTTGCCAGTACCATAGATCCACCTCAGAAGAATTGTAATTGTTAGATCTTTTCTCAACCAGTGTCTTTGATTTGTCACAGTCCATATCATCTGGTGGTGGAATCTCATGGGTCCAAAGTAGACTATTGTTTAATTTTACATTCGTTTGAATTTAATTAGCCATTATGTGTTCTAATTTCAGTCTTCTAAGAAGGAAAATGGTAAGACTAGACTAGATAATTAATCTCTAATGACTCTAGTAGCTCTAACTTTTAAGACCCTTTCGAGCTCTCCATAATATTGCATGTTCTAAGGTCCTTAAAGTCCAAATGTTGTTATTACACAGTAATAAAAATTACTAGTTTTAGTGCTTTAGTTGCTTTTCTAACAATCATCCTGGGAGGAATCTATTGTAAGTAGTAGCCTCATTTTAGAATTTGAGGAAAGAGAACATTGGAGGGATTAAATTGATCACATTGATAGTATCAAAGCAGAGACTTAAACCTAGTGTTCTTTGAATAGACCAATTGATCTTTCTATGAGATTCTTTAACATTTTGAAAAAACTTTTTAAGACTCTTAGTAGAAGAATGGTAAATTCATTAAACCCATTGGTAAATTCATTTAATGGAGTCTTTCTTGATTCTCTTCTTAATGTGGCCTAAATAAATTTTATTTGAATAGTATATCTTAGGGACAGGAATGTGAATATTGTTCAATTTTTGTAGCCCAGTATTATTTAAAAAGCATATTCCTAGTTTTGTAAAGGTATGAATTATAATTTAATTTTACTACAACTTAATTTCCATTATCCTACTTATTATATGGAACCAAATTCTCCCTTTTCTAGATTAATTCAAGCATTTAATACCCATTCTGTGCCTTGATACTGTGGTAGATTCTGGAGAATACAGATACAAAGTTAGATAATCAGTACCCTCACAGAGCTTATGTTTTACTAGAGGACGCTGCATGAGATGAAGAAATAGATTCAGATAGGCTAAAGATGGAACCCAGATATTCTTAATTTTTCAGCCTTGTGCTCATTCAACTACCTTATGTTGCTACTGTGCTTATTGAATAAAAATCTTATTTTCATGTATAGTTAAAATTTTTTATTTTCAGAAATAATTTTACCTAAAGTGTCTTTTCTGGCACATTCTTGATGTGGAAAGAGTCACCATGATGTGGGGCAAAAGACTTCTTTTGTCTAGACTTCTTTTTCTTCCTGTGTCAAATGAGGAAATTAGATGGGAGAGGCTCTATAATGTCCTTCATGCTCTGAAGACTATTTCCTTGGGTGACTATTTTTCCTTGGGTGATATATGTGACTAGCAGAGAAAACTATTCCCATTGGTACATCATTTATTTAGTTGAGTAGTATGCTTATTTAGTTTAAGTCAATCTGTGAATTCTAGACAACCTGGAAGAGGCAACTTTTGATATTTTTTAATGAACTTGAGTGTGATTGGAATAGACTGATTTTCCTCTTAACTCTTCTTAAGGTCTGCAGTCTGCAACCCTAGCACACTCACCATTTTGTGTATTATTTTTGATTCGCATTACAAAACATATTACCTTCTGTTGGAATGAACATCAGGATTGCCCTGAGTGGGAAGTATTGGCTAACGGAGTAGCTGAGGTCAATATTTCCCCTAAGAGACAATAAATCTTGGTGATTATAGAATATGGAGTTAATCTCTGTATTGTTACAAGCTTTTGTGAAAAACATCTACAAATCTTTCTATTGTGGTATCAGTTTATTGAACACTGAAGAGTTTCATATAGAAGTAAGAGCCCTGGGCTAAAAGCCAGCAGACTGAGATTCTCATCCCTACTTTTTACTATGTGAACTTTGGCAAATCACTTAACCTTTTTGGCTTTCATTTTTCTCTTTTTAAAATGATTATGTTGCATTGCATAGTCTCTAAGGCCCCTTTATATATAGTCTTCTTAGCTGAAATGGTACTTTAAGTGTATCCCCCTTGTTCTTTTCACCTCTTTGGCATATCATTAAAGAAAAAGATTTAAGTTTGAGTCATGAAACTTGTTGAAGTTATCTTTGAACTTGTAGTGTGTGATATAAAGCTCTGAGCAGTCAGAAGTCCTGTATTAGAATCTTGATTTTGCTAGTTATATTATGGTTCAAACCTAAAATGAGACACCCCCACCACCACCTCCCCCAGTAAATGCAATATAAATGTATAAAATGCCAATTGTGGGTGATATGACTATTGCTTATAATTGACATTAGTTTATTAAATCTGAACATTTTATAAAATGACATTTTATATAGTTTGAAGTTGAGAAAAGGGTATGGCCTAAGGGATGTGGTAATGGTTTGTAATATATGAACATCTCTTGGGCAAGTCACTTTATATCTCTGGCTTCAGTTGCCTTATCTCTTGAGTTCTTTTTTCAGCATTATGTTCTGTGATCTTTCATTACTCTAAAATTCAAAGTTCTTGCTTGTAATAAAATGGACATATTAATAATTGAGCTGTCTGTTGCTTAAGGGTTGTTGTCCAGGGTAAGGCAGTGTATATTATACTCTATGCAAATGTAAGCTGCTCTTTTTCCTAACAGAAATAAGGCATTTCTCTGAACTACTTATTGGAATCATGGGCAGTAGAGATTCTGCTACCCTTCAGCTTTTATTGAGTACTTTGTGCTAGGCATTAAAAGGTGACACGGATAGCTAGGTAGCACTGTGGATAGAGTGTGCCAGGCCTGTAATTGAGAGAACCTAGGTCCAAATCTGGCCTCAAACACTTCTTAGCTGTGTGACTGTGGTCAAGTTTCTAGCTCCTGATTGCCTGGCCCTTGCCACTCTTCTGACAAAGACAGAAATTAAGGGTTTAAAGAAATTTTTAAAAGGGAACATCAGTTTTTTAAGATGTTTTCAGCTGCTTTGAAGAGATACAGAAAAGAGTTATTACTATTATTCTTATGGAATAGCATGACATATGACTGTATAAGGGAAGTACCCAAATACTGAAAATAAGAAATATAGAAGATTAGCTAGGATTGACTTCCTGAAGCAAGTGGTCTTTGAAATAAGTACTGAAAGGTAAATTTTTTGTTAAGCAGAGATGAGGGAAGAGGGGTACGATGGATTATTTGCATGCAGTTTTGTTGTTTAAAAGCACAATTCCACTTTTTAGACTTTTTTTAGAACTTGGAGGGGACTATACAGATGTGGACAGCTGAATGTAGCAGAAAGTATACTGAATTTGGGCAGTAACGAAGATGGATTTGAGTTTTGACTTCAGCACTTTGACCTTGACTTAGACTCTTCAATCAAGCCTTATTTTTTGTCTGTAAAATGAGGATAATAGTACCTTCTGCTACCATTATCATGAGATTGTCATGATGACAAGGGTTTTATTATTTATGGTGCCAGAAATGTGATGATGTATTGTAATTTTTCCATTTTTGACTAATAAATCCATGACACTATTTTCTCAGGTGCTGGTTCCTCAGCTCTGAAGAGACCTTTTGAAGATGGATTAGATGATAAAGATCCCAATAAAAAGATGAAACGAAACTTAAGGAAGAGTATGTATAGCTTGTATTCCGTCAGAATCAACACGATCCGGAATAGATTCTTACTATCAAATAGGAGAACACATTCAAATATAAATGATGGAATTTTGAGAATGCTGAAAGGAAAATTTTATTTGTTTTTTTTTTGATGCATCTGATTTTTAACATAATGACTATCCCTTGAGTATCTGGCTTCATTTTTTAAATCAAATGTAGTGTTCATGAGCAGTAGCATAATATTTTTCAAGGTTAGGTTGATAGTTTTAAAATTAGAAATTATTGACCAGGTTAAGTCTTGGTGTGACGATGAATTTTCTCAAAAATTATGTCAATGCAACACATGATTTTTCAGCTCCTATCATGAAGGGGCAGGCTTTGAGTCAGGCCTTATAGACCAGCTATCTCATCTTAGAAATAGTTTAGAACAGCACACAGGCTTTTTATTTTTTATTTTTATTTATTTATTTTATCTTTTTAAGCCCTTACCTTCCATCTTGGAGCCAATACATATTGGCTCCAAGGCAGAAGAGTGGTAAGGGTAGGCAATGGGGGGGGTCAAGTGACTTGCCCAGGGTCACACAGCTGGGAAGTGTCTGAGGCCAGATTTGAACCTAGGACCTCCCATCTCTAGGCCTGGCTCTCAATCCACTGAGCTACCCAGCTGCCCCCAACACAGAGACTTTTTAAAAGAAAGTTAATCATTGGGTTGAAACAATTTTTTTTTTTGAACCATTGATTTTTAAATTTTTCAGTTTTCTGTCAATGGAAGGAATAACCCACTATAGTGTAATGACAATTCCTTAAAGTATTGGATCAAGTGAGGATAGTTAGAAAACTTTCTCCAGTAGAACCCTACTCTGATGCCCATTATGGTACAGAGATTACTTTGGGTTATGGGTTCAAGCCAATTGCATGCTTTGGCAAGCCCTACAGAAATGGGATCTCTTCAGGTAGGTTCTAGGGCTAACCCAGCCTTGTTAAGGGCAGGAAGACTCTTCACCGTTGAGTATTTGACCACTACCTCATGATAGTTTTTTTCTAGTCATAGCCTCTGATATAACTGTTCACTTAGTTGTGAAGGGACTGTGATCTTTCATAATGGAATTGGCACCTGTTCCAATAAGTGCCAGATTTTGAAGTTTTTAATTAACCAATCAGCTTATTAAGCCAATTGGCATTTCTGGCAAACCTAGCATTGTGCTTTTTGCTAAGAATATAGAAACAAAAAGAACATGGACTTTGATTGTAAGAACCTTACAGTCTATCAAGAGAAATAGAAATAGTATGCACATCTCTTAAGTACATATAAAATGCATGCAAAATAAATACAAACTACTTTTTTGGGGGAAGAGATTGACCCAGGGAAAGCCTTACCTCAAATAGGAAGTAGCACTTGAATTGAACTGTAAAGAACCTCATAGGATTTCTATGAAGTAGAATATGAGAGGTGAAAGCAAATTGTTAGCCAACTTTGGGCTATGCTTACTCTCTCTTTTAAAACTGATGCTGATTTTGTAAAGCAAAGGTTGTGTTTTCTTTATGTACAAGGATAATAAGGCTTTTCTCATTCCTTTTTTCATTTGTTCCTCATCCTCCTATAGTTCTGGACAGTAAAGCAATAGATCTAATGAATGCCCTGATGAGGCTAAACCAGATCAGGCCTGGACTCCAGTATAAACTCTTATCTCAGTCTGGCCCTGTTCATGCACCAGTCTTCACAATGTCTGTAGATGTGGATGGCACAACATATGAAGCATCAGGACCATCAAAGAAAACAGCAAAACTTCATGTAGCAGTGAAGGTAAAGTTTATTTATATGTTTTAAAAATTTACCCCTTTAATTTACTTTTCTTCATATTCCTTAGAAACCACCTAACTGTTTTTAGTATTTATGTTTATTTGGTCTCCTATAAAATCTAATAGTTAAACATGTGAATATTATCACATACTCTTCATACAAATATCATACAAATAATAACACATAAGATAGGAACTATAGAAACAACCTTAGAATTGCATTTCTTTCATTGTATGAACTTGATTTGTCTAGCATGTGATTTCCAGTGGTAGTTAGTTGTCTTTCCTTCTTCTACGGTAATAACAATATAACATTGGTTAATATCCTGTTAACCTAATTTTTCCCCCCACTGAACTCAATGTTATGAAAGTAAAATTGAACTTGGAATGATGCTGTGGCATTTTATTTTGTGTTTCACCCATATCCTTAAACCTCATTTAAATTTTATTTTGCATTTTATTTTTATTCATATAGGTCTTGCAGGCAATGGGCTATCCAACGGGCTTTGATGCAGATATTGAATGTATGAGCTCCGATGAAAAGTCAGATAACGAAGGCAAAAATGAAACCGTGTCTTCAAATTCTAGCAATAATACTGGAAATTCTACAACTGAAACCTCCAGTACCTTAGAGGTATTAGTTGTTTTTTTGATTCAAAACCTAGATTGTGACAAGGAAGTTTATCAGTAACATCTATTGAGGGGCCATGAAAAATCCTATGCATATTCTTAATTGAGATCATTGGCAGTTTGGGAATAATAATAATAGCAAAGGGTAGTTTGAGTCAATGCTAAGGATCAGGGAGATTGAGAATGGTATAGCAGAAAAAAAATGATAGATTTGAAATTAGGAGAATTTGATAAAAATTCTAATATTGACATACCTGACTGTGTGATCATAAGTAAGACATTTTTACTTCTGATCTAATTTCCTCTTCTGTAAAATGAGGTCATACCTATACTATTTACCTTATAGGACTCTTGTGAGGAAAGAACTTTGTAAAGTATCATAAATATGATTTATTATTATTATACCGTTTGTCACCAAAGAATTGCCTAAACTTTAAATTTAAAGCTTCATATATGTCCTACCTTTGGCGTGGTAAGATCAGTCAAACTCTAAGGATCTGGAATGTTTGGTGGGGCTCCAATAGGTAGAATGAATATGAGTGAGGGAGATGGCATTATGTAAGAGACTAGGCTAGAAGTTGGTAATCCTGGGTTGGAGTCTAGCTTTCTACCACTTATTTGTTACCTTGGGTGTATCTGCAAACTTCCTTATCTAAAAAGTAGGAAGAATAACACTTTGCAGGATGTCGTGTAGTTCAAATGAGCTAATATGCAGAAAGTGGTCTATAATTGAAAATACTATGCAATTGTCATTACTATTCTGTGAACTAAAAATGGGAATTGCACATTGTCTATTTCTTCAAAAGACATACATCCCTCACTGAACTTTAGGCATTTAGAAAACTTGAGTTTCAGGATGTCTAGATAATGACTCTCTTTGCTTTGACTAAAATATATTCATGGATTTTTGTCTTGTGTGTTGTGTCTAGTCTTTCAGGTATTGTAGAGAAGGGGAGACAAGTATAGACTATGAAATCATGAACTATAGAGTATGTAGGGTTAGTACCTATCTAAAGGTACATACTGGTTTTTAGATACAATGTAGCTTTGGACATTAATTTATAAAGCAAAATAACATTTATGAAATAAACAATATAACCATAAGGAGACAAAATAAATGAAATAAAACAAACACCAAAAAGAAGTAACACACACCTTTGAAACTTGGAATATTTTGGAAAAGTAATCCCAGACTGATTGACAGACAAGGTAATCTAACCAATCAGTATTTTGCCTCAGTAGATCTTCTTCATATGGCTGCTTTTTCCTAAACAAATTAGCAGCTCTAGGAATGATTCTTAGCCTTTGAGTAATTAGACTACTAGAGGTTTCTGGAGCTATTTAAAGGGGTTTGTGGATGTGTATGTGTACCAAGCATTGCTATTTTCATCACTACTTATAACAACCACTAGTATATGAGAATATGTGAAAGTTTGACATGAATAAAGAAGTTATATTCAAGACAGATTAGTTGCTGTGCTTTTTTTTTTAAACCCTTACCTTCTGTCTTGGACTCAATCCTGTGAATTGGTTCTAAGGCAGAATAGTGGTATGGGCTAGGCAATGGGGGTTAAGTGACTTGCCCAGGGTCACACAGCTAGGAAGTGTCTGAGATCAAATTTGAACCCAGGACTTCCCATCTCTAGGCCTGGCTGTCAATCCACTGAGCCACCCAGGTGCCCTCATTTGCTATGATTTTTAACACATTATTCAGTGATGAGAACTTGTCAGAATTTGTGCTGCACTGTGACACAACCTTCAGGGAAATGTAAGTTGTGATTTCTCCCACGTGGGGACATGGGAACAGATATTGATTGAATAGAAGCAGTAATAAAAACCTAGTTTCACAAATTATTTGTTGTCCACTTTTAAAAAATGAAATTTTAGAAACTGAAACATAAGTTTTTAGAATGTGGTTGGATTTAGAATGTTCTCATGTAAAAATTTTGCTTACTGTCAAGGAAGCAGGACTATTTGTTGAAATTGGACTTCTTGGACTCTTCCCCAGGCTATGATAAGTATGAGCCATTTAACAAGCACAGGCAAGCTAATTAAGTGACCCTTGCTTTTTGCTAAATTGATTGGTTTTGTGGTCTGGAAAATGAGGATAATAATAGTTGTCTTTTATTAGCTATAGACCCTGGCAAGTTGTGTATTAGTATCAGTTACCTTATCTGTAAAATGGAATAATAGAACAGCTAAGTGGCTCAGTGGATCGAGACCCAGGTCTAGAGACAGGAGGTTCAGATTTGCCCTCAGACACGTCCTAGCTGTGTGACTCTGGGCAAGTCACTTATCCCCCACTACCTAGCCCTTAACTGCTCTTCTGCCTTAGAACCAATATGTAGTATTGATTCTAAGATGGAAGATAAGGGTTTTTTAAAAAAAGGAATAATAATAACATCTTATTTTGAAGGTTCTTGTTGGATATTAGTGCCCTTATTGGGAATCAGGTATTATTGATGTCCAATGGCTCCTCTAGCATTTGGCTGTTTTATACCTTTCTGAAAATAGAAGCTATAGATAACTTACCTTCTGACACTGGATATATTGGTGAATAGTCTAGATGTAGCTATGATGGCTAGAAAGTTATTTTTCTTTCTTGAGAATAGTTTGGAGAGGTGACTAGAAATGAACACTGACCAGAAGTCTAGAGACCTGGATTCTGTATCTCTATCTGACTAATCATAGCTACATTTTGATAGCACTTTAAGATTCCAGATTCCCCTTTAAAATCTTCCAATGTCCCATTGTGGCAAAGAGGGTTTTTGACAATTATGCTAATAATGTTTTTGCAACTGTTAGCAAAATGGAAAAGCCTCAAGTTTGGGTCCAGTGATGGACCATCTGCCATCTGAGGACCAATCTAGTTAAGTTCAAAGCGGCTTTATCATCAGATCAGAGTGATAGGATAGTGATAAATTATTCAACCAAAGCAGTTTAGAAAGACTGTTTATTCAGGCATGGAAGGTTGTTATAATCACTGTCAAGGAAATGGAGGACAGGCATTGATAAAGTCATGGATTGTTGGAAGCAAACAAGTTTTCTAAAGTTTATATAGTACTTTATTTTTATTTTTAAAAAGCTCTTACCTTCCATCTGTAAGGGGGAAGAGGGAGTTTTGGGGTTCAATATATTAAAAGATGGTCGCCAGGGGAAATCTCCCCAATTTAGGAATAACCTCAAGTCAAAATTGACTTTATGGAAGTTTATTTACAATTAAGAAGAGAGAGAGGAAATAAGGAAATAAGAATCTAACCCAGTAGGTAATTTACTACAATCCTCTAATTAATGCAGGTAGATCTAATTAACCCTCAGCTGAGTCAGAGGGGCCAGAGGCCCAGAGGTGAATGAAGCAAAAATTCATTCACAGAGTCTATTAAAAAAAGTTTCTTAAGAGAAGTTCAAGAAGATTCAGTCTTTAAACTCACTATGTGGAATTCAAAAGAAGATATTTAAAATAGTCTTACCAAGGTCTCAGTGTTCCAGCCAACACTCCTCCACGAACCAGAAGAGGTCCTTCACCAGATGCCCTCTTCAACTGAAGACCCTCTCACTCACTCAATTCCATCTTTTTATTTTTATTTTTTATTTTATTTTTAAATTTCTTTTAGAAAAATTTTCCATGGTTACATGATTCATGTTCTTACTTTCCCCTTCACCCCGCCCCCCCCAAACACCTCCACCAATAGCCAATGTGCATTTCCACTGGTTTTAACATGTGTCATCAATCAAGATTTATTTACATATTATTGATAGTTATATTGGTGTAGTCGTTTCTAGTCTACATCCCCAATCATGTCTGTATCAACCCATGTGTTCAAGCAGTTGCTTTTCTTCTGTGTTTCCACTCCTGTAGTTCTTCCTCTGAATGTGGGTAGCGTTCTTTACAAATAAATCCCTCAGAATTGTCCTGGGTCATTGCATTGCTGCCAGTACAGAAGTCCATTATGTTAGATTTTACCACAGTGTATCCGTCTCTGTGTACAGTGTTTTTCTGGCTCTTTTCCTTTCACTCTGCATCAATTCCTGGAGGTCTTTCCAGTCCACATGGAATTCCTCCAGTTTATTATTCCTTTGAGCACAATAGTATTCCATCATCAGCATATACCACAATTTGTTCAGCTATTCCCCAATTGAAGGGCATAGCCTCATTTTCCAGTTTTTTGCTACCACAAAGAGCAAGGCTATAAATATTTTGTACAAGTCTTTTTATCTATGATCTCTTTGGGGTACAAATCCAGCAATGGTATGACTGGATCAAACTCCCTCTTTTTAAAGGGGTCACTTATGCGTCATTTCCTGTGCCTTCCCCTAGTTTGTCCAATCACAATAGACGCTTTCTCATAGAACACCTAGGGGTCAGTGGATTCCAGTTGGATTCATCACCCACTCTAGCACCTGTGGGTTGTGGACTTCACAGAATTTGAAGGCACTCTCACCTCTGGTGATTAAATCTAAAGATGGGCAGTGTAGACTTAATCTAATTATCACACATCTTAGAGTCTATACTGCATGTTGGTTCCAAGGCAGAAGTGCAGCAAGGGCTAGACAATTAAGTGACTTGCCCAGGGGGTCATTGCTAGGAAGTGCCTGAGGCCATTATTTGAACCTAGGACTTCAGGTCTCTAGGTTTGGCTCTATCCATGAGCCACCTTAGCTGCCCCTTATTATTATAATATAACCACAACAGTACTATGAAATACAGAGCAAGTTATTATCTCCATTTTCCAGATGAAGAAACTGTGCTAATAAATAAGAATAGTTCCACTTTCTGCTTATCCTTTCGGTATACAGAATGTATTCCATTCTTAAGTGATTAATAGCACAGGGATTATTATTTCAGTCTTGTAGATGATCAGATTGAGCCTCTTAAAGGAAAAGTGACTTGCCTCTATTCACAGGGAAAAGCAGTTTTGGAACTGTTAAAACTCGGGTCTCTTGCTTCCCAAGTCTAATAGTCTTTCTACCGTACCCTACTTGCCTCAGTAGGAATCTGAATGTGGACAAGACATTTTGTTGATAGTTATATTGGTGTATAGTTGTTTCTAGTCTACATCCCTCCAGTTTATTATTCCTTTGGAATTCCATTGGAAAATTTTTTGTTTCTAACTTGTGAGTAATTTCCTTAATTTCTGCATTTGGACTAGCTTTGCAAGGAAGAATAATTTAATAAACAGATGACATAATTTGGTTTATTAAGATAATAATTATTGCTTAAATTAGTTTGTTCATCTGTATAATGACTATATGATACATGTTCTTACAATGTAGTTTTGATTTCTAGCATTAAATCATGCATTTCAGTTTGATAAATTTTCTTAGAACAAGTAATTTAAGGAATTCAGATGTTTGGAATTTGATATGATATAATAATTCCCCAATTTAATGTTTCCTTTTGTTTTCTTAGGTAAGAACTCAGGGCCCTATCCTTACAGCAAGTGGTAAGAACCCTGTCATGGAGCTGAATGAAAAAAGAAGAGGGCTTAAATATGAACTCATCTCTGAAACGGGTGGAAGCCATGATAAGCGATTTGTTATGGAGGTGCGTTAAAGAGGACTGAGCCAACCTTTGAGTCATTTCAAGGGCATTTCCTATCTTTAAGGTTGTAGCTTTAAGTTTTCTGAATAAAAGACCACTATTCAGGGCAAAAGAGGTGATAGTCCTACTTTCTTCTGCCCTTCTATTATATTTGGAGCATTTTTGTCTTTGTGTCTGGTTCTTGGCTTAGGAAATGCAATGAAATCCTGTATTGTATCTCTTTGGCCTACTTTGGGTAAAACTTGGACCAACAGGCAGAAGTTATAGAAGAGGTAGATTTTGGCTCTGTATAAGAAAAAAACTTCTAAAAATTAAATTAGAATGGGATGCTTTGGAAGATAGTGAGCTTCTCATCACTGTGGTTTAAAGTAGAGCTAAATTATTATCTTTAGAACCCTTCTTAATTCTGTTAAGTTTTCTTTTAACTCTAATATTTTGTCTGAAGAAAGATAACTGGGATGATGAAGAGTAAGAAAGAAACTGTGAATGTTTTACCTAGAAAATATTTAGGAGAGACCTTATGGCTTCTTTTATATAGCTGAAGTACTACTTGGGGGTGGGGCAGGGTGGACTAGAAGGACTAGATTTATTTTGCTTTGCTCCAGAGGATAGAGGTAGGAGCACTGAAGAGAAAATTGCAGAAAGGCAGTGTTTGGCTGATGAATGGAAAATTCTTTTTTACAAATCTGATCTATACAACAGTAGAATGGCTTGCTTTGGGTAGTATTCAGTACTCTGCCAATACTAGTCTTCAGACTAAAGCTGGACAACCATTAGGATGTTAGAGAACGTTTATTTTTGTTTTTATATGTCTAGTTTTAGGAGTACATTAAGAACTTGAATAATACAGTTTTACACTCTATTCCAAAATTTGGTCAAATTTTCCCTGAAGTGAATATATTTATTTTTAATTTTAATTTATATTTATATTTCTTTAAATAAACACAATGTAGCTTTCTTTACCTCTTTCATTTTTTTATATTTTAATATCTTTTCTCTAAAACCATAATTCTTGCACTTTGCTTATGTGAAGCAAAATTGATTTTGCTCCTACTTCTTATTTTAACTAAAAAAAAATAGATGTCTTTAGTCATAGACGTAGAACAAGAGAAAACCGTGTTTCTTATAAACAATACATAGTTAATTTTTTTTCTGATCCATTTCCATATCGTCTTCTGTTTTATAAAATTTATCCCATTTTCTGTTTTGTGAATCCATGTGTGTTTCTTTACATTCTGTCTTGTACTTTTTTCTACACTATTCCCAACTCTTTATAAAGAAATATAAGATAGTGAAAGAGGGGTATTTACCCTAGTTTTCTACAATGGAAGTGATCTTCTCCTTGAATACTTGCATCACCCCTCCCCCCCCAACACATACACATCCTTTCTTTAGATGATAATTTACTTCCCTTTTTTCCTTTCCTTTTACTTGTTCCACTTTTTCAATATTCCATTCTCTAACATTGCTTCAACTCTCACTGTAGAGAACATTTTTTTTTTTTTTTAAATTTTAAACCCTTTACTTCTGTGTATTGACTTATAGGTGGAAGATTGGTAAGGGTAGGCAGTGGGGGTCAAGTGACTTGCCCAGGGTCACACAGCTGGGAAGTATCTGAGGCCGGATTTGAACCTAGGACCTCCTGTCTCGAGGCCTGGCTCTCAATCCACTGAGCCACCCAGCTGCCCCCTGTAGAGAACATTTTTGATTGAGTTTTTCTGATTCTTTTCCTTATTTTGTTATTTTGAATATATTTCATGCTTGATTATATTTTTTGCCCAAATTACCATTATCATTGTGATTGAAAAGGTCATAGGTGAAAATGAGATGGTTTTCCTTTTATACCTTTTCACAAAGAAAAAGTCTTGACATTCCTAGAAAATTAAAAGGGAAAAAACTCAGGCTGCCCTCACCCAACTGAAAATTACTTTTTCGAAACCTTTTAACTTAGAAGCTCCTTGTAGAGTTTTTTGTTTGTAAACTTAAATTTTATGTCCTGGCATTGGGGTGTGGGGGCAGAATTTTCCTCAGAATTTGATGTATTTTGGTTTAAAACCTTAGTGAACTAAAATAGTGGGTAAAACTTCAACTTTGTATTTCAGGTAGAAGTAGATGGACAGAAATTCCGTGGTGCAGGTCCAAATAAGAAGGTAGCAAAAGCCAGTGCAGCATTAGCTGCCCTGGAGAAGCTATTTTCTGGACCCAATGCAGCAAATAATAAGAAAAAGAAGATTATTCCTCAGGTATGATTTGTGGTGTTAAATTTTTATTTTAATTTTGTCAAATATTTTCTGAGTAGCAGTCTAGGGACCAGTATCTGTGCAAGGCACTGACTTTTTCCAGATATTAGTTGGCATATAGCAGCCTCTACATAAATTTAGAATTTTAATTTTTTTTTGTGGTGTGTGTGATGTGATGAGCAAATCATGATGGCCAGTGTCTGCTCTCAGGTAGGTTGGTCATTGGTCAGCACGCATAATCTATCCCTACTTTATGCTTGAAGACATTATGGGGGTAGTAGGTGGTTGAGTGAATTGAGAGCCAGGCCTAGAGATGGATGGTCCTGGGTTCAAATGTGGCCTTAGGCATTTCCTAGCTGTGTGACCTTGGGCAAATCACTTTAACCCTCATTGCCTGGCCCTTACTGCTCTTCCACCATGGAGCCAATATACAGTATTGATTTTAAGACAGAAGGTAAGATTTTATTTTTTTTTTAAAGAATTTATGACTTGGTATGACTTACCATAACTTATATATCCATCCATGCTATGGTAAAGGCATTTGAAATGATTTAATGGTGGTTTTGCAAAATACCCTGCAAACCTAAGAGGTCCTTTCCTATATATACTTGTATCGCATACTTTTCCACCGTGATAGAATGGTGAATTCAACACACCTAATTTAGGTCCTATTATGGACAGATGATAATGGTAAATGTGGTGGAAGAGAAGACAGTTCTCATTCCCAGGAAATTAGTTTTTAGTCTACTTGGGAAAAGATAAGATATTTTAGTAACTCAAATATCCTAAGTATGCATTTGAAATATAAAGTACTAGGTGAAATCTGAGGAAGAGCTTACTTTTTGAAGGGGTGAGCAATAGGAATTAAGGAAGGCTGCGTTGAACTGGCCCCTTGTTTGAGTTTGAAGATTGAAGATTTTAGTAGCCTTAGTAGAACTTGAGAGAAATTCAGCTGTTTAAGCCAAGGGACATTAGAGCCAATCCTTGTGGAAGTTAACTTTGTCAGTGTAACATAGTATAATTGCGGGGCTGCAAAAAAGGCGGGGTGTGGGGGATGGCAAGATATTTGAATAAACTGAAAGCATAGTGCCTTCATGTATTTTTCCCAGGGCATCTGTTTCTTAGGTGACTCTTCATAGTTTGGAGATGAATATAGTCATTGCTGATATTTAGGTTGTGATTGGGCATGAACTTGCAATTCATTTTGTTTAGGTAGGAATTGCTAAAGTAGCCTTGTTTAACTTTTAGCTCAATCTCCCCACTCTTCCCCCATTGGATTTTACATGGGAATTGTTTAGCTTGACCTTCTGTTATGTTTAAATGTCGGTAGTAGTAGTGATGATGATGATGATGATGATGATGATGATGATGATGATGATGATGATGATGATGATGATGATGATGATGATAGCTATAACACCCAAAGGCTTGAAAAGTTTTGATCTTGTAGTAAGGTCAGCATTGGAAAAGTTATCACCATTTTATAGAAAACAAGCTGAGATTCTGAGAGAGGAAGTCATTTGCTTTTGAGTCACAACTTGTTACTCTTAGAATTAAATTTAGATATTCTAAAGATCAAGGCCCATGAGATCATTTTTAGTAACAATGATTTCATAATGAGCCTCATTTTGATGTTCAGTATTTTGCAAACATATATTGAGGTAATCTGGTGGTGGGTCAGCTTTGGATAAATTGTCTGATTCTTTTTGTGTGTGATTATAGCACATTATAATAATTCTACGTTTATTCATTAGTTTTAATTGCCAGGCTTGTATATGAGGACCAATAAACTATATTGCATTGTCTGAATGCTATAGGATTATTAGCTTTAATACTTCTAATATCCATATTGATATCAATGTTACCTTTACTGACATAGATCACGACCTCTCCACTTGATAGTTTCATGAGTTTCTGTAGCCAGGTTTGTGGTGATAAGTTTTTTGTACTTAAATCAGCTTGTCTTTCAATGTACTGATACTGAGCTTATACACATGGAAGTGATGTTGGGCTTTTGAAGGTTGTGCCAGTGTAGCACAGGCTCTAGCAATTCTTAAACTTGAAAGACTTTGAATTCAAGGCTCAATGATGGACTTTTGTCATCCAAAGACTCAGGTAGCTGATGGTAAAAATGTTCATCACCAGAAAATTAGTTTAAAAAAAAAAAGTTGTGGTTATCTTATTGTGCCATAGAAGGATTGGGATTTGTGTCTGTGGAAGGAATATCTATCCATAAGAAACTGTAGATCTATTAAAATATCTAGGTATATGTATAACATATGCATTAAAGAGGGTGAGGACATTTCCAATTTCTTTAAGTAATGAACAGTGTGTTATTTGTAACAGGCCAAGGGTGTAGTAAATACAACCGTGTCGGCAGCTGTCCAGGCAGCCCGGGGGAGAGGAAGAGGAACTCTTGCAAGAGGAGCTTTTGTTGGCGCTGCAGCTGCCCCTGGTTACATAGCTCCAGGTAGGACCCATATTCATGAGGGTGAGCAATAAGCATGTAAGTACTAACTGTGTGCCAGACACCGTGCTAATAAGTGCTTTATAAATACTATCTCATTTGGTCCTAGTAACTAACCTTGTAAGGTAAGTGCTGTTATGATCCCCATTTTAAAAACTGAGGCAACAGCTCAGAGTCCCACATTCAGTAAGTATCTGAGGCCAAGTTTGAATGCTGGTCTTTCTGACTAAGCCCAGTGTTACCTAGTGCCTACAAAAGATCTAATTTCTTTTTCTCAACTGAGCTTTAAAAACTACCCCCTGCAAGTTTTGGGGATGTTAAAAAAAATACTCTGACATTTCTCTAGCACTTTGTGGTTTACAAATCATATTTTTTACACGAATCTCATTTTGGCAGATTAGGAAACTGTGGTTGAGTGATGAAAAGATTTGTCCTGGGCCACATAACTGATAAATGTAAGACCTGGTTTTGTGCTCAGTTCTCGAGTGTGGTACATTGTCCTGCCTGCAGACACACAGAACCAGAGAACATTGAGGCCAGTGACCATGAGCTTCCTCTTCTTCCTTTTCAAATAGAACTAGACAACACCCTCTACTCTCCTACTTTTGCCTATTCTCCAGTAATAGGGTGGCTTTCTCTTTGCCTTCATTCCTTCCTCCCCCTCTCTCTTCCTTTTCCCACTCTTCCTCCTTGAAATCTCTCTGTATTTAATAGTTCCTTCCTTACTGCCTTTAAACATTCTTAGATTTCCCTCTGTCCTGAAAAAAACTTATTCTAGACACTTTCAACCCCTCATTCTGTATCTTCCTCATAAAAACTGTTGATACTTCTCATACTTACTCTCCTTATCCCTTCACACTCTGGCATTTAATCTCATCTTTCAATTGAAACAGCTCGCCTGTGCGCGCTCTCTCTCTCTCTCTCTCTCTCTCTCTCTCTCTCTCTCTCTCTCTCTCTCTCTCTCTCTCTCTCTCTCTCTCTCGTAACCAAGTGATTTTTTAGATGCTAGATTTGAGATAGTTTTATCTTATTTCTTATCTTTCTTGACCCTACCTGTATGCTGCAATTAACTCTTCTCTTGAATATTCTTTTCTAGGTTTTCATGATGCTCTTTTACTGTCTTGTGGTTCCCTCCCTACTTTTTCCAGCCACTTCTCAGCTTTATTGGATTATCTTCCACATTTGGGCCCTACCTGGGTCTCTCATTGGTCCTTCTTTGTCCATATTCTTGGTGACTTCCCATTCATTTAATAATCACCTCTGTGCAGAGGACTCACAGATCTGTATATCNCTCTCTCTCTCTCTCTCTCTCTATCTCTCTCTCTCTCTCTCTCTCTCTCTCTCTCTCTCTCTCTCTCTCTCTCGTAACCAAGTGATTTTTTAGATGCTAGATTTGAGATAGTTTTATCTTATTTCTTATCTTTCTTGACCCTACCTGTATGCTGCAATTAACTCTTCTCTTGAATATTCTTTTCTAGGTTTTCATGATGCTCTTTTACTGTCTTGTGGTTCCCTCCCTACTTTTTCCAGCCACTTCTCAGCTTTATTGGATTATCTTCCACATTTGGGCCCTACCTGGGTCTCTCATTGGTCCTTCTTTGTCCATATTCTTGGTGACTTCCCATTCATTTAATAATCACCTCTGTGCAGAGGACTCACAGATCTGTATATCTAGTCTCAAATCTCTTCCCCTGAGCTTTTGTCCTGTATCAGTAATTGCCTGTTAGTCATTTCAAAACCTGTATTTTGGAGACATGTCAGACATCATGTTCAAAACAACTCATTTTCATTTTCTTAACTCTTAACAGTTTCTTTATTTCTGTCAGAGGCATCACCTCTCAGGTTCATAACTGTGCAGCATTATACTGTACTCCGTATTCTTTCTCATCTCACAGATTTCATCAGTTGCCAAGCCTTGCTATTTTTATATTTCTTCTCCACTCATAGATACTTCTTGTCTTATCCCCCACTCTGGCCTTTCCTCTACACAGCAACTCAAATGACTTCCCCACAACCCAGGTCTAACGATACCACTTTCTCTGCCCAGTCAATCCTGTGCCTTCCTGTTGCTCTGAGGATCAACTATAAACTCTTCTGTTTAGTTTTTAATCCCTTTTGTAGCCTCTGAGGCATCCCCCACTGTTTTTGTCTTTTCACACATGCCATTCCATTTCTCAAATCACTTTACACTGCCTGTCTTCCATGTTTGGAATGCTTCCTCCTTACTCCAATCTCATCTAATTCCTCTGCTTTCTTCAAGCCATTGCTCAGTAACCAACTTCTATACATAGTCTCTCCTGATTCCCTTCAACGGCTAGTGTTCTCGTCCTTTAACTACCTTGTATTTAACTATTTTGTATTTTATGTTTTCTGTGTGTACTTCTATGTAGTTATTTTCCCAACTTGACTGTGCATTCCTTGAGAAAAGGGAGATTTTTTTGTTCTTTGTTTTTATATCCCCAGCTTGTAGCACAGTGCCATTCACATAAGTAGGCATTTTAATACATGCTTCCTGATTGGTATATGTATAAATTGTTTAACATAATGTTTACCCTTTCATTTTTACTTCTCTAATGGATTATTTGGAGGAACTAGAGCTAGGTGCGATGAAAATGAGAAGACTATGTTCTGAACAGTGTTTTTATTGTTTGTTAGGGACATACTCTTATACAGATGAGGGGATTGAACTATATATCTCTAAGGTCTATTCTTGCTCTCTCTGAAGTTCTCTGATTTTGTTGTTCCTTAAACTCAATCAAAATCTGCTTCCCTATAACTTATTTTTGCTTTCCAATATCAATCAGACGAGTTTTCAAATCCTTGCTAATAGCAATCATTTCCTCCCCCTTATCTTCCAAGGCTTTCTCCAGTTTTTTGAATTGATGATCATAATAATTGAAGTTTTTCTCTTAATACTTTTAAGGTTTGTAAAGTGCTTTACTAACAACAACCTTATGCATTAAGTATTACGTAAACAGTTGCAAATATCATTGCTCTCTTGTTTTACACATGAGCAGAAACTGGTCCTTAGATTATGACTTGCCCAGGATTCTGTCACCAGGAAGTACTAGAAATTAAATTTGAACTCATGTCTCCTAATTTCAAGTTCATTGTGGTTTCCATTATCCCAGACTTCAAAGTGCTATATAAAAGCCCTTGTTATATGTATGTAATATGGTTAACAGATCCATTACTATCCTAGGTAACTCTCCTTTAGAGAAATTTTAGCTTGGCAGTGCCATTTTAAAAATTGTGCCAATTGCAGTTAAACATAATATTTCACATATGATTCTAACTAGAGCAGAGTGTGTAAGTGAGTGTGGATGTGTGTATGTCCATCCATCTGTTGCCTTATCCAGCCATTCTCTTTGAGTAATTATTGTTTGCCATTATTAGACAAATGTCAGAGTTCACATTTCCTTCTAAAAAGGAGCCCACAGCATTTTTTTTTTGGGGGGGAGGAGGAAGATAGAGCCTGAGTTTATCTGTAAACTGAATGGTTGGATTAAGATGACCCAGTCTAGTTCTAGATCTATAATTTTATATTCATTTCTTAATGAGTTACATTATGGAACCTTTGAATATCATCTTCATGTTGACTGGCATATTTAGTAAATGATGTGTAATGAATAATCAATACTTCTAGAACTAGACTTTCCCTTGTTAAAGTTATTTTGTTTTTTTCTGATTTTACTTTTGTGTCCCATACTTAACCACTTATGATGTCTGTGACTTGAGTGAGCCTATGGTGAAGAGATGTTCTTTCTAATAAGTTTACATTGATATAGCCCTTTTTGGTTACAAACCATTTTAACATATAATTAATTTGATTTCCACAAATAACTTGTTCATCTATCTACCTTACTATTCTTACTGATATTTTATAGATGATGAATACTCCCCCTGTCCCCAGTTGAAGTAACTTGGCCGAGGTCATAAAGCAAGATAAGTGTCAGAGCCATGATTCAAATTCAGGTCTCCTGATTCTTAAGTTTATTGTTTCCTTTTCCCACTAAGCCATGATGCTTTTTTCTGTTATAAGATTAGGAAATAGAGTAACTTAACCTAAAGGTCTTGTGTACATGGTCTAGGGTAGAGGCAAAAGCTGTGACTTCAGGCAAGAAGATCAGAGTTGAGGTGACCTTGGGAAAGCCATTTCATCTGCTCTTTAATATCTTGATCTTGCATAAATCAGTTTTTCTCTCAACCTTACTTTCTCCATCTGTCAGAATGAGAAGATTGTACTAAGTAATCTCCCAAGTTCTTCCTACTCAAAATCCACCAATTCTCCCTGATGTAAACTTCATCATCATCTCTCTCTCTCTCTCTCTCTCTCTCTCTCTCTCTCTTTCTCTTTTTAATTTAAAAAATTTTCCCATGGTCACATGATTCATGTTGTCTTCCTCCCAGAGTTGACAAGCAGTTCCATTGGGCTATACATATATTTTTAGCATCTCTTAAATCAGGAGTCATAAAACCTTGCCTAACCCTTCTCCCAAAGGCAGATATGAATGAGCTTTGTTACCACAGAGTGGTGTTCTAGAAATGTGATCTATCTTTTCTCTAGATTGAAATCCACCATGTAATTCATTTTTTGTTTGCGTGTGTCAGGGATGTTATCTTTTGTCTTTCATCGATACTTACAGGTGTATATTCTTTTTCTTATGGCCCTAAATAAAAGTTTGCAGACTTTAATATTACTAGTTTTATTATTCTTCTTGCTGATCTTTGACTGAATAAGGGTGCTAGCATGGTGGAAGGAGTCTATATTTGGACTAAAACGATGTGGCATGTAATCCCAGTCCTGTCACATATTCTACTCGTTTTGGACCAATAATACTCTACAGAAGCTTGCAGGGATGGAGAAAGACAGCATGGTTAAAGGGAAATTTGAATTTGAGTCATAAGTCTGCAAGACATGATTTTAGTTTCTGACCCTGCTCCTTTGAGCAGATAATTAAACCTCTCTGGACTTCAGGTTTCTTCTGTGTAAAATGACATGGGTGGACCTATATGATCTCTGAGGTCCCTTCTGGTCCTAAACCTTATCGTGTATTCAAACCTAATCATTTTTACAGGTGAAGATGCTGAAGTTTAGAGATGGGATATGACTGATGTGCCTTAGAGAACTAATAAATGGCAGACTTCTGACTGTAGGTTCAAAACTTTTTTTACTTACTATTTACCAGTCTTTTGACTATGGGCAGATCACTTCTGTTCTTTGATTCTTAATTTCTCTAACAGTTAAAATAGGTGTTATCATTGCTCTTTCTCCATTCCAGGTGTGTGGTCGAGCAAGTGTTTCATATAATCTGTTGAGAATTTTAATAATAAGAATAATTACATGAAAGATATTTTTCTGAGATTCCTTCTAGCTCTTGATATATGTTTTAAAAATATGTCCATTTTAAGGATCATTGCAGCTCTTTAGTAGGCATGCTAGCCCAGTTTTATGAATGCTTAGTGCAGCTGTTGATTTTAATTTTTCAAGCCTTGATCACTTTTCTCATTGTTTGCTCTAGGTTACGGCACGCCCTATGGCTATAGCACAGCTGCTCCAGCCTATGGTATGTACAACCTCTTACTGACCTCTGCCATTCCTGACTCTATCCCAGCAGTCCAAACTCCAGTTTGATTTCAGGGTTCGTATCAGTTAACTAGAGGGACCCTAAAAAACTCAATCAGTGTGGTGACCACACTAAAATTCACTCTGACAGTGCCATAACCTCGTGGTTCTTAGTTTGGTTGGAGGAGCTTCCTTCCTTTGTTGCTTTTCCTGATTGTTGAAGGATTGCTTGTCTAACTGCCTGTTTTCTTACGATATTGAATTTGACTATTTTAACGAGTTCTCCTCACAGCCAACTTATACTCCATTCAAAGACAACCTAAGGGCCCCACATATTATCTGTCAGATGTAGTTTTGAATTCTGGGGATGTTCAAATAGTAGAGGCTGCTCTCTTTTGTAGGTAACACTAACTAGTTATAACATTGTCCCTTACTGATTAGAGTCAGGGATGTGCAATAAATACCAAGTAGCAGAAGTATCTATCTCTTCTTTTCCACATGTGTTGCTTTGGGAATTCATTGTTCCAGAATATAAATTGGGAGTTAAATCCCAATATAGATATAGAGCTAGAGATTAGGATGACAGGATGGTATGGTGGAAGTCAGTTTTGTCATGGGAAACAGGACAACCAGATTTTAAATATGGCTTTAACCAAATCATCCTTTGACACTGGGGAAGTCAGTTTTTGCTTTCTAGGCTTCAATTTTCTCCTCTCTATGTTAAATGAGGCAGTTAGATTCTATTATTTTTTAATGCCCTTTCTTACTCTGAAAAACCCCACTGACTGACTGTTCTAAAGAGAACCTAGCAGTTCTAGGGAAGATTTCAGTTGACTGGATGAAATCTTCTATCACCACTGAGTGAGCAATAAAAAGACTCCCATTATCCAGTATCCCACCTGGCTCTTTTGGTAACTTTGAATGAGATTTATGTGGTAATGGAGGCAGAACATTTTGGAGTCAGTCATATGATCACATAATACTTGCCCTGGCTTGGGCTCCCTCTTTTTGAATTAGTTGTTTGGAGGATGTCAGAGAGAGACACACAAGAGAGAGACCAGGGCAGAGAGAGGGACAGACAGACAGACAGACAGACAGACAGACATTTTAGATAATGTTTGACTCTTGGAGCTAGTCCTCTATACTTTTGAATTATTATATATTCCCAATAAGATAAAGGTTTTGCATCCTGACAGGATATGCTAAAGCCAAATGAGTTTTAGATGGTCCTTCAGTTATTGGGTGCCATTTTACCATACATCACACCTAGGGTCAAAAGACTTGATTTGAGTCTTAGCTTTGCTACCAACTGGCTAAACAACCTTGAGTCAGGTCTGAAAATTGGGATGATAGTTATTTATACCATGGTAGTGATAAGGACTTAGAGCCAGAAGGTTTTGAGTTTGAGTTCTGGTTCCAGCCCTTTTTGTATGACTTGCTCAATTTCATCATCTGTAAAATGAGAATAAAAACAACAATAATAATGATAAAATTGCTGATCTTAAAGCATGGTTGTGAGGTTAGTGTTTACAAAATGCTATAGAAATGTGGATTAACTGACTCATAGACTTGGAAGGATCAAATGAGACTATATGTAAAATCTGTATATGTAGATAAGTTTTTGCTCTCTTCGTTTTATTTTATTTTAATTTTAGCTTTTAGCAATTCATTTTGGTAAGCAATTTAGTAGATGTTTAGAATATTTCACCTTTTTGTAAGGGTGTCCTTTTCACACCTCCCCTTTCCCTGTCAAACTGGGATACACAAATAGGTATTTTTTGGAGCTTTTTCCTTGCCTCATACCATATTGCTGGTCCAAGGGCAGAACAAATTATTAGATAATTGAAAAAAAAGGTGTTTAAGATATAGCTGTTCATATACTGAGTTCATGAATTCTCTTTTCACAGCTAAAAGTTCTGTATCCTTCATCCTGCTTAAAATTTTGAATGTCTCTTATTGTCTGTTTGGGTTGAAAATTTCTTCTATTTCTAATTCTCTTCCGAAAACTAGAAGTAGTAATTAATAAGAATAGCATTAGTTTCAAAGCTAAGCATGTATATTCTCATTTGATCCTTGTAATATCCTTGTTAAATCAGGGGAAATAATTTTACTCCATTTTACAGATGAGCAAACTGAGTTTTAGAGAGATTAAGTATTTTGCCCATGCTTATGTGACTGGTAAGTGGTAGAGCCTAGTACTTGAATCTGGATCTCCATATCCTTAAGCCAACCATGTAAACACAGATCAAATGATTACCACTTAGTATGAGACAGCAGACACTTTTTTATAGCAGTACCATCCTGTCTCCAAATTACATTCATACTTTGCTCCATTGCTCCTTACCTAATCACTATTCTCTGTCCTCTGTTAACCTTGTGCTTCTGTCCACATAGAGCCTGACTTGCAAATGTTCCCATCCTCTTTGTCCCATATAACTGACTTCAAAAATGTATGAAATTAGATGCCCCCATTCTTCCACATAAAGAGTTTTGTTTTGTTTTTGTTTTTTTTAAAGAAATGTTCTTGTGATGCAAAACTACTTAAATGGCGCTTTCTTTTGGCTGTAAGGGAAACGTGTCTTTTGGCCTTTGTAAAGCTGTTGCATGTTGGGAAACGTTCCTCTGATCATCTGGTGCTCTGGAATACCTGCTGTTGCTGCTTTGTGATTTCTATATAGGTTAAATCTGAGCGAACAGAAATAGGAGCCAATTTTCAAACCCTATCTGAGTATGCAGAAGTTTGCGAGGCCACAAGAACTGATTTAATCATGAAATTCAGCAAGCCATTAATCTTTCCAGATTTGCCATGCCAATATTTCCATCATTATCCCCTCCTGTGTTAAGAATTCCATTGATTGGGGCTTTATTTAAGGTCTCTTCCCAGTTGGCTAATCTCCAGAGAACAGAGTTGGGCTTGCCTTTTAGAGTTTATTTTGGTCCCATAAAACATACCCATCAAACTTTTGAGAAAAGTCATTTGTATTTCAAAAGTAATTTCAGAATTATAACCCAACAGAGTATTATCCTTGATCTTTGGTTACTCATGGTAAGATCATTTAACTGTTTATTTTGGGGGAGGAGGGGAAAAAGGGGATGGAGAATAACCTACCCAAAGCAAGCATTTTTAGGCAAAATATTGCACATTACAAAAAGAATAATTGGTGATACCAATTGCCAGACCTAAGCAAATGCATTGACTGACTAATCTGGAAAGGGTTAATAATATGACTGTTAAGACTTTTTCATCTGATTTTTTGGATTGTTAAACTCATTTGGAGTCCTCTCCGTTTCTTCTCTCTGTAGGTTTGCCCAAGAGAATGGTTCTGTTGCCCGTTATGAAATTCCCAACCTATCCAGTTCCCCACTACTCATTCTTTTAGCAAATGGCTGAAGCTAATTCCTATTGATTGAGCAACAATCCAGTCCAGTCCCGAATATTAGAAGAGAGAACAAGCCTTTTTATCCGGTTTCCTTTGAACACATAACTTGCGCAAAAATGATTTGTAAAGAACATCTTTTCCTACTTTTGATTTTTTGATTTTAACAAATGCAAATTTAGTTCTCTAAAACTTGAAAGAAAAAAAAATACATACAAACCTTCCATTCCCTCACCCCCATCAAAAACCCAGTTCTGTGAAACGTTACCTCATTTTCCGATAATAACTTATACCAGCCCTTCTGTTCTAGGGGAAAAACTAGCCGCTCAAAGTTTGTTTTAAATGAAGTCTCAGATTATGTAAAATTAAATTTGTGAAGGATGTATAGAGTATAAAACAAGGATCACAAATAAACTGTTTTTGTTGTAACACAGAGTAATGCCTGGTTCCTGATGCAGTCATCTATTCTTGGCCCAGGGTTAACTCATTCAGGCTGTAGTTATTTATTTTTTAATATGAGAGAAACTTAATTTAATCTCCAATTCTGTAAATACTAAGGTTGTGTAATGAGACCAGTGAAATTGGGGTTTGGTATAGTGTTTTAGCTTATTTTTTATACTTGTTATCTGAGCATATTTAAAACTTCGCAGGGTTAAAAACAAAGGACGTAGTTAAAACTGAATGAACCATAATTTAGTAGTTTAGAGATGGACCTTCACACCTGTAAGCAAATTGCCAAACAAACACAGCACAAAAAAGATGTTGCTAATGGTAGATGAGTCCTTAAATTTTGTGAGCCCACTTAGGACCTGGGACTAATACCCTCTTCCTCTATCCCAATCCAAGGTCAAGATTGATTCTGTAAATGGCATTGCTTTTAATGTGGATAGCCCGAAGATACGATATGGGTGGGTTAGAGTAGTGAGGAGAAGGAATATAATGGTTTTTTAGTTCAAGGGCAGCCTGTTACAGTGGAAGGAGCCCTGAACTAGGAGTTGGGAGCCTTGGATTCAAGGCAAAGCTCTGTCACTTAACATGCATTCTTGTGCAAGTCCTTTACCCTTCTTAGGCCTCAGTTTCTGCCTCTGTCAGATGAGGGGGTTGGACTAGGCTATCTCGAAGGTCCCTTCCATTTCTAACAATCAGTGAACCATAAAACACAACAAATCAAGCAATCAGTCCTCTTGTTCTTGTGGCCTTCACTCTGTAAGCTACTGTGTTCACTCCTGGGACTTTATAGGCAGAGATGATTAGCAATTTTCCTTGGACTCCATGAAGGGGTTTTGTTTTCCACTTTAATTCTTGGAGATCAAAGCAGCAACAAGGTCCCCATGAAAACTTGCTATTCAATTGTCCCAATTCTTGTTGAGTGCTGCTGTGGAAAGTGACAGGTTTCAGCCATGGGTCAGCATTTCTTCTCAGGCTAAGTATTTGAACTGGTACAGAGCAGCAGGGTAGGGGTGGCACACTACTTCTGTCACTGGCCACAATGGGAAAGCTCATGCTACCATTACTGAAAAGTAATGGTTTGTTTGATTTAAGAACCTCACCCCCTCTTGAAGCCACAGTTTGGGGCCTGTGGGGCCTATAAACCTCTGGTGGTATCTAAAGAATGGGTTGGTTGTCTTAATGTAATCCCCATTCTTTAGAGTTGACTGTAGTGGATTTGTTAAGATCTGAAAGAGTGAGTTTTACTTCTGCACTCAAATGGTTGGTCTGTATCCTTGAAAATTTTTCAATGTGCACGATGGTAGAAAATACACGGTAAGATTTGGGCATTGCCATTCTCTATAATTAAAATATTTTACTCTCAGTAGCAGAGAGACTTTGGAATATAGATAAAATCTATAAGCTTGTCCTTTCTTTGTCTTCGCTAACAGTGGGTGATACTTTAATCAAACATATCATTTTCATTGGGCCATTAGAATCTTTTCAGAAGTTAAGGGGGTAATTTCAGTGAGGAGTTTTAACTGTGGTTTTGATCTTATTCTGCTGACCTATGGATGAAATAAAGCCATCACTGAGAAGAAAAAGCATGGCTGGTAGCATCCAGTTTTTAAAAATTAATCATCCATTAGAATTATGTCTTCTCTTTCATTTTGGAGTCCTACTAATAATTGATGTCTGCAGCTATACTGTTATTTGAAATTGACCGCCCAGTTATTTAAAATTGACCATCCAATTTGAGTTCCAAGTTCTAATTGCTAGTAAATTCTTTGACATAGCTCACTTGGTGTACTTACCAGAGCCCTCTGCAACTCCAAGAAAGGGAGCTGTGCTCTTTTCCGACATGATGGCAGTCATTTCAAACGATTTCTACAGAGTCCATTCTCTTTCTTTCTTTCTTTCTTTCTTTCTTTCTTTTTTTTTTAATTTTGTTGTTTGTTGGGAGTTACTAACCACATTGTAAACTTGCCCAGTTGCCGCATTACTTTACATTTCTCTGCTTTTACTGAAAATGAATGAGCTGTCAGTTTCCTGGTAATAGTAACAACCCTTCTGCAAGTGTGAACTTCTGAGAGATCATGATGAGTTTAAAGTGTCCTCTTCCTCCCTCCCTTCATTTTGTAATGAAAATTCCACTTATAGCGGAAAGAGCAGAGAAATCTAAATGGAGCCCTTGGCTCTATCAAACTGCTGGAATTAACCGGAAACTTTCTCTGCTCTTTTCTCTGCTGTAGGTGGTTTTTTCATTGACAGCCCCTATTGTCAGCCTCTGAGCGTCGCACCTTTTATTATACACTTGGGCCCTCAAGATTTCTTCTCTGACTTCTAGAACCATCAGGTTGTGTGGCTCCAAATGGCTATTTCTGTGTCTTGATCTTGAGAGCAAATGTGACTTAATGCAGCTTTCAAATCCACAGCTTGAGCATCTTCCTTTTGAAGCGCTGACTTGACATGAACTCAGATCTTTTGACGGAAGAGCAATACTTTGACTCAAAGCCATGGCGGGGGTGGGGGGGTGGCTCCTTTCCTCTTTTGGGAAACTCAGCAATAGATGTATATATAGTAATCCTTTTATTCTTGTAGCTTAGTTTCAAGTTAGGAAGTTACAGATTTATGTAGAACTTGTAGCTAATCTGTGAGCTCCTGAACACAGTGTTAACCTCTGCTAGCTTTGTTTTTGTTGTTGTTTCTGGGGTGTGTGTGTGTGTGTGTGTATGTATGTATGTTTTTTTCTCACAGAAACTGAAGAGGGGCGTAGGGTGTGTGTGTGTGTGTGTGTGTGTGTGTGTGTGTGTGTGTGTGTGTGGTTTTTTCTCACAGAAACCGAAGAGTTGAATTCCTAACTGCATAAGTTAGCATCAATAGTTCAACAAAAATCTGTCAAGCGCCTGCTTGCTATGTGCAAAGCATTGGGGGAGGTGGGAATTTGATAAGTACCATTTTGTCCCTACCCTAATGGAACTTTCCAGTCTAGTGGGGTGGGGCAAGATATGGTAGAAGGGATCTTGTTATTTCTCAGTCCAAAGCAGATATCTTTCTTGAAGCCATTTTCCCTGCGTGTTGGACAAGCCTGTGATACTCAGCAGTTAATCGCTTGAGTCTGCCAGAACTTAGGCAGTGACCTGTTTGTCACTGAGAGTCATTTGATCCTTTAGATTCAGAGGGCCAAAGAACCTCAAAAGCCTAACAGTCTGTTGCAGTGCCAGAAAAAATGATACAGGAAGGTTTATGGTTCTACCTCTAGGGTGGGAGAAGCTGTTCCTCAGTTAGGTCTGGAATTGTGGTCATCTGTACTTAACAAAATAAGCTAGCTGCCAAGCATTATTGGCTATAAAATGAGAGAATTTCCAAGAGATTTTTAATCTGAGGGAATAATTGTGCAAGTATTTGAAGATCACAACCTAGTTAGTTGTGTTTCAAATGACTAAAAGTGCTGAGGAAATACCTCTTGTATTTCACTCACATACTGGTGTTGGCCCCTCTCTGTGTTGCAGGTTAATACTTTTTAAGCAGTTTTCAGCCTGTTTCTTTTTAATTCTTTATTCGTGTTCTACTTGGACCTTCGTAGCCATAGATACTTATATAAAATAGGCTGAAATGTAGTGGCTAAGCTGTGATCTCAGTATAAAAAGGTAAGACCTTTTCTTTTCTGATTACCAAGAAAATGTAACATTATAAAGCAACTTACACCCACTTGCATCTGTGACAATCATACAGGATGCACTTAAATTGATCTGTTAGGTCTTAGAGATGTCCTATCTTTGTAAATGTTGTGGTCTGATTATGTGATTTATACCTTTTGTTTTTAAAGACATGCAGTTATTTCCTTTTGAAGATAGTTAAATTCCCGTTGTTGGGGATGTGTGTATATACATATGTGTGTTTACATACAGAAAAGTTTGCATTCACCTGTGTGTGTGTGTGTGTGTGTGTGTGTGTGTGTATAACTACTCATGTGCATATACACACATAGCAGTATGTTTGTATATTCACACACAAGTGTAAAGTGTGTGCATATCCACACACAAATATGCATGTAAGACACGTGCATCTATACATGTATATATGTAAGTAAAATATGTGCACCTGCACGTATATCAAATATGTATATACATGTCTATGAATACAATGTATGTTTCTAGACTTACATATATGTGTCCTAAATATCTATACATATATGTACCCAACGTGTGTGTATATGCATGCATTTGTATCTCAAGTCTGTATTTATATGGACATTTGTACCCAAAGTTATGTGTGTGCATATACATATATCCGAAATGTACATGTGGATGAGATACATGCATATATGTATAATGTGCATGTAAATTAGATACATGTATGTACACACCTTTAAAAAGAATTGTGAGTTGGTAAGAGCAAACCCATCTTCCAGCAGTTTCTAACATCAGAGCACTGGTTGGAGACTGTATCCTGCCATTTTGAAAAGTGGAAGATCAGCTTTGGTGCTTTAGAACTCTTCCTTTCTTCCCCTTCACATAGAGTTCCACACTGATATATACTATGGCTCAAAGTGCCAGTTTCTTAGGGGGCGACCAGTTCTTTGAGGAATGAAAATCCACGTTATCCATTGTCTGCACCCATAATGATAGTAGTAGTATGATACCCTTAATAAAAGCTATAGAAGCATCAAGAAGTTCTAGAACCTGAATGTAAAGCTAACTTTGGAAGACTTTCACTGGGTTGAATGACTCATGCTGTTGGCATGTTGGCTTTGCTGAGACTTAGAAGAAAGCCCATTCTGTAGAGACCACCTAGATTTAAGGCAAAGAAATTTGTCCTAACGGTTTTGATATGTTTTCCATTTCAAGAACTAGCTTGGTCTTAATTAAAAAATCTTGGGATTAGACCAGAAGTTTTAATAAGCTTTTTTTTTTTAAATTTCAAGTATTTCTTGTGGACTAGTGGTTGAAATGTATTTGATATGTATCGATTAAAATGAACTTAGGTTTTATATTTGCTTCTAAGTAGCAATTTTATTTCTATTATGAACTGTAAAGTTGCTGGGACAACTTTTTTTTTTCATACAGATTCTGTACATTTTATATGGCTTTGAAATTCAGGGTAGTTTCTTATCCAAGCATAAGTTTGGGACAGCTTGGTAAGAGACTTAATATACTTCCTTCTAATAAACGTTGGTCTGCATAATATCTGGACACACTGTGGGTTCTGGGGGCAGCTTTTTAATTGAGTGATTATGAAATGCAAAAGAAAAAGGCATTTTGGTAACACTTCTCACCTAAAACATGCTTACAACAACAAGTTGACCCTTTTTTGTTGTTGATTGTATTGGTATAATTATTGTGCATGTCCCTAGCCTTTGAGAAATATGATGTAACAATAGCTGTGGAAGATAATACCATTCTACTGTCCAGTCCCCAGGGCAATTGGTAAATCAAGAATGTAAAGTTCACTAGTTCAGAAGGTGTTCTTTGGTTCTGAGAGCCTAAAACTGCCACTAGTTAAAATGGAGGAGAATCCAAACCTGGGACATGATTTTAAAATCATCTTAGCAATATGACCTTCTTAAGAGGTATAAGACCATTTTAGTGCATTCTACATCTGTGTTCTTTGGTGATAGGAGGTAAAATGCATTGTTGTCCTCTTGATAGTTATGATATACAGCAGTTATCTACGTTGGGGTTTTTCTAAGTGATAAAGAGTGGGAATTAAGCCTCTGGGCTGTGTTGAAGACAGTGCTAAACTGGATATTTTCATTTGATGTATGTAGCAAGAGGAAAGAGGTAGGCTTGCCATAGAAGATTGAATAGAGATTCAAAACCACTATGTTAAGAAATGTTCAGATGAAAAATCCTTGCTCAAATGAATAATGTCTTCCTAAAAATCTCCTTCATCTTCTCCATCTTATGAGATCTTTTTACCCCTCTCCCCCACCAAGATGTTTCTCTTGAATTCAGAATCTTCATTTGAAAAGATGGGCATCTTGGATATTGATCCATCGGCATCTTATTGGCCATAGACTCCTTAGGAGAATGGATGTGGGAGGTTAAAGTACTAATAGTTTATTATTGGAATAGGTCCCCCTTTCTTCCTGCTCATGTGAAGATTCTTTTTCCAGCAATTAACTTATACAGGGCTTTTAATAGTCCATCTGTTCTCTGTATAAAGAAGTTGACTTTCTTCTTGATGGCTAAGTTTACGGATATAGAACAAATTAGGTTTACCCAAAGTCCCCACTAAGCTCTATTTCTCCAGAATTTATTTTTCATAATGACAACATTTTATTTGTTAATTTTGTATTATGTCTCTTTAATGGAGTAAGCACAAATTTATTAGTGATGGGGGTGAGGGGGGAGAGAGAGACAGAGAGAGAGAACACGTACATCTTTGAAGAGTACAACTTAATCGATGTTTCATGTTTATTTGTTAAAGAGAATACATTTTAAATTGGTTTCTTTGGAATTCAATCCTACTCCTCATTTTAGTTGAAAATGGAAGCAGGACCCAGGGAGATTAAGTATCTTACTTAAAGCCAGTTTTTTCTCCTCTGTCCCATGCTGTTTGCCTGTGGTTCTATAGATCTCCTAACTCTGGTGCTTTGAATTGTAGAAAAGGAACTTTCCATAGGAAAGTGAATTGCTTGAATTGGCTAACTCCTTTTACTGATAGGAGTTAATAATGACCTTTCTTATTGACTTCAGTCTCATTAGACATGCAACTTAAAAATGTGCTTTTACCTTTCATGTGGGAGTGAAGTGATGCTTTTCATACTTGGTAGTAGGATTAGTACCAGTGGATAGAAGTTTGAGAAGAAGATTTTGACCCAAAAATATGTGGAGGTATTTCCTATATTTGGTACTGTCCAAAAGCATAGTGAGCTGTTTGGGGACTAGTGTGTTTCTCGTCATTTGAAAGTCTTTCTTCAAGCAGAATTTTCATAAACAGTTATTGAGAATGTAGAATGTTCCTTCTCAGGTGCAGGTTAGACTAGATTGACCTCTGGGGTTCATTCCAATCCTAAAATTCGTTGATTTAATGAATTAGGTTTGCTAAGTTTAACTGTATTGCATGAAGTAGGCAACTAAAGCCTGTTGTTCACTTGTTTCAGTTGTGTCTGATTCTTCATGACCCCATTTGGGGTTTTCTTGGCAAAAATACTGGAGTGGTTTGCCATTTACTTCTCCAGCTCATTTTACAGATGAGGAAACCGAGGCAAACATGGTTAAGTGACTTGCCCAGGGTCATATGGCTAGGGAGTATCTGAGGCCAGATTTGAATTCAGGAAAATGAGGTCTCCTCACTACAGACCCAGTACTCCATGTATCCTGCCACCCAGCTGCCCAAGCTATGTGTACATCTTTCAACTGAAGAATCTCAGAATATATTTGTTTTGGAAGTATTTATTGGGGAAATTGTGAGTCAGAACTGGCAGAGGTGTTCATAAGTCCTGAACCTAGGTTCTGAAGAACTCCATTGCAGCTGGGATATTTAAGAATAGCTGGAACATCCTGTAATGTTTTTTTAAAAGTGCATTTTAGAGATTAGGCTGGCTCCATTTTTATTCAGTGTAGTGTAGTGGAAAAAGCAAAGTCAGAGGATGTAGGTTCAAATCACACTTCTTACACTTAGTACCTGTTTAACCATAGGCTGATCAGTTACCTCTCTGAGCTCCAGTTACCTCATTTGTGATATGAGGGGATTGGACTTTATGGCCTCTGAGGCCTTTTGCTCTAAATCTATGATCCTATTAACCTCTTGGTGCTAGTAGGTTTGGTGCTAACGTGCTTTGAGAATAATACTTCTTCCACTGAGAGGTAGCAACAATAACAACAAAAACCAAAGACTTAGTGGAATATAAATGCTGGGAATGGGCCCTGAATTAGAGTCGGAACTCATTTATTCAGGAGTTAATTCTGGTGTGATATTTGAACAGTGGGTTAGACATCTTGCTTGTAAGTGCTTATATGTTGGATTTCAAGGGGTAAAAAAGGCTGTTTTTAACAGAATTGAATTCTTTGTTACTGAAAGTATTCAAATTTTGCCTAGATGGTAACTTGTCATCAGTGCTATAGAGGAGATTTGGTTTTGAGGTAGTGGGAAGGACTTTAATATACTTCAGTAAACAATTAGGAAAGCATTGTGTTAGGGGATAGGGATCCAAAGAAGACTGAACAAATCTCTTCAAGAAGTTTAAAATATATGATGGTGATATTAGGGAGAAAAAAACATTGCTTAAGTACAATAGAAAGTAATTTGGGGAGATAAAGCACTAGTAATTGTGGAAATCCGGGAAGACTTCTCTTGAGGAGAGGTGGAGGTTGAGTAGACTTTTGAAAAAAAGAAATATTCTGGCCAAGATGAGGAGGGAGTGAAGTCCAGGCATGGAGAACAACTTGCAGTGTTTTTAACGTGTACGGACAGGGTATGATTTGAGTTCTACCTTTCCACATTTTATTTTTGAATTCTTGATGAGACCTAGCATCTAGTTAATCTTATACCCTTGGCAGCATCATAAATATATTTTCTAATACTGCTTTTCAGAAATTTTAATGTCTAAAAAACCCATTCTCCCTCCCCCCCCCCCCCACATTCAGTTCAAGTCTGTATTTTCCAGCTTGTTTATTTTTCTGTTGAATTTGTCAGTCTCAGACAGGAATATTGCTAAAATTTTGTGTCTTACCTATCTAGGTATTTACAAAAATTTCATTTAGGTTTTCCTTTGAGAATTTGATGGCTATTGCCATTTGGTGCATATGTTTAATATTGAAATGGTTTCATAATTTTTAATCAAAATATAGTTTCCCTGCTTGTTTATTTTGATATAATTGTTTGCATTTATAGGATCTAAAATTTAGGGTTGCAGTTGCTGTTTTTTGGGTTTTGTTTTGGATCCACCCAACATACAGGTTTTTACCTCATCTTCTCTTTGGGTATCAATATGAATACATTTTGATGTGTTATAAGTAATACATTGTTAGGTCCTGTTTTCTACTCTCTTACATTTCTCTTCCTTTTTATTGGTGAACTCATTCCATTAAAGTTCAGAGTTATATTTTTAAATTTCACTTCCCCTCTATTTGATCCTGCTATTTCATTTCTTTTTAGCAACACAAGGTGCTGCATTTAAAAAATAGTTCAGTCTTGCCATTTGTACTAAAGCCTCCATACAGAATCATTTCATCTTTCTAATGATCTGGTCTTAATCATTATTCCCTCTTGCCCACACATACCACCAGAACACTAATCCCAGGATTCTTTTGTGATTAAAATTTTTTTTTATTTCTGAAGTGAATAAACATATAGTATCTTTCCTTTTCACCTCCTCTCCAATCTTTCTTCCCCTCCTCCCATCTTTGAAAAAGAAAGAAAAACAAAACCCTTGTAACATATACATAATCATATAAGACCCATGTCTAAAAATATATATTTCTCAATATTTACTCTTGAGTCTCTTTATTTCTCAGCAAATGTTTCATTTTATGATTTTTAATTTTTTTGTTTTTGTATCCTTCCCTGAAACCCAATTAAGTGTGGGTTATGAGTCACCCATTCTCCCACCTCATTTGGGGTTCCTAGTTCAAGAAATAATATTTCATAATTTCTACCTCGTCCTTTCTACTATCTAAAAGGGGACAACTTGTGCATATGTAGTGAGGGGAGGCTTGAGATAGGTAGTGAGTTGATTGAACAACTTTGTAGGCAAGTTTGGCTATAATGTGCCATATATTAAGAGGCAAAATATGAAATAAATCTGGAAAGGTAGTTTGGACCTAGATTGTAGAGTTTTTAGTCCCAGGCCTAAGGGGTTTGTATAGTAGAGCAGAAGGGAGATGCTGAATTGATCAAGGGAATAATGTGATTAGCCTTGTAAATGAGATGATATTTGGGGAAGGTAGTTTGATTGGATAGTAGATGTGATCAAAAGTCAAGATTTTTATTACATACCTGTTTTGTAAAGAGGGTTGTGTTTAAATAATTAAAAATATATGTAAGAAACAGTCCCTGCTTATTTGGGATGCACAGCTTAAGCAGAGGATAAGACATAATTACAGATAAATATGCATGATAAGTGTATTAGAGCATTAGAACACAATTCAAAAGGATCAAAGGGAAAGGCCAGTTTTACTTTCTGGTCAGGATGGGCTTCCTGAAAAAGATGATGATTGATTTAGACTTTAAAGGACAAGTATAGGAAGGAGAGGAAAAGTGGACATTCCAGGAAGAAGGAACAACTATGAGCAAGGGCGCAAAGGTGAGAGAGCACAGGACGTTTTTGGGGCAGAAAGTTGAGTTTGGTAGGAGCAGAGATTGTGGAAAAAAATTAGAATAAGATAATATTAGAAAGCTTGAGTGGCACCAGATTATGGAGAGCCTTGAAAGTCAGGCAAAATATTAATAGAGAGCAACTGAAGGTTTTTAAGAAGAAGAATATTATCACTGGGCCAATAGAAATGTGTGGAGGTAGAATGACATCTAAGAAAATGTACTGTTTGCCCTGCTTAATAGAGGTGCTGCTCCTTTTACTCTGTTTGGCAGATCCAGTTGACTTGACATTTGTCCCCAGAAGTCAGGGTGTCCCTTCCTGTGATAGAGTTGGAAATTTTGTTGTGCCTGGTGTGCCCCCCCCCCCCCCCATGGTTCTTCCAAATCCTTCTAATATGCAAGGATCTGCCTCTGCATTTGGTGGGGGAACCCTCCCCCAAAACAACAACAACTTAGTTACAGCACAAAAAGCCAGAAGAGATAATTAAAGGAAACTTCTGGAAACTGCAACCTTCCTTAAATGAAATAGTTGGATAGCACCGTGTCTTTCTAAAGTGGTTTTAGTTTCTTTAAGAGCCCCCTGAGCTTTCCAGCAATCTCAATCATGTAAAATTGATTGGGTGATGAGAACCCTGCTGTCACAGAAACTCTTTAAATGAGGTCTGGGTGAACAATGTCCAGGTATGTTGTTGAGGGACTAATTCTAGGATCCTAAAATGTAGAACCAGAGCATATCTTAAAGGTAATCTAGTTGAAGCTCTTTAGTTTGCAAATAAGGAAATTGAGAGGAAATGACTTGTCCAAAGACATAAAGGTAGTAACTTGCAGAGACAGGATTTGAACCCAGTGTCCTTTCTATTAGGTTCAGGTAGTGGTTCTTATAGCCCAACGTTTTTGGTCTTTTCCATATCTGAGAATATGATTAATTGGTTTCTTTTTGGTATTTGGCTGTATTGGAGTTTCCTCAGAGATCAGGAACAGTGTAAATTCTCCAGACAAATGATTAGTGAAATGAAGAAGCAGGAAGCCCACACTGGAAATGGGAGGGCAGAGACTTTGAAGTTAAGAGTTATGATCTTGCAGATCCTGGGAAGAAAGGCAAGACAGCAGGTCAAAAGCCAGACAAGCAAAAGTGGATATAATGTTCTGGGGAAGGGAAGAAATTGAAACAGAGTAGGAAGCTTCTTATTTCTGTTGTAGTAGAGACAACTGACTGAATTTCAGTGGCTTTGCCAGCATGGAATCTGAACTTGGCCAAGATGCTGTTGAGAGAACTTGCTGTGTAAGGCGTAGTAGAGATGTAGCTAAATTGTCTTAGAGGTCCTTTCCGACTTGTGAGATTCTGCAATTCCATAGTTCTTTGCTTGAGACAAAGTGTAAAGGCCAAGAAAAGGTGATCTTTCTTAACATATTCCTGGGATATTAGGGGATTGATATTGCAAACTAAGAAACCAGTTTAAATGGAGAGACTGAGACCAAATGACTTCAAAGAGAACTTGGTCATTTTGGGGGGAAGAAGGGGGAGATCCTTAATATCAGTGAGAAGACAATATTTTTTGAGGTTATTCAGCCAGCTATTCAGGCTCCATTATGTCCTCTGCTCTTTTCTGAGTGCTGCATGGGGGGGGGGGGGGAGGGGGCAGGGTTGGTAGATAAGAAAAAGTCTCAAGTCTCTGACTCAAGAAGGAAAAGGTGGCATAATGCAAGTAACTGGACTGAGAGGTCAGAGACCTGACTAATCATCCCTTCCTAGCACCACCACCACCACCAGGTAATTAATGATTCTAGGAGTGATGCCTTCTCTTGAGTTCCTCTTCTAACATTCTATGTTCTAAGATGACTCCTAGCTCTTCTCATTCTAAATCTAGAATCCTAACTATATAACCATAGCAAAGTGGGTCAGTGCATTAAATGAGGATTCCAGTAGTTATCCTTAGGCTGAGAATCTTGTCCACAGCTAGCTTTTTTTTATGACTCATAATAATGAGGTGTGAACTGGAAGACACCCACTATTTCCTTTCTCTCCGACTACGGTGGGTGAGCTTTTTAGGTTACATCTTATATCAGTCTATTCACCAGTTCATTCAGTGTAATCTGCCTTTCTTCCTAGGATCCAGAGGAGTCAGGGAGGAAGTAATATGAAAAGACTCTACCCCATTCTAATTTATAAGAGGAAAATACCTTCTAGGCAAAAATTGTTAGCCCATAGATGAATAAGCTGTTTGGAACTAAATGGGATCCTAGAAAAGAATGTCCGAACCGAAAAAGGCTGTGTCCCTCTCAGATTCCCTAGATTTGATTTCCCTTCCCAGCTTCTCTGATTCTTTGGGGTAGGTCACCACATCCACCTATTTATGGTTAAGTGACAAGAAGTGGGTATTGGCACATCTTTGCTCATTTCTCCCCCACAGATGATTGGAGTTGAATGATATCTGTATCTGGATGATAATTTCATTAACCATGGAAGACATTTGAAAATCATAGGGTTTTTTGGTTTTGTTTTTAAAGGGGGGGGCACAGATTCTGACATTACCTAAGGTATGGCTAGCAGTCCTTCCCTTGGTCCTGAGGCAGTACTGTATAAATACCAAAGGATTATTTGGTTTAACAGCAGGTCATGCAGAACTCTAGTCAATTTAACAATGCCATTGCCTAATTGGTTGCTCAGGGGAGTGTTAAAAGTCCATAGTATATATAGCTGGATTTCAGGAAGGCATTTGATACCTTTAGGGTATCCTTGTGGGCAAAGTGGCAAGTTGTGGATTATTACATGGATTTGAAATTGGTTGAATGACAGGACCTAATAAGTGAAGAGGTGACATGGTGTGAGTGGAAAGAATACAAGATTTGGAGTTGTAGGATCTGAATTTGAATCCCATGGTGTGATCCCTGGGCAAATCACTTTGGACCTCATTTTCTTCTATAAAATCAAGAGTTTGGATTAGGGTTCCTCTAAGGTTCTTGCTAAATTTCTAGCGGAGCCTCCCAGGGCTTGATCTTTGTCCTGATTGTTTAACACTGTGTGCTGACTTGGGTGAAGGTAAATGTTTACCAAATTTGTGGATGAAACAAAGTTTGGAAGGTATAGCTAAATGGGCAACAAGAATAAGGATCCCAAAATTCTGGTCTGAATAAAATGAGATATTATATTGATGTAAATTTTAGAAAGTAGAGTTTGGTTCAGAAAAAGGAAATTTGTACTGACAATCCATGCTATCCAGCAATGGAATAGGCATGTCTTGAAAAAAGAAGTGAAATCTGTCTTTGGACGCTGGATGACCACTTGTTTGGAAATGAAGAATCTTTTCCCTGGCTAACGTGTATGGCTTATCAGGTACAGTTTGAATCGGATGAGCTCTGAGAGTCTGTGATTAGATATGCCCTCATCCTCCAGCATCAGGGTGAGAGCCATCTTGGCGTTTTTGGTTTTCTCTCTATTCCCAATGGATGTGGATACGTCAAATGAGTAAATATTCATTCATTCGATATGCCTGCTCCTTGGTAAATGGAAATTAGAACCCAGTCATGGTAAGGCAGTAGAGAGAAAAGATTCACCCTAGGCTCCTTGTCACTTCATTGTTTGTTTTGAACAAAATGTTACTTCACATTTCATCCCTTCTTTTCACCTTGGGCTTTCTGTTCTATTATTCCAGGTTCTGGGATTCAAGTTTTTAACATGTTATCTCTTGTGCTCTGTCTCTGAAACACAGTTTTCCTAAAAGAAAGCATATGCATGTACACGACTGTGGCAACAGCTCTCTCTCTCAGTCTTCTCTCTCTCCCTGTCTCAGTGTCTCTCTTTCCTCCCCTCTGCCTCCCTGATGGTGAGAACCTTTCTAGTTGTTAGTCATATGAATTCTAAGGCAGATGAGATCGCACCCTAGAAATTTCATTCTGGGAGAGAGGAGATGCTATCAGCCTCAGAGCAATATTTTGAGAGAAGAGGATAGGAAAAAATTTTGGAGGTGAACCCTCCACAAATAAAGATTGGTGTTTTTTAAGAATGTCAGGAAAGGTAATTGCTCTGAAGAATCATGTAGGACTTTGGGAAGTGGCTCAGTTGTTGGGAGTTCTCATTTCCATAATGATGTCATTTAATCTTGGTGGGGGCCAGGGATTGGATTGGAGGGAGTGATCAAAAGGCATTCACTGGACTCCAGAGAAACAGATTTCTTATAATCTATTCTAAAAATTCTAGGTTTATTTCCTTTTTTAGAAAAAAGTTCATTTCTTTTGGAAAATCAATTTGAGTATTTATTCATGTTGACAGTCAGGAAGTTCTTCTTTAACTTGGACATAAGTAATTTATGCTTCAAAGATTCCCCTCCTCCCCCTTGTACAAATGGAGAACAGCTGGCCATGATTATTTTTATATAACATTTTTTCCTAGGTGTGAAAACTTGTTTGGCTGTCTCTTTTCAAAGTAATTTTATCTTTTAAAAGTATGGCATGAATTTCACAAAATCTTAAATTCCTGAACTATTATAGCTAGCCTTTAGAACATGAAATGTTAGAATAAAGAATACTAGAGCTGGAAGGGGGCTTGGAATGTATAAAGTCAGAGTTGAAAGGAACCTTAGAGATTATTGAATTCCATTGTATCTTTTTACAAAGAGTTAGAGACTAAAATGACACTTGCCCAAGACAACACAAACTTGTATATAAAATGATTTTGATTTTGAGTTGGATCCTCCTTTCCACTTCAGCCTTTTGTCACATGTTTTCTTTATAAAGTGTGGCATAGTGGAAAGAAGATTGGATTGGGAGCCAGAGGATTGATGAATATTCAGATCTTAATTGATTCAGAATATTCAGAATATTCAGATGGTTTTCATTCTATCTCTATAACCTTGGACAAGTCAGCTTCTTTTCTCTTGCCCTCAACTTTCTCATCTATAAAGTGAGGTTGGAGAAAATAATTTCTAAGGGCACTTTTGGCTCTAGTAGCAGTCTGGTGTTCTTAGAGGCACTAATCATTGGCTGACAGGTTTGTCCCGTTTTCCTTTCTAGGGCCAGCCTTAATGCAGTCTAGATAGTTTCTGCTGTCTTTCCATGGTTTGGTTCTGAGACCATGTCCTTCTCCCTTTAATCCCCCTCCCAAAGACCAGCCCACTCACTCTGCTTTTTTTGAAGTCATCCTCATGGGTATGAAGTGAGTGTGGGAGACATACACACAATATTGGCTCTTATTTGTGGTCCTCCCTGAGCTTTTGCGAACAGTATCCGCTTCCTGAATGGATCCTGGAGTCTTTGCTGGAGGCTGGCCTCAGCTTGATTTCTAGATCCCTTTGAGATGCTGACACAGGCTACAGAGTATTTTTGCTTCTCTGTATTTTTGTTTACGTCGTGCTATATGATAAGTCTGCCTGTGTGACCAAATGAAAGTCACTTAACCCTCTCTAGGCCTGGAGTTTTTTTTCCTCAGTTGTAAAACTTTTTGGTTAGATACATCTCATCTCTAAGGTGTCCCCTCTAGCTCTTGACACTGTACTTACATTTCACATTCTAAGGGCCTTTCTGTCTCTTAAGTCCTTGGTATTATGTGACAACCTTGGAAGATGCTTTTGGGCCAAGTGAGGTTAGCCTCATTTTTCAGATGAAAGAAAAGGGAGGCTTTTGTTTTAAACTGAAGAAATAGAATAGGCTGTATGAGCACTCGTCAGAATTCTCTGAAAGGGAATTCATGCTTCAGGCTTGACTACATGATTTCCGAGGCTTTTTCTAGGTCAGAGATTCTTTAATTTTATAACATTTGTTAAGAGTGTTAGCATCCAGGGTGCTTTATCATCCTGGCAGCTTCCTTAGTGAACAGTATGCTTTATTGCTTCACCCACAGAGAGGGCTCATAGTACTCGTTTTATCTGAAAGCTGCTTGGGGTTGAGGCATACAGATCTGAAATGGTTGGTTTGACTGGTTCTAGTGAACTGATGTTCTTTCAAACTCCGGAACAAAATGAATTCTTAGGTCCTTCGAGTTCTCACATTCTATGTTCTAAGATCCTGTCCATCCCTCACACTGTGTTTTTAAAGATCCAGCAATTTCTAACATTGTGTGTTTTATGATCCCTTCTAACTCTAATATTAATGCTGGGCCAAGATTCTGACTCAATGAAATCCAACCCTCAGTTGTTTGTTGTTATTGTTTTTTCAACCTCTTGGATGGTAGCATGTGTAACTGTAGCCACAGGTGAAAAAGAATTATAATGTCCTAACACAGCACTGTTGAACACAGAGAAAAACCCTTGTTAGATTACAAGCTATATCTTCTCAGTTGGCCATTCTCCTATGAGACGTAGCCAAGTTATTGTAATCAAGTACTTTGTTTTCTTTGAACATGAAATTGTAAATACTGTAATTTGTGGTGGAAAGTCATTTGGCAATAACCTTTATTGTTTGCACTGCTGAAAAAGAAAAAACCCAGAACACCACCAGCCAAGGTGTAATCTCAGCAACTTAATATATGATTGTACTTTGGGAATTGCTTGTACCATGGGATTTTTAACCTGGGGTAATGGATTTTATGGCACCCAACTATGAATGTGAATTTGACTCCAATGCTGTTTTGTATCAGACTCTACCCCTCCTCCCCGCAGACCTGTATGTTCCCTCTGCCCAACTGCTTTCACGAGAGGCTCCTTTCCTGAGGTTCCTCAATAGAGCACTCCTGGGAGCTGCCCAGCCTGGGGGCTCGGAGCCTCAGCTCTGCTTTGCTCCCATTCCTGCCCTGTGTTCTTTGCCATAGACTGTCCTTTGGTTCTGCTGTTGTCTGTAATACCCTGCCATATTATGTTTCTTTCACTAATTAACTCTAAATAAAAGCTTCTGGCTGAAAAAAGAAAAAAGAAAAAAGGAAAGAAAACTGGGTGAGTTATTTCATGAAGATCTGGATTTTCAAAACTGTGAAGGATTTATAATGTTGGAGATCCTTCCAATTCTGAGTTTCTTCAGTATTAAAAATAATTAGCAGCTGCCATTTTTGGTAGCACGTGGTGGTTTTACAGACTTGTTCTCCTTATCACATACCTTCATGGCAGGCAGGCAGGCAGGCAGGCAGGTTATTCCCAGTTCACAAACGAGGGCACTGAGGCTCAGCAGAGAGATGACTTGCCAAAGGGAGGAAGCAGTAGTTTCACAGGACTCACATCTAGTTCTCCTTTCTGATCTTTCTAGGACTTTCCCCCACAGATTATTGTGTTTTGAAAAGAGCCTTAAATTTTTTTAGTCAGAAGATTTGGCTTCGAAACAGGTTCTTTATGTTGCCTCCTAGCTGTGTGACTTTGGAGTAGTCACCTGAACCTGTTCTTTTAGCTGTAAAATAGGGATAGTGACTCTTGGACTTCCTACTTTTCAGGTGTAAGGATAAAATGATCTGGGAATGCATGCAATTCAACAAACAATTCAGTGACCCCGTGTTTAAGGCACTGTGCTAGATACCTTTAAGCACTGTTTTGATGATTATACCACTTTGCCTCTTCACACTAAATCCCAGGAAGACCTCCTTGTTCTGTCTTGGCATTTCCCCTGGTAACATCCCTTAGTGATCATGAATTTGAGTATGCCATTTTTCCTTTCTAGGCATGACTGACTATATAAGAAAAGAGCGGACACAACCTCTATGGCTCCTTTCAGTACTAATCTCACATTGTTTTAGAATCATGAAGGGCTGACTTCTCCTGGTGAGGCCTGGGGGGAGCTGCATGAGACAGAAGCCTGGTTATAGACTGAAAGGGAAACTGCCAGATTATCTGAGGCTCTTTACCCACTTTAGTTTTTGCAAAAATCCCCTATTCCCTTACCTTTGCCTCGTTCTGCTCCACCCATAACCTGTTTTAGTTAAAGCCCGGAGAACCAGACCTGTGATAGAAAATGATTCAAAAGCTCTTGGAGCTTGTCCTGCACTTTACTCATTCCCAGCTTGGTAGAGGTAGAACACATGAAATCGGGAGGCCTGGATTCCAATCCCAGGAACACGGAGGAGCCCTTTCCCTTCTCTGAAGAGGCAATGAGCGGGATTAGTGGTAAGTGGTTGGGTGAAAGGTGCAAAGAGACAGACTTCAACTTAGTTTAGGAAAAACTATCAACAGAACCATCCAAAACATTGAACCAAAATTTATTAATTGCTATGTGCCCCAGGCACTGTGTTTAATCTTGGAGATACAAAGAAAAAGCAAAACCAACCCCTGAGGCCCTCTAATGGAAGAGACTATGTATAAATCAATATGTAAGAAAAACACAGGAGAGGAAAGGTGAAAAGTAAAGGGGATGACAGTAGTAGTAGCTGGTGGGATCAAGAAAGGTCTAGAGAACAGGTGGGTGGTTCTTGAGCTCAGTCTTAAAGTCAGTCAGGGATTCTAAAGGCAGGAGAGTGCATATTCCAGGCCTCAGGAACAGCCAGAACAAAAGCAGGGAGATGGGAGACTAGGAGGGACAGTTTTCAGATCAGCAGGTAAGCCAGGATGGCTAGACTATATAGAGTATTATGAAGGGGAAAAGACGTTAACAGGACTGGAAATACAGGAAGGGGCCAGGTTGTTAAGAACTTTAAATGCCAAAAGATTTTTCATATTTGGTCCTAGATGTAATAGGGAGTCACTGAAGTTTATTGAACTGGGGGAGTAGGGGTGGTCAGATTTACTTTTTTAGGAAAATCACTGGCAGTTTACGAGTTAGAGAGGGGAAAGACCAGTGCAAGGGTCAGCCAACTGAAACCAGGGAGGATAATCCTCCCAACTGCTTCTTGTTGTGCCCCCTGCAAACCAAGAATGATTTTTTTACATTTTAAAATGTTGTAAAATGTACATACCATTCTTAGATGAAGGACTCAGGTTAAGAGCTGAATTTGGCCCATTTGCTGACCCAGTGATTGAACCCAAGGAATCTGATGAGATCATTAAGCTTGTGAGCAAGAAGAGAGAAAGGAGGTTGGGGGGAGGAGGAGGAGGAGGAGGGTGTGAAGTGGATGTAGATATGTAGATACGTAGACAGCATAGTGGGATGAGGCATGAAACAAACGAGCTCCAAGGGAGAAGAAGGTGGAGGTCTTCAGTCACAGGCCACATGATTCATTTGAGGTGGACATGATGCATTCTGGGGCGTTTTAGAGGTAGGGAGAAGGGCCTTTTTCGAGGAGACCCTATGGTGCGGCCCCTCCTGCCTGTTGGGGAGAGAGAAGGTGCCTGGCCCTTTTTCCCTCTCCTTGGGATAGATGTGTGGGTGTGGACTTTCCAGGACTTGGAGAAGACTCCCTCCTCTCACTCCACAACCACATCTGTTCAGTCGTCTTGGATCAACCCTAGCCCTGCTGATCGACTGTGTGAGATCATGGGCAACTTAGTTCATCTCTTCCTGGTTCCTTTTCTACCAAACAAGTGGGGAGAAGGCAGGATTTGGACTAGAAGATACCAAAATCCTTTGGGTTCAAGACTGGTTTTCCTTTGCCCAATATTAGAGGAGCTCAAGAGCACAGCCCAGAAATACACCTATTATTTCTCCTGAGGAACTGCCATGAGCTGAGGGCCCCAGTTCAGTTCCCCCGCGACTTAAATATTTGGGAAATATGGTGGCTGAGCTGTGGCCTGGCCTTACAAAGCTTTTAGGAGCCAGGCCAGGAGGGAATGAGGGTACCAGTTAATTTGGTAAAAATCTTCTTCTGCATCCTTGCTTGAACCATGAAAAAAGCTTCAGTTTTGTCCCGACCCCACAACAGTTGAAAGTTCAGGGCACATGGCAGGGCAGAAGAGGCACGAACAAGGAAGCCCAGCTTGGAAGTCAGTCATCATTGCCTAGGAAAAAGGAGCCAGCACATGTAGGAGGCACCCTGCCCTTGGGATCATGGGGTTCAGGCTTCCCTCAGGCTAGGAGGAGGTGAGCCTCATCCTGGCAAAGTGAAAATCACTGGGTTTAGAGTTAGGAAGTTTGAATTGAAGACCTGGCGGTCTTCTAAGTCACGTTACTACCAGGAATTAACACAAAAATATGCCTAGCATTCAGAGACAGGCCCCGTGTTCTTATCATCCTTGTTTCACCTGACAGGGGTCTCCGGTTTTTGGTTTTTAAATTTATAAACTTTAAAGCCCTGTAACAAACTGTATTCTAAATCTGTAGTGACTGGAAAGAAAGGGGTGCTTTTTCCTTGGTGGGAGGCAAAAAGGATAATCACGAGCAGCAGAATATAGAAAAGATAACTGAAAACAGTAGAACAGCCATCCCAAAGAGGTGGCAACGGAAACAGCTTTGGGAGTCTTGGGGGATGAGGCCTGTGAGGGAGCTTTGGTTTACTGCATCTGTCCCTATTTGGGACCTGGTTTCAAATGCCAGTGTTACTGCTGCCTTTGTCAACAAGTCACTTTTGTCTCTGGGCCTCAGTTTCCATAACTCTAAAATGAAAATTTTGGACTAGTCTGTGTTGTTGGGTCTGTGAACTTAAAAAAAATTTGAAGGGTAAGTTTCAATATAATTGGTTTCCTTTGTAATCTTTTATGCATTTAAAAATGTTAATTGTGAAAAGGGTTTCTTCATGTAGGCTCATGACAAGGTTCTGATCTTGAATGCTCTCCCAGGTTTATAACTGTATAGTACAGGCCCTTATTATAACTTAGCTTCTTAACAGGTACCCCCAACTGTCCTTTGCTCTTCATACTGCCTGAGTAACTTCCTTAACCTTTCTAGCCTTCTCTCCTAATTCAATTCCTTTTAACTGAACTGGGCAACCCCCAACATACGATTTGCATTCTCCATGCTTATCCTTTGAACTGTCCTCTCTCCCTTTGCCTGCTGCATCCCTCCCCTGTTCAACTTTAAAACACAAATCGATGCTACCATGAAACCGTTACTAACCCACCCTCCCCCCATCTCTCCCGACCCTCTTCACATAATACTGTTTTCCACATCTTGTTTGTGTACGGAGTTTGTATCTTATCCCTCTGTTAGCCTGTGAGCTCCATGAGGGCAGGGAGCATGTCTTGTCCAGACTGTGTGTATCTCTCCAGTGTTCTTCACACAGAAGGTGCTCAATAAATATCTGAATCTCAGTCTTTGCTTTCAGTGATTTCTTCCGGGGGTGGGCTCCCATATGGAATAGGGAAGACTTTTCTTGTTGCACTAAAGGAGAGAACTAAAAGAAATGGAAGTTATAGGGACATCTGGACACAGAAGAAGCTAAAAGCCGGTCAGCAGCATTGCCTCCTGAACTTGAGTTCCCATCACTCTTAAAGTGTTCAAAAGGAGGCTGGATGAGCAGCATAGGCAGGGATGCGGGAGGGTGGGGTCACACTTGGAGCAGAGAATCTCTCTCTACTGTGGGGAATTCATTCCTACTACCCTTCAGTTTTAGGGTCACATATTTGGAGATTAAACATATAAGCATACCTTCATTTTTTCTATGAAGAGGCCCAAAATCACAGGATTTGAACTTGGGCCCTTGGATTACAAGTTCAGTGGCAAGCAGAGAAATCTGTGTGCTCTATGTTTCTAGGACCCAGGTAAGTTTAGAGCAAAGAACTCAACAGAAAAAGCACTGGAATTGGGGAGTCAGATTGAAATTGCCACTTCCTTTAGGCAAGTTGCTCCCTAAGTGACATTCTTTCACACCACCTATATTGGGCTACCTCTCCTGCTTTGGTAGCAAAGAAATGTAAGTAGTTATCCCCCAGCCAAAGGAAGCTTACCAAGGGGTAAGCTCTTGAGATGTAGAGAAAGAATCTATGGGATACTAATAAAATGCAATTTAAAATGGTTTCAGATACACTGTTAATGGCACTATGCATTGAGAAGATGGAGAGGAGGCCTTGGCTGGGCTTCCCCATATCCTCTACTTTTCCATTTACAGCTAGTAAGAAGGAAGGAGGAATCCATTTGCCTAAAAACACCGCATAAGGGTCTGCTGCCAGGTCTCTCCAGAGCAGCCACTCTACTCCTGGAAGCTGGGGAGGCAAGCAGAAAGCTCTGAACCTGCAGTTACTTCTTCTGTTTTGCCTCAAGCCCCCAGTATGGCCTCATGGCTTACTATGTGTCCATGAGTCATAGAAACATCAGTAAGTCAATTCATTTCAATGAGTTCTGAGTCAAGAGGACCTGGGTTCAAATTGCACTTTTGCCACTTAACTAAGTGTGGTTTGGGGCAAGCTTTTTTCCTGTTTGGCTCTTATTCACCCTGTCTGGAAAATGACCAATTCAGTAAACCTTTATTAATTATTAAGCATTGATTATACTTAATATCAACTCCATGCAAAGCACTGGGGGAAATAAGTTAAATGAGACAATGTCCCTTTCCTTTGTGGAACTTAAAAGCCAGGAAAATAAACACATTAATATACAATTTTATGAGATTACATTAAAAAGCCAAAACACTGAACTGGGCTATTGGGCAAAGCTTCCTCAAAGAGGTACCTTTGTTAGTTAGGCTGGTTAAGAATTTATTAGGTGAAGGAGAATAATTGGGTACCCATTGGGGGCCTGATCCCAGATCATCTGGCTGCAAAGTTAGTCCTCTTTCTACTGAGCCCTGAAGAGAGCACAGACTTGGTGAAGTACCAGTAGGAGAGCCAAAAGCATGTAGCTGGAGTATAGGGTGCACGAGATAAGGCCTGGACAGTCAGACTGATTTTGGTCTTGAAATCACAAAGTGTTTTCCACGTAACAGACTTTTGCATTAGTAGACCAAGATCTGTCCTGAAGAGCAGAATGAGCTCCCCAGCCTGCTGGCAAGTCCCTTAGCCATGCTGCCCTTGTACCTCCCTTATCCACAAGAAGCAAATATTTCAGCAATTTTGTTAACCTCACTGAGGCTTCTCTAAGCGGAATCTTCCCCCTAGGCTCTGCATAGAGCAGGTACTTGATGTTTGCCCAGTTGAACTAAATGGTCTGAAAAGGACTGGTGGTCAGGGCCAGTGTGTGTGTGTGTGTGTGTGCCTTAGATAACTTATTTTTCAAACCTCATCTAAGTCCACAGGTGGCTTTTGAGTTTTTACTCCCAAAATAACACATAGTGGAGAATGCTGGAAAAGTTTTATCTGGCACCAAAACCATTTCAGAACATATTCAAACCCCTAAGTGATGGAAACCAGCCTTAAAAGAGAGGAAGTGACAAGGCCTCCAACTGAAGAGGATGATATCGTCCAGAGCTCGGGGACTCCCATTTAAGTTTTCGGAGCTATCCTTCCTTTAGCAGAGATGGGGGAGTCTTTACTTGTCTTCGTGTTATTCTGCAATAATACGGTGAGTTGGGGAATGGGAGGAGAAGCATGGCTGGGGATTGGCTAATGAAAACCATTTTTTTATAGCAAAATGCTCAAGGAATACTTTAAGAGAGCTGTATTTCCATATTTCAGCACTTTTGCGACCTTAGAAGAGGCACAATTTGCCTAAAGTCAAAACAAAAACTGGAAAAATCTCTGTGCCTGCCGGCTGACCTCTGGTGACAAGCTTCTCCAAACTACAAGGGCCCAGTCCAGGACAAAAGACACTGTCTCTTGCTGGGTGTCCCCTGAACTGACCCAGCTTCTGTTCACTGGTGCTTTCAAGACAAATGTTTTGTCAGTGGGATGAATACCTATGCTTATTAAAATGAAATAAAACCAAAGAAATAGTAATACAATGTTACTGGTTTATATTTCAATTCATAAAGTTTACACACTGAAACTACCCCAGCACAATGTCCACACAACTTAATATTGGACACACAGTTGTTGATTTGGGTGATTAAACAATAAAGATGATGGAAGCAGTTAAGGAAAGGGTTTGGGTAGAGAAGCCGCATGTCACCTCCGTCGTCACAGGTCACATTAGCGAGCATTAGTACAGTCAATGAGAAAAGAAGTACGAAATAAACCGAGTCTCTTTATATACAAACCAGTGTCTCTTCTTGTAACCAGCTTGCTCACACTGCACACGGTAAGGAAAAAAAGAATCCACTGATACAAGAGAGATCTGTCAGCACAACATAAGCCATTATAAATTAAAAATGAAAGTGAAAATAACAATCTTTTAAAAAAGGAACAAGGTGCTAAAATCTTCATTCGATAGCTTTCAAGTGAGAACTTCGAGCCAGTGTGAAGGGGAGGGAGGCCCAGGCCCAGGAAGTGCTCCGAGAACAGGGCTCCGGAAACCCTGCTCCCAGGGCCAGTCTGAGCAGGTGCCACGTCCCTGGAAAGTCAGTGAAAGTCTATAGCTGGTGAGTCCCGGAGCACCACTACCTCGCTGCAAGTGCAGATAACAGACATAACACATCCCGAAAGACCAACTACATGTGTACAGTTCAGTTTCTCCTCATTCATACATACATATGTGCAAACTAAAAACTTTGATGTTGGGGAACTTGTCTTGTCATGGCAGGAGGGGAAGAAAAAGGAACAGACCTCAAACGGAATCAGTTGTCCAAACGACCACATAATTAAGTAGTTACACGTCAGCAGTCCTGGTGTTGAGATTCCAATACGGTTGATTTTAGGTGGGCTTCGGAAAAACCAGTTAGATCTGTCTATATGACACAACAAGTAAAATGACACTGCCCCAATGTTGATTATTTCAAGCCTCACATTCAAAGACAAGTCACCCAGCTTGGAGCTGTGAAGTCATTTGGCAGCTAGTGCTTTAAAAAAAATGAATTGCATAGAATTGATTAGAAACATGTAAATAATGCCAAACAGAAAGATGTGCGGTGAGTTGTCTAACGAAACCAGATGGTGCCAGTCGTGAAACCCTCACATTTTTCTCCTTTTAAAAAACTCCCAGGATCCTCCCTGGAAGGAACCCTTTCAGACAGACTTCTGAGTTGTGTTCTTGGTTAGTGACATTCCGCCCCTGTCATTCTCTCTCTGAATATATACATACAGGTGTGTGCACGTATGTACACATACAGAAATGTGCATACAGTTACACGTATATACACACATGTATGTATGTTTGCAGGCATGCGTATGTGTGCAGCTGTGTGTGTGTGTCTACACACCCATGGTCACACACAAATTAAGGTAAAAAAAAAATCCAAACTGACCCAAAGATCCCTTCACCTACAATGTAAACTTGGCCACAGGGTAGGGTAAGTTTTCATACCTACTTTGACTGTGAAAAAGGCCTCTTAGGGGGTCTCACAATAGAGTGCTTCTCAGAAGAGTTTCAGTCTAGCTAGAACACCTGTTAAATATCAGTAGTATGGAGAGTCCTACACAGGAAGCCTGGTTTTGCATGTTTCCATCCACTTTATCATTGATCTATTAAAATCCTGACATGCTGCTGCTGTGTTTCTAGATTATATACACTCTGGTCCTCTGACATGTCACAGAATCAAACGTCTGGCCGAGGAAGGCAGCCCAAGGTGGTGTGTGTTAAGAAGAAGATGTCCATCTGGAGGCGTCGCCTCAACACGTCTCTTTCCCTTGGACACCAGTCACTGTCTTTATGGAACTTATGGTTCGGTTGAACCAAGTCTTCTTGGCAGCCTGGACCTCATTTAGTGCAAGACCCAAATGGTGTTCCAGGTCCTGAAAAAGAAAACATTTGGACCACAATTACATTTCTGCTGGTGCCGCCATCAAAACACCTCCATGGAGTGGAAGAGTAAGCAACAACAAGTCTAGCTTTCTTCTGGTCCTAGGCCCAAAACCTGTCTGTGTTGAGACCCGAGGCAAACCGGTTCACTTTTCAGTCTGTTTCTTTATCACTAATTTATGATAATACCTGTAATATGCATCTTATGAGGTGGTAGGGCCTAATGGATGGAGTAAGGAAGAAACGGGCTCAATTCCCACTTTTGCCACACTTGGGGCAAGTCATTCTCCAAGACTACACTGAAAAGGAGGCCCCCAGGCACAGCACTAGCAGAGGTGGTTCTCTCTCTTCAGAAGTAGCCCCAAAAGTCCTACCAAATGGGCTATCCACCCTTTAGGTGCTTGCTGCCTCTTGCTGTATAGAGTCATGGAATTTAGATCTCAGAAGGGACTTTAGAGATAACTTAGACAAAGCGGACAAACTGAGGTCCTGTTGGACTCCATAGTCACTCTCCTCTGTACCATGCTGCCTCCTTACATCAACTCTGCTCTGTGAAGTGGGGTATTTTTTGGCCAACTGCTCATTTTGACATTGTTCCTACAGAGCCAACTGTCTACTAGAATAATGCTGTTTTGCCTAAAGTTTCTTCCCTAGAACCAACACTGACAGTGCTCAGATGCCAAGGTTTTGGTTCTTTAATATCTTATTAATACTCTGTCACATGTCATTAATTTATGCATTGCCCTGCCCACTCATTCAGCTAAATTGTTTTTTTAGGTTCAAGGTAGGATAGGAGGGTACAAAAAAGGAGAAGACAATGCTCCTCTCATTTCTAATAGGTCTTCCCGTGTAGTATGGAAGTAAAAGGCATGTACAAATAACTTGGATACCACAGGAATCTGAATATAGTCTAGCTTTCTCTCCTCTTCCTCTCTAGATCTGGCTTAGAGAAAAATGTGCAGCCCATAGCAATGAGGCTATTTTTCTATGTATATCTTTACATTCTTTTCTTTCAAAGAAATGGCACATTAAGGGTGTGGCTTTATACTACAACCAAAATGGGTAAAAGACAGGCTGTGATAGGGACCAGGCAAGTGCAGGATAAAATTATGGCTACATTTCAGTGGGATTTCAACTCCTGCCTATTACATATCTTTGAAAGGAAAGAACCTTTCAAACTTTCTTTGGTCATAGAAGGCAGAGGAAAGGACATGAGTGGACAATACTTTTCTTTCTATCCTGAAAATCTACAGGGCATTAGAATATTAGAGATCTTCATGACTGATCATCCAGTACAAAAACAGTTAAGTAGTCTTTAAATCAACTAAAAATCATTCCCATGACTTTCTAGGACAAATCCTGAATTTCTTCCCCCAAGAACTAACACTACTGCAAGGTCCTTCGCTCTCTTGCTGCCAGTGGCATTTCTCACCTGGATTTTACATTCTGCTTCAACCAACTGCAATTTGGTTTGTGCCAGTTCCAGCTCCATTTCCCTCAGCTGGTTTTTCAACGTCTCCTTCTCTTCATCTGTATCTTCGTCTGAGGCTTCAGTGGCTGAGCTGATAACCTTCACACGCCCTTCCTTGTTGAAGAACTCCCTGCAGCGCTCACAGTCATCCACTTTATGCTAAAATCAGGGGGCAGACAGTCAAGGGCAATGTTATGGACTGGCCCACAGGGAAAGAGGGATTACTCCCCCCCCCTTTCCTTTCAAAAAACATATCGCTTTTTATCAGTATTTTTCCTTCTTAAATTACAGTTATCCCAAGTAATCCTCCCCCTTCCCTCTCCAAAAGCCATGCCCTATAATAAAATAGTATTTTTTAAAAGAGGGAAAAAAATCAGTTCAACTGATCAATTTATTGAAAAAGTTCCCCAAAGGGCACAATTTCTAACAGCTGTGGGCCTCCTCCCTCCACAAAGGAGTCTGTTGGTATATCCTCTCTTCTCTTCATTTGGGTCCTGTTGGGTCTTTATAATTTTGTTGCATTCAGTTAGGGTGTTTTGGTGTGTGGTTGCTCTTTCCATTGGCATTGTTGCCATTACTGTGTGGAATATTTTCTTGGCTCTGCTTACATTCATCATTTCTTACAGGGCAGTAAGAAGGTACCAGTTTGTTTAGCCTTGCCTCAATTAGTGGATATCTACCTTGTTTCCAACTCTTTATAACTCTTTATAAATATTTGGTGTATGTGGAGACTTTCTTCTTATACATAGCTTCCTTGGGGCATTATGTCCAGTAATGGAGTCGCTGGTTCAAAGCCATGGACATTTTAGTCATGTTATTTGCAAAATTTCAAACTGCTTTCCAAAATGGTTGTATCATTTTATAGCTCTACCAAAAATGTATTAGTGCCCACCAAAGTTGCGTTGTAAGGTTTTGGTTGTTTTAGAGGGATTTACTTTCCTGAAGCAGGCATCCAGTAGGTGATGTGAAAAATCCTTTCCTAAAAATGCTATAGATCAAGCTTTGAAATACACTGTAAGTAACAATATGTAATTTCATATAAAAAAATGTAACTGAGAGAGCAGAATACCATTTTATCTAGAATCTTGGTATGTCAAAGCTGCAAAGAATAACTAGATGTACATCATAGAAGAGAGTGTTAGAACTGGAAGAGATCTTGGAACTGAGAATGATAGAGCTGGAAAGTACACTGGAACCCAGAATGTTGGGGATTGGCTATCCCAGTGCTTAGCGCAGGCCTGGTACAAAGTAAGCACTTAATGTCATATAATTGCTACCATAAAACTAGTTGGCATCTGCCTGATGCTCAATTCAACAGAATAGCTGAAGAAACTTTAAAAACAAACAAACCTTGAAGACTAAACTAAAGGATCAAGAGGACAGGAGGCTGTTCCCCTACACCCCCAAATGTGTCAGGCAGGAGATGTAAAACACTGAGCCTCCTATTCACATCTGAGTAGGGCCAGAGCCCTGAGGTCTTTCTAGCTCAGGTCTTTCTGAGTCCTCCTGGCCTGAATGACGACCTTCCTTTGACTTTGCAGGCTTGTGGAAAGCAGTCAAACAAGGAAATATTCAATTGATGAAATCACTTCAAATCAGAACCATGATTAAACAAACTTGTCAACTTTTTCTCTGCTAGAGTCCTTCCTCTGCCTACATTTTATATATGGTGGCAACTCTGGGTTCTCAAAGGTGCTGGAAAATAGAATGTGAGCACTGAGCAAGTACTCATTAAGCCACGGCTGCCTGTCTGTTTAATGGAGTGTATGTGTGTTTATGTGTGTGTGAGAGAATATAAACACACATACACACATGTACAACATGACCTTTCTACAGATACATATACCTGCAATAGGCTCCATTTTTTTTGAGGAATTTCTAATAACGACTGACATAATATAGCAATGTGAGGAGTTCACTAAAATGGGCCTATTATTTGAAATAATCTTTTTAGATTCGTCATAGACATTATTGCCAGTAGGGATCTTAAAGGTCTTTTAGTTTAACCTCTTCTTTTGATAAATGAGGAAACCAGGGAAGTGACTTATTTGAAGTCAATGATGAGTTTCTGACAGAGCTGGGAGTTAAATAGTTCCCTTATTGTTAATCTAGTGCTAAGAAAGATGAGTCTTTTCCTGGTAGAAAAGAGCACTGGACAGAAGGCATAAAACCCAAATTCCAGTCCAGACTCTTACCATTTATCAGCTTTGAGACTGGGCAACTTCCTCAGTGTCATCATCTGTCAAGTTAGGAAACTGGCCCTGATAAAGTCTAAGGGGTCCCTCTTCTGCTGTTCTCAGGTCTATTCCTATCTTAACATTCTGTGATTCTGGCCCTAAAGGCCCTGTTACATTGTAATCTCCTCATGGGAAGTAAGGTTTACACACCATGTTTCCACAATACTGGAAAATGTCATTGCCTGGTAGCCAACGGACTGTAGCAAAAATTCAGAAATGCCTTGCCTTAAATTAAAAGCAAACTGTACCAATCCACAAATGAAAGTCACTTACCCGAATTTTTTCAATTTCTGCTTTATTCACCGACTGCTGCTTTTCCAATCTCTCACTCAACTGGGAACAAATCTGAAGAAACATGATCCATCTGAATCAGCTAAGCTTGGGTCTTGCTCAAGGTCACAGTAGGGCAGCAGAACTTGCTGGGATAGTTAGTGGGGGAGGTGACTGATATGTGGAGGTGCAAGGGGGGAGGACAAAAATGGGAACATTCAGGATGTAAGATCCTTCAGTTGTTTTAACATGTCCCTTGAAGGTAAGGCCTAAATGATCTATGAAAATGCGCTGAACACATAAAGTTGAATGAAGAGGCACAGAAAAAGAAAAAACAACCACTATATTCATGTATGTGAAATCAAGCCATTCCAAAGGGAGTACGAGATAGCACCTGCAGGTCACAAAGTTTCAGATTCATAGGGTCTGCCCTTAGATGTGTGTCTAACCTATGTTAACACAACAGATAGTCGGCTAAGTGTCTGCCATGTTGAGATAGCAAGGGATGGTGCAAAAGAGCACTGGATTCAGAGTCAGTAGACCTACGTTTGAATCTCAGTTTCTAGCACTAATTACCTATGTTGCCTTGGTTAAGTCACTTAACTCCTCTGAGTCTCAGTCTCCCCATCTGTAAAATGGAGACAATAGTAAAAATTACCTAACAGGATGGTTGTGAGGAAAGCTTTTTGGAAACCTCAAAATACTATAGGAATATGAGGAGTTATTATTACTGAAGGACTTATGGGGAGAGGTGAGAAGAATAGGTTTTTCCTAGGAAAGCATCTGCCAATATACACTAGAGGAGAAGGTAGCATCAGTGGACCAGTGGCACATACCTGCTTGTAATCACCAATGATAGAACTGTTTTTTTTAATCTCCGACTCTGCCTTGTCCAGCTCCCGGCGGCACATTTCTTTCAGCTAAAAGGAAACAGGGAATAAACAGAGTCCTAAAATTATGCATTTAATCACAACAAAGAACTAAAGGACTGCTTCTACAAGATTTTAGAGATGAGAAGGCCCAGCCTGGGAGAAAGAAGCTGTGGAACTGAGTCCTAAGCCTCATTCCTGAGCCTAAGTGGGCTTTATTTATATCCCTGGGTTTCATTTTTTCTCATTTGTAAAAAATGGGGATGATGAGAATAATTGTGTTTATAGGTACACATACTTCTAGGGCTTTGAGAGGAAAGCCTTTTAGAAATGTTGAAGTTCTTTATAAATGAGTAATTATCATTAAAAACAATGATGGTGATGATACTACATAGGTCAATGGTTAGAAAAACTATACTTTCAAACATTATGGAAATGTGTGTGGTTATTATCAGTTTCTGATATAGCCAACTTTCTGCTCTTTAAGCCAGTAGAAAGGAAAGCATTTGCTAGCTTAAACCACAGTCAGGCAAGAAACATTAAGTGCCTACTACATGCCAGTTACCGTGCTAAGTGCTAGCTGGGGATACAAAAAGGGGCAAAAGACACTCCCTTGTCTTCAGGTAACTCACAATCTCCTGTGGGAAACAAGTATGTATGGACAACCCATAGAGGAAAAACAGGAAAGAATTAAAAGAAGGAAGGCACCAGAACTGAAAAGGGCTGGGAAGTTTCCTTTAGATAACAAAATTTTATTTGGGAATAGAAGGAAACCAGTTGGCAGAGATGAGAAGGGGGATATTCCTGGAATGGGGGGACAGTCAGAGAAAATGCCTACTCTTAATATTAATAGGGAAATTAGGAGGGATATAGGGTTTGGGGGGAAAGATCATGAGTTTTGTTAGGGCATGTTGAATTAAAGATGTATACTTCCAGTTTGAAATGCTTAAAGGCAGCTAGAAATATAAGACTGGAGGTAAGCAGAGAGGTTGGTGAGAAATAGGGAGATTTGAGAATCATCATGAGAGATGATAATTAAATCTATGGGTGTTGGTGAGATCATCAGGTGAAACAGTACAGGGGGAGAAGAGGGCCCAAGACAGAGCCCTGGGGGACACACTCATGATAAGTGAGTGTGATCTGGATGAGGATTCAGCTAAGGAGCCTGAGGAATTGTCAGATATGTAGGAGGAGTATCAAAGGAGAGGAGTGTTCCAAAAACCTAGAGAAAAGAGGGCATCAAGGAGAAGATGATTAGTGCCAAATGTTGTAGAGAAAAGGCAATGGGAATGATTTGAGAACTAAAAGATAAGTGGTAACTTTCAAGAGAGTGGAATGATGCTCTTTTTTTCCATGGAATAATGAATTTAGAAGCCAGACTATAAGGAGTTAAATGAATAAGATCAGAGGAAGAGGAGGCATTTACTGCAGATGGCCTTTTCCAGTTTGGCAGCCAAGGACAGAAGAGATATGGGCTATTTAGTGAGGATGAAAGGATCAAATGAAGGTTTTTTTGAGGATGCTACCATCCTCAAATATAGGCATGCTTGTGGGCAGTAAGGAAAAAGCCACTAAAGAGGGAGAGATTGAAAATAAATGAAAGATTAGTGCAATAAAAATTATAAACAATAAGGGTCTATGGAAAGACAAATCAAAAATTAACTGGAAACTAAATAATCTAATGCTAAAAAAGGGGTGGGTCAAAGAACAAATTATAGAAACAATAACTTCATTAATGAGAATGACAACAAGGCAACGACATATCAAATTTTATGGCACACAGCCAAAATAGAACTTGGGAAAAATTTATATCTCTAAATGCTTATATCAATAAAACAGAGAAAAAGTGGATCAATTAATTGGGTGTGCAAATAAAAAAAACTAGAAGAACAAATCAAAAATCCCCAATTAAAGACTAAATTGGAAATCTTAAAAATTAAGGAGAAATTAATGAAATTGAAAGAGAACCATTGACGTAATAAATTAGAGTTGGTTTTACGAAAACACATAAAGTAGGCAGACCATGGATTAATTTGATTAAGAAAAGGAAAGAAGAAAATCAAATCATCCGTATCAAAAGTGAAAAGGGTGAACTCACTACCAATGAAGAGGAAATGAAAGCAATCATTAGGAGCTATTTTGTCCAATTAAATGCCAATAAATCTGACAATTTAAGTGAAATGGATGAATATTTTTAAAAAATATAAATTGCCCAGATTAACAAAAGAGGAAATAGAATACTTAAATAATCCCATCTCAGAAAAAGAAATTGAACAAACTATCAATGAACTCCCTAAGAAAAACTCTCCAGGGTCCAGATAGATTCACAAATGAATTCTATCAACATTTAAAGGACAATAATTCCAAATACTATACAAACTATTTGGGAAAATAGGCAGAAAGGGAATCCTACCACATTCTTTTTATAACATGAATATGGTACTGTTACCTAAGCCAGGAAGAGCTTAAAAACAGAGAAAGAAAAGTATAGGTACATTTCATTAATAAATATAGATGTAAAATTTTTAAATAAAATACTAGCAAAGAGACTACAGCAAAAGAACACAAGGATCATTCACTATGACTAGATGGGGTTTATACCAGGAATACAGGGCTAGTTTAATATTTGCAAAACCATCAGCATAATTGGCCATGTCAATAATCAAACAGAAATCATATGATTATCTCAATAGATGCATAAAAAGCCTTTGACAAAATACAACACCAATTCCTTTTAAAAACACTAGAAAGCATAGGAATATATGGATCATTCCTTAAAATGATAAATAGTATCTACCTAAAGCCATTAGCAAGTATCATCTGCAATGGGGCTAAGTTAGACACCTTCCCAATAAGACCAGGAGTGAGGCAAAGATGCCCATTATCAAATGCTAGTGGTAGCAATTAGAGAAGAAATTGAAGGGATTAAAATAGGCAATGAAGAAACTACCACTCTTTTTAAAATTATTTTTTTAAACCCTTACCTTCCATCTTTGAATTAATACTATGTATTAGTTCCAAGGCAGAAGAGCAGTAAGGGCTAGGCAATGGGGAGTAAGTGACTTGTTGCAGGCTTACACAGCTAGGAAGTGTCTGAGCTAGATCAGAAGCCAGTACCTTCTGTCTCTAGGGCTGACTCACAATCCACTGAGCCATACAGCTGCCCCCTAAACTATCACTCTTTGCCAATAATATGATGATATACTTAGAGTATCCTAGAGAACCAACTAATAAAGGTAAAGTTGCAAGATACAAAGGAAATCCACATAAATCATTGGCATTTCTATAGATTACCAACAAAGTTCAGGAGCAAGAAAGAGAAATTCCATTTAAAAATCACTCTTGACAATATAAAATATCTGGGAGTCTACTTGTCAAGACAAACCCGGGAATTATATGAACACAATTACAAAACACTTTTCACACAAATACACTTAGATCTAAACAAACGGAAAAATATTAATTGCTCATGGGTAGGCAGAGCTAATATAACAAAAATGACAACTCTACCTAAATTTATTTATTCAGTGTCATACCAATCAAATTACAAATAATTATTTTATAGAACTAGAGAAAATAAAAACAAAAATTATCTGAAGAACAAAAGGTCAAGACTATCAAGGGAATTAATGAAAAAAAAAAGTGAAGGAAGGTGGCCTAGTAGTTAGTACCAGATCTCAAACTGTACTATAAAGCAGTAATCATCAAAACAGTCTATAACTGGCTAAGGATCAGAATGGTGATCAATGGAGTAGATTAGATACACAATATACAGGGGCAAATGACATTAGCTAGCTGGCTCAGGGAATAGAGAACCAGGCCTGGAGAAAGGTGGTTCTGGGTTTAAATCAGGTCTCAGACACTTCTTAGCTGTGTGACCCTGGGCAAGTCAATTAACCCCCATGGCCCAGCCCTTATCACTTTTCTGTCTTAGAAGCAATATTTATTATCAACTCTAAGACAGAAGGTTAAAATTTGAAAAGAAATAAAAGAGTGGGAATGACAGAGGGGATGAGAAGGATTGGATAATACAGAAAATCCAAAACTTCGCTTCAAGTTTCAGGCACCATCTACAATAGCCTACGTGTTGTCTTTTTCAGCCCTTCCCTGGAATAAATATCAAATTCTAAGGGGTAGACAGAATAAGACTAGTATTTCATTTCTTTCCTATTCTCTAGATTCTCAGAAGGTGCTGATAAATGAGGAAATAGCTAAGAATAAGGATGAGTGGCAAAAGATACTTATCAATCAGTTGCACCATGTTATATAGCCCATCTGCCTAAGAACGAACTCTGAAGCATTTTTCAGAGAGAATAAGTTTTGGCAAAAGTTGAATTTGATTGGTACATAAGTAGTATTATACAATATGTCAATTTCAGGTGACAGCCTGAGTGTCACCTGTGTACATATGCAATGTTGAGAGCCTTTAAGGAAGGTTTCAGTATATCTGGAGGACCCTACTCCATCCCTCTTGGCCCCTTTTGGTGGTTATGGGAGGCCACGACCAAGAACTATGAAGGGGAAGACACAGAGGCTGTGATTCGCTGTCTGCTGATACCATGAAAAGCAATGGGCCATAGCCAGATCATCTAAGACGCCCAAGTCTACCCAGGCACCTGTCACAGCATCAGGAATATTAGACTTCACTTAACTCAAATTCATTTTATGGATGAGGAAACACACCCAAAGAGTTAGGAAAAGATAAGGCCAAGGTCACCCAGAGCTGTAATCCAAGCATAGTTCTGAAGTCTCCCAGGCTACTACTTCATGCCATTTGAAGGAAGGAAGCCTCTAGAGAAGTAGGTGTAGGACTGTAGTAATTCTTTCTTGCCATAAGGAAGCACAGACACTGATCTACTATCTCCTTTCCAGTTTTAATTATTAAGGGCTGTTAGGCTTTAAGCAGTAAATAAACAGAGCCTCTGGAGAGAAACATAACTAAGCTATCTCAGGTTTTTCTCATGCCAACAGGAAAGACCGCGTTTGTCCTAAATGATCGCCTTTCAATCCTTAATTATGGTAGGAGAGTGTGTTAGGATGCAGATTAATGACAGAGAGGAAGCTTAGAGCTAGAAAACTCAGAATGTCTGAGCTAGAAATGGGCTTGGAGAGCATCTAATCCCACTGCATTTCGCAGGTGAGGAAATGTAAGGCCAAGACTGGAGTAGTGACTTGCCCACAGCTCTACAGTGACTATGTTGTCCAGGCAGAGCTGGAACCCAAGCCCGTGATTCTGTGCTCTTCTGCCCTCCCTTACACTGCTCCCATGCTCCACTGCTTTCCCAGTGCGGGGTTGGGGTAGTGGGTGTCACCTGAGCAGACTCCTCTTCCAGCCGTCTCTTCTCCTCCTCTGCATCAATCAGCTTCTGTTTGGTCATCAGGAGCTCCTTATTCAGGGCATCAGCCTTCTCCTCAGCCTGCAACACAGACATATTGCATTGAAGGTGGTTAGGGAACCATGCAAAGACAGAACTGAAAGACCATCACGTCTAACACTCAACTTAAAGACAGGGAAACAGAGGCCAAGGAGGGGGAAGGAAGCGCCTTTTTTGCTGAAGGCCACGTGACTACTCAGTGGCAAGGCCAGGGGTAGACCCCAGGCCCAACCTCTGACCAAAGTAAAATCTTCTCTTTTCTTATCTTTAGTTGTGCCTCGTAAAGAAATGGCTCCAGGGAGCAGCTGGGTAGCTCAGTGGAGTGAGAGTCAGGCCTAGAGACAGGAGGTCCTAGGTTCAAACCCGGCCTCAGCCACTTCCCAGCTGTGTGACCCTGGGCAAGTCACTTGACCCCCATTGCCCACCCTTACCAATCTTCCACCTATGAGACAATATACCGAAGTACAAGGGTAAAAAAAAAAAAAGAAAAGAAATGGCTCCATTCCTCATTATCCAAGAATGACTCCTACTTGGCCTGCTGATTTTTTTCAACTGATCATGAAAGGACCTGGAACTTTTCAGCTCCCACTCATTTCCCTGGGTAAAAACCCATTTCTTTTAGCTTTTTAATAATCTGAAAAAAGAACTTTGGATGTGAGTATTGAAGAGCTGACACAAGAATGAATTACTGATCAAATTCTATCACATCAGCAAAAATTATCATGAGAAATTAAGTCTAGGAGATAAGAGGCTTTCCTATAAAGGTTGAAAAATAACTAAATATGCAAGAGAGAATGGATCCTTTCCGACCTGCCTTCAAACTGTAAATGGACCTATTAAAATGGTACAGAATGTCTGAGTGACACCTGAATGGTGTTTTAACAGAATGATAGGAATTCAATAAGCAGAAAAGGAAAGGAAGAGCATTCATCTGAGGTGAAAGGAATAGCAAACACATGGAAATGGGGCAAAGAGTACTTCTATCTGGCTTGAACATAAAATATATGGTGGATAGTACACAGGTGGATAATAACACGAGAAAGGTAGGATTATGCTACATTGTGGAGAGCTTTCAATGCCAGGAAAAGGAGTTTGAACTTTATTTCAATGTCAACAGCAAGCCACTGAGAAATTTTGAGCAGAGTAATGCTATAGTCAGCTCTATCCATACACAAAGAAGATTGATCTACTAGCAAATGGAGGGTCCATTTGAGTGGGGAGAGACAAATGATAAGCCCTATTAGTAGGCTACTACCAAAGTCTGGCAGTGGTGAAAGAAAGAAAGTGCCAGATGCAAGTTAAATTGTGGAGATACAAATGGGACTGAGTTAACTATACATGAGAGATGAGTGAGAGGTAAGAGGTATAGGAAAAACTTTCTAGGATACAAGCCATAACTGAAAAGGAAATGAAGAAAACCCAATATCAAGGAAACATCAGACAAAAGGAAGAAGCTTTGTTCTGCTTTGTAGTATAGATCCAACACTTTTCCTTGCTCACATAGGAAATACTGAAAACTGCCTGATTAACTTCATTATGAAGTATCTGTAATAGTTCGGACCACTAAAAACCACTTTCTTTTCTAGTAACTTGGTTAGACAAAAAATGTGAGAAGCCATATGGAAATAATCATGACCTTTGGGAATATAAAGCCTTGCAGCAGTGAGCATTATAAAATAACATCTAGGGGGCAGCTGGGTGGCTCAGTGGATTGAGATCCAGGCCTAGAGATGAGAGGTCCTGGGTTCAAATCTGGCCTCAGACACTTCCCAGCTGTGTAACCCTAGGCAAGTCACTTAACCCCCATTGCCTAGCCCTTACCCCCTTCTGCCTTAGAGCCAATACAAAGTATTGATTCCAAGAAGGAAGTTAAGGGTTAAAAAAAACAACACATCTAGACTCCTTTTTTGGTACTGAATACTTTCAAAGTAAGGTAACCTTAGTATCCCATTCAAGTCAGTGCTGATGAAGTAGGACTACTCTAGAATACTTAATGGAAGGGAACTTTTTCTCTGGGTTTGGACAACATGGCTATAAGTCCCTTTTCAAATTTCCAAGTCAGATCTTGATGTATATATTCAGAGGATGCAAAAAACCAAAACAGGATGATTATTGAAAAGAGAACTTCAACTGATGTCTGCCTTAAGGAAAAAAAAAAACAAAACCAAAAACAAATCCTCAGATCAATAACAATCATTTCCCCCTGGCCCAGTAACATAAATCACTTCTTCCTACAGAGAGACAAGCATACACTGTTGGGACTGTACCAAAAAATGATGACAGCTCTCAAGGATCAACTGATACACTGCATAAAGGCAGATATATTCCTGTCCTGAGGCTTTTAAGGATATTCACAGAAAAAGCCCAATAGTAACAAATCAAATCTGTATGCTACTTTAGGGTTTACAAAATGCTTTCCCTGTCATAGAGGTCCCTTGTTGCAAAAGAGGAAACTGAGGCTCACAGAGCCAAAGTAACCTGCCTCATGATAATCCAGGTAGTGACAGTCCTGGCGTATGAACTTGGATCTCCTAACTCAAGTCCAGAGCTCTTTTTACTGTATTATTAGTGCCTTTCCTCCTGAGAAACCAGCGAGAAGGAAATAACAAAACAGATTGAAGGTAATTTTGCTAACAGAGGAAAATTCCAGAAATCCCTAATATTGGCTAGTCAGTTTTCTGTTGGTAAGTGAGGGAGTAGGGAGAAAAAGAGGAGACAAGCACCGACTGGCATGAGTACCATGAAAACTAGGTCGTCTTGAAAGGGAACCCATCTAGTTTCCAAATTGTTTTGAAATCTCACTGACTGAATTATGCTTAAGAAAGTGAAAAGAGCTCAGTTTCCCCTCTCAACATGAAGGGAGAAGATGAATGAATGTTTTTTTGAGGGATGTGGGTGCTTTCCTTTTAATTCTGCTCTAGACTTCAGTAAGAATCATATAATCAGTATTGAGAGATTTCCACAAGCTCTGCAATGCAGATCTGAAGCAGTTGAAGAGAAGAAATGGGACATAGTACTGAAATGAGGAAAGCCACAAGTTCAGGCAAATATCTGTCTCACTCACTATGGCATCCTTAAGTCAAAGAAGAATGACCATGTTTCTAGAGTGTTTTGGATATTTTAGGGATGATTTCTCATTCAGTCTTACATAAAAACCAACTAACAGCAACTTTCCACATCTGTTCTTTGGTGATTCTCTTTAACTTTGGTATTACAAACCAGCCACTCAACTAATCTTCCTGAGCCTTAGTTTCCTCACATTCAAAATGGGTATAACATTTCCCATTAATGTTATTGGCTGCTAAGAATCTGGTTTATGTGAGTACTCTCTCAAATGCTGCAGAGTGCAATCCATTCTGTGTGCTCTGTAAACTAAAAACCTTAGAGTATAGGTGAGATATTATTATTGTACATTGATAAGATCATGGATATACTGGAGTATGATTAACCAAATTCTGTGAGCAGGACACTGGGAGCAGAAAATCAGTTTGGTGGGGTTTTTTTTGGTCCAGATTTATTGCTCTGATCACTTTTCTTCTTTATAGCATTGGAAGGAAAAGTTTGAAAGTCACCATCTATTGCTCTCATGGGATCAGTATAAAAACCTAAAAGAAGTTATAACACTTTTTTGGCACAGAAACCAAGAACAAAGTTCTCAATTCACTTTTAAGCTGCTGGAATGGTAGTGTTACCATTAGATTGTCAATTTCTGGCCAATACACTATATATTCAGTTGGAACTAAATGATAAACTGCTTCTAAGATATAAGAGGCAAAATCCAGTCCTCTCTCAGGGGATAAGAACATCTTAGTTCTATATACCCATGGAACATTCACCACTCTGAATGTTAATAACAACTAGAGATATGTATAAACTTCTTTGGGACTTAATATGTGACACTGCGAAAGAAGCCCAGGCCTTCAAGTCTGAGTACCTTATCATTACTCTCACAATTTGCACAATCCTGGGGAAATCACTTCCCATTATCTGAACTGCAATTCAGGAGTAATAAATAGGAGTATAATGAAGAATTGAAAAGGGGAAAAGTGCTTTGTATACCTAGAGAAGTCTAAGTCATTCCCATATATTTACAAATGTGGCCATAGGGTCAGAGAGTTCAGGGCCCTTCTTGACAGAATAGTCACAAGCAGCAGCTACTGTTTGAGGGCCTCCAATTACTGATACAAGGAACATACATAGGGTTTCCTAGGCCTCTTTCCCTAAAGCTCCAAGTCACTAAGGATCCATTTTGGGGATAAAAGTAACTCTGGAAACATGGTTCTATATTGTTATCTACAGTTACAACACCTGCTATTTTCCAGAGGAGCTTTTGATGTGGACCACTACAGGGCCAGAAGTGCCACCAATAGAACATGTTCCAAAATCAGGAGGCAGGGAAAGGTGGAATCTATACTCTGCCAACAGAAGCTTCCAGAACAAATTTCAAACTGGCAGGGCACTTAGATGCAGCTCTATGAGAAATCCTTATTTAATTGGTGAATGCAAGGCAGGATAAATAGTGAAGTAAACATTTTTCAACCCTAGGAGCCACTAGTGTGGAAGGAATTCAGAGCTCCTGATATTGCTATGCTAAGGTAATACCTGCTTTGGTAGGTCACTACAAGGTGCAACGTCTTTGAGTAGATTTGGAACAGACTGTGTGTCTGTCACCCAAGGCCCAGCACAGATAAATGTTGGCTTGAGAAAGAACGGGAGAGCCAACCAGGTGATGTGCTACCCCCTTCCCCTCCCCATATTAACTCATGAAGCTCCTGTAATTTAAGGTGTAGAAGTGTGATGATGTGCAGCAATGACAGCAACATTTAAGCTAATGAAATATGGATCTGCTTAAGTACTGATATATTTTAGTGATAATAAAATGTGGAACCAAAAAACAATATATAAAAAGGTCAGAGAACAGGCAGCAAGGTTAAGTATTTAGGACTGTATACAAAACCAGGGGATAAGGCGAATTTAAGTTCCAAAGGGTTGTATCTGGGGAATAAATGATTTTTTAAAGTGAGCTAGAAATGGGAATTTGCAAGTAGAAAAAGGTTAGTTTTCAGAAGTCATTCAAGGATTTAGATAAATTAAAAAAAAATCAAATGTACTGGGCCTTTAAACATAGGCTAATTCCATGTAAATTTGCTCAGACTTACATTATCCAGGTCCTTCCTCAGTGCAATCTTGCTGGTTACTAGCTCGTGGGCCAGATCATCATTTTCTTGCTCTAACCTCATGTTAGCTTCTTGGAGGCGTCTGTTTTCCCTCTGGCCGATGAGGAGACATGCACACAAAAATGGCAGAAAGGAAAAGTTTCTCACAACTTGTCCTATTTTGGAAAAATCACTATAACATTTTGTGAATAAAAATTCATTTCTGGGGGGGGGGGTCTTATCAGAAACCTGCCTTATCCTAGAATGATTCCTAAGAACAAGAACCACTTTCTTGTCTAATTTCCTACTTTCAGAAAGAAATATTGAATTAAGTGACCTTGGTTAAGTTGCTACATATTGTTACTTAATTGTGATAGGAAGGTAACTGGATTCTAAGACTCAAGGTTGTTGGCTATTTTATTTGCTTTGCTAAATACTTGAAAGCTTAATCTGCAACCTAAGCCTAGAAAGTGTGAGCTCTGAAAATTGTTAGACATGACTTAAAATACCCAATAGGCAAGATTTTACAAAATGAAATATACAAGCCATAGCATCTGGAACAGATTCTTCAAGGAACTCCTAGGAACAATACCTCAAATCGCTCAATGGGGTCTTCTTGCTGGGCTTGCTGCTCCCTCATGGTATGATATTCTTTTTCATACTTTTTTAATTTCTTCTGGCTAATCTATGAGAGATCAAAGAATAAGTGCAGACATCAAAAAATAACATATGTACATGCTTCTTGTGAAAAAGACATGGCATTATTTGGGCAGCTATAAATGGCTCAGTGGAAAGAGCTAGGCCTAGATATAGGACCTGGTCCTGAGATCAAATCTGACCTCAGCCATTTCCTGGTTGTGTGACCCTGGGCATGTCACTTAACATGCATTGCCTGGCTCTTAATGCTTTTCTACCTTGGCACTGATATCAATTCTAAGACAGATGGTAAGGGTTTTAAAAAAAGGAAATTTTAGTGGGCTACAAGCTCAATTTATGTCTACATACAGTTTGACATGTCAGCCAAAGTGCTACCATGTTCTTAAGCTACATACATCAAACTGTAGTGCCCAGAATAAAGGAAGTGAGAGTCCTGCTAAGATCATATCCAAAATCTTATATTCAATTTTTCCAGGCACTTTATTTTGACAAAGGCATTGACAACCTGCAGTATGTTCAGAGGAAGGTAATTAGGATGGCAAGATATTTGGAGTCTGTGCCACAAGAAAATTGGCCAAAAGAAGTGGGGATGTTTGCCCTGGTGTCAGTCAATATGTCAATAAGCATTTATTAAACTATTACTATGGGGCAGGACTGAGAAGGAAATGGCAAATTACTCCAAATGGCAAACCAAAGCCATGAAAACACCCTGGATGGTATGTTTCATAGGGTCAGAGAGTGTTGGACACAACTGAACGACTAAACAATATGGGCCAGGCATTACACTAACGGTTCTGGATAGAAAGGCAAAAAAGGATCCTTATCCTCAGGAAGCTGCTATTTTAATGGGGGAAACAACATGCAAATGCCCTCATATACACAAGGCAAATTGGAAGTAGTCTTGCAGGAAAGGTACTAGGCATTAAGAGAGTCTAGGAAAGGCTTCTTGCAAAAGCAGGGATTTTAGGTGGGAATTAAGGGAGGTAGAGGAGTAGAGGGAAAGAATTCTAGGCAGGAGAGGCAGCAAGTAAAAAGGCACAGAGTTGGAAAATGGAGTGTCTTGTGCAAGGAATAACAAGGAGGTTGGCATCATTATATCACAAAATGTGGAGGGGAATAAGGAGTAAGGTGTAAGAAGATTGGAAAGGTGGGAAAGGAAGAGATTATGGGGAGCCTTAAAAGTCAAACAGAGGTTTTTTAATATTTGATCCTGGAAGTAATAGGAACCACAGAGTTTACTGAGCAGGGCATGGAAAGGGGGAATGGCTACTATGGGCAGACTTGCCCTTTAGGATAATCACTTGGGAAGCTAAGTGATGAATATACTGGAATGGGGTCAGGGAGGCCAACCAGAAAACTATTTTAACAGTCTAGAGATGAGGTTATGAGGAAACTTGGGAAAAAACACCAACTCCTCATATTCTGAAACACCAAATCCTCATATTGCTTGGCTTGGTCCAAGAGGGTAGAAATAGAAGCAATGGATAAAAGTTTTAAGGGATAAATTTTAGTTCAGCATAAAACTTTCTAACAATAAGAACTTTCTACGTGAAGGAAGGTGGCCTAGCAGTACCAAATATTAAACTGTACTATAAAGCAGTGGTCATCAAAACAATATGGTACTGGCTAAGAGACAGAAGGGAGGATCAGTGGAATAGACTTGGGGTAAGTGACATCAGCAAGACAGTGTATGATAAACCCAAAGAACCCAACTTTTGGGACAAAAATCCACTATTTGACAAAAACTGCTGGGAAAGTTGGAAAACAATATGGGAGAGATTAGTTGAGATCAACATCTCACACCCTACACCAAGATAAATTCAAAGTGGGTGAATGACTTGAATATAAAGAAGGAAACTATAAGAAAATTAGGTGAAGACAGAATTGTATACTTGTCAGATCTCTGGGAAAGGAAAGATTTTAAAACCAAGCAAGAGTTAGAAAAAATAACAAAATGTAAAATAATAATTTTGATTACATCAAATTATAAAGTTTTTGTACAAACAAAAACAATACAACTAAAATCAGAAGGGAAACAACAAACTGGGAAAAATCTTTATAACAAAAAACTCTGGCAAAGGTCTAATCACTCAAATATACAAGGGGCTAAATCAATTGTACAAAAAATCAAGCCATTCTCCAATCGATAAATGGGCAAGGGACATGAACAGGCAATTTTCAGATAAAGAAATCAAAACTATCAATAAGCACATGAGAAAGTGTTCTAAATCTCTAATAATTAAGAGAAATGCAAATCAAAACAACTCTGAGGTACCACCTCACACCCAGCAGACTGGTTAAAATGACAGCAGGGAAGAGTAATGAATGTTGGAGGGGATGTGGCAAAATTGGGACATTAATGCACTGCTGGTGGAGTCGTGAATTGATCCAAACATTCTGGATGGCAATTTGGAACTCTGCCCAAAGAGCGCTAAAAGATTGCCTGCCCTTTCTTCGATCCAGCCATACCATTGCTGGGTTTGTACACCAAAGGGATCATAGGGAAAAAGACATGTACAAAAATATTTATAGCTGCACTCTTTGTGGTGGCAAAAAAACTGGAAAACAAGGGTATGCCCATCAATTGGGGAATGGCTGAACAAATTGTGGTATATGCTGGTGATGGAATACTACTGTGCTCAAAGGAATAATAAACTGGAGGAATTCCATGTGAACTGGAAAGACCTCCAGGAATTGATGCAGAGTGAAAGGAGCAGAACCAGGAGAACATTATACACAGAGACTGATACACTGTGGTAAAATCAAATGCAATGGACTTCTGTGCTAGCAGCAATGCAATGACCCAGGACAATTTTGAAGGATTTATGGAAAAGAACACTACCCACATTCAGAGGAAGAACTACAGGAGTGGAAATATATGGGTTGATGTGGACATGATTTGGGATATAGACTCTTAATGACCACCCTAGAATAATTATCAATAATATGGAAATAGGTCTTGATTGATGACACATGAAGAAACCAGTAGAAATGCACGTCTGCTATGGGGTGGGGGGAGAGAGAGCAAGAACATGACTCATATAACCATGGAAAAAAATTTTCTTAAAAAAAAAAAGAACTTTCTAGGATGCCTTGGAAGATTCCCCAATACTCAAAGTCTTCAAGTGGAAAGCAGACGGCCACCAGATATTTTGGAGAATATGTTCATGTCCATTATGACTTGGGCTAGATGATCTGTTACGTCCCTTCCAACTTGACATTGTGTAAACTGGGGTATAATGGTAGACAAACTCTGGCCAGTCTGAAATCCTCTTATAAAAATGCTTACTTAAAAAAAATTTGGGGAGGAGGTTTACATAAGGAAAATTGCATAATCTAAGAATTATTCTGATCTACTAAGGCAATTATGTGTATGGCTTCCACTTTTGTTTTAAAAAGAGTCTGCTTACTTGATGAGATTTATTTCCTGAGTCTTTTGCTATAATAACTTCAAGCAACATTGTAGGACATATATGCTCTCTAGTTATATCACCTCAACTTTGAATTCAATTCCTTTTGGAATTATAGTTTCTTTTTTTGGACACCTTCTCCCTTCTTCCTTCTTTTCTACTTTAACCTCTCTATTGGCTGCTTCCCTTGTGCTATCAAAAACATATGATTAGGGGCAGCTGGGTAGCTCAGTGGAGTGAGAGTCAGGCCTAGAGACAGGAGGTCCTAGGTTCAAATCCGACCTCAGCCACTTCCCAGCTGTGTGACCCTGGGTAAGTCACTTGACCCCCATTGCCCACCCTTACCATTCTTCCACCTATGAGACAATACACCGAAGTACAAGGGTTTAAAAAAAAAAACAACATGATTATCTCTTTGCTTTAAGTAAATTTAGAAAAACTTCAACACTATTCCTTTTTTTCCTGTTTTGCCTTTTTCCAAGTAGGCAGCCTGATAGCAGTAAGAGAAGTGTTGCATTTGTAGTCATAGCATCTGTGTATGAATTCTTGCTCATTGCCTGTGTGACTTTGGACAAGTCATTCAACCCATCTTCCCTTATATCCCTAAATCTATGATCCTCTAACTCATGGTGTGTGTGTGTGTATTCTCTCTAATTCTTTCTTTTCCTTTTTTTGGGTTTGGGTTATGTATGGGACATCCTATTTGTAATATCCAACATTGGTAAAGTGGTACTGGAGTCATTTCCATAGAGAAGGTAATTAAACTCCTGGGAACTGGTGGAGTCATCAAATCAAAGGGCAGAACAGAGAGTCTAGGGGATGCCCAGTTAGGGGATGGCCAATGCAAAGGTATGGAGTGGATGAAACAATCTTTGATGACCTCAATTCAAAGTGCAAACATTCTTTGAATTTCTATATTAACTAAATGTCCTAAAATCTGGCACTTGATTTGCTATCATAAATCATTCCATGATTCAGATACAGTCATCCTTTCTCCACCCAATGGTTGTCTGAGTTAAACACATTAAAGTGTGGTTTAATGGAGTGAATGTCTGATAGGAATTGGTGGTCTTTGGGTTTTAAGAGCCTTTACTCTTCTAGGAAGTAGCCATGTCACTTTACTGCTTTGAGTCTCAATTTCCCCATCTGCTAAATGGGGACAATATCTGGATTATCTATCTCATGTGGCCACCATGGGAAAACTGCTTTGTCATCTGAAAAATACTATAGAAACATAAGCTATTGCCACAAGATGGTAACATTCCACACAATCCTCTCACCCAAAGCTGCTGCTATTGTCTAGACCGACCTCAATCATGGCTTCTATTAATGGAGTCTTGGACTATGCCCAAGCAGTGTCAGCCAAAGAGATAACACTGCTTTGGTTCTAGGCTGTAGGAAGACACCCATTAAACATTTCTGGAGAGGTCACAAAGCTTAAGGCACAGCTCAGCTTTAAATTCTGCTCCACTGTGGTTTAAGGCCAATGGCAGGGTATTTATTGAGTTTCTAAGTGACACTCAGAGCAAGCATCTATATAAAACATTTTGTAGAGTTGGTAAACGGATAAACAATCCTAACAGATCAATAGGGACGAATGGAAAATAAATGCAAACAAATTAGAACTGTGGCCAGTACACAATTCTTGCTGAATCTTGCTATTAGTCTTGGATGATATATGTGGGAAACCTGGGGATGAGGCTCCCCCTAGTGAGAAGCATGCAGCAATGAATTCACCATATCCAACATGACCCTCTAGCTTCTTAAGTTTTCAGATTTAAAACTGGAAGGATTACAAAATCTCAGAGCTGAATAGTATTTCAGACACCATCTATTTCAAACTGTGAACCTGTAACCTCCTACCACAAGCTGGATGGTCTCTGCTTGACGATCTTGACTATCTCAGAAAGGTACTTTGTTTCACTTTTGGGCATCTCTGATCATAAAGTTTTAGCTAATGTGAGCCCATATTGTCAACTTCTACCACTGGTCTTAGTTTTATGTCCTAATACCTTAGAACCATCTAATAGCATTTATGTTTAAAATCCATCTAACATAAGACAAGAAGAACTTCAAATTTTCAATATTTGGATACATAAAGGGGTTCCTTTATATGTCAAAATCCATGGGACTTTTCTCATGATACTTACTAATTATACTTCTAAAGAGACTAATAACCAAAAGAGTCACTAAAAAAACATTTCTCAAAAGATCGACATTTTTCCTTTCTTCCCATTATTTTCTCTTTGAAAAGGAATTAAGGAGATTGGAATATGATTTGTCAGGCTCCTCTACATTAAAGCTAAGACTATACTTGTAGATCCTGGACTCTTGAGTCAGTCCTGGGGGTTTATGTATTAGACCTAGAAAAAGTGTATAGCTCTTTGCCATGACAGTATGATCCCAGTGCATGAAATGGAGAGTCAAAATGGATATATGGATGAGAGGGTCAGGTATAAATAGCAAATTCTGACAATTCATTTTTGCTGATTAAGTAACTTTTTGGATTTCAGAAACCAGGTACCTAAAATGGGCCTCCAGCTGACAGTCACCTGGGAGGCTGATCTAAAACAGAGAAGATTTTGGGAAGGGATACTGTAGAGTTCAATTGTGTCTTGTGAATTAAAAGGGATGGAAAAGAGTCCAAAGATCATACTCATAACAACGATATTCTAAATTAGGCAGTTTGGTAGAGCAGTGGCCAGAGTACTGGACTTTAAGTTGGGAAGACTTCAAGTTAAAATCCAGTCTCTCATCTATAAAATGAAGATAAAAGTATTTGTCTCCTAAGGTTTTTGTGAGACAAAAATGAGATAACTATCATAAAAGGCTTTGTAAACTTTAAAGTGCTATATAAATGCTTTGGTTAATTATTCTCTCTCCCTTCCTTCCCTCATAATCCTTTCCATCAGAACCTGCAAGGTAGGTGCCCTATTACTAACATGATATGATAACCAAAAAAGCAAATTTGAACTGATTCAGTAAAAAGCATACTGTGTAAAACAATGGAGGTAAGGGCAATAATGCTCACTGCCTTGGTTGGAATACATCTGGGCTATCATAAACAGTTTAAGAATCATATTTGCAAAGGGAGAGTGTCAAGCTAGAGTACATCTGGAGAAAGGGAAGTGGTTTGGTGAAAGGACTGGATTTAGGAAATGACAAAAGACCACAAGCAAAAAACAAAACATTTACCCAGTACTTTGATGTTTACAAAGTGATTTATCTATACTAACTTATTTAAACTTCTTCAAAAAAATAATAAGAGACAGATACTAAAAGTATCACCTCTGCTTTACACATAAGACTGAGGTCCAGAAAGGTTAAACATTCTGCTACTGGCCACAAAGCTAATAAATGTCCAGTGCTATGATTTAAAAACCAGGTTTCTCCTGATTTGAGAACTTTTGCTACTATACAACCTGGAGGGATGTTAAACTTGGAAGGGCACTTAGAGAGTCTGCCAATGCCTTTATTTTAAAAATAAGGAAACCGAGGCCCAGAGAGTACACAAGGTCACACAGGTAAAGAAGTGACAGTTCTGATGGTCAGATTAGAAGGGATGCTGAAGTAGGTCTCTATTTGTTCTGTCCAGGCACAAGTATGAGCAGTAGATGGAGTTATTCCTAAGGAAAATGGGTTTTCTCAGGTGACAGGCTAGATGAGCACTTGCTGGAGGAGGATTATTTGTTCAGGTAAGACAAATGATGTTCTAAGGTTTCTAAGAATAGATAGAATGATCACCAGAGCATGGAATCTGTAACTCTACTATGGATCTGGCTGACTCCCTCCTCTGTACTCTTATCTACTCGTGCCCTGTCTTATAGTTTTTTGTGTCCCTGCCTTCCTTATAAGTACTGAACTCATTACTCCTTACTGAAGTTCTTTCAGGGTTATAATCATGTCCAATTTCTATTTGTAGTCAAGTCTACTGTTCTGCATGAAGCAGGTACTAAATGATTATCTGTACAATCAAATTAAAAGATTTCCTGTGACAGCAGAGGATTTGCAGCATTGACCAAATGAATTACATACTTCATTCTAATTAGAGAAAATGAGAGGGCTGGAAGGTACATGCCAACTTAGGATTCTGGCAACTCCAGACTAAGTTCTCTGGTTACTTTATTAGTTTCTTTCAAGCATGACTCAGGAAAACTCTGTACATGTCTATGTGCTCTCAGATACTCTCCATGTTCAGGGAAGGAAAAGCCAAGCCAGGACTAGTTCGATTGCTACTGGGGAAAGAGCTAGACTTAGATTCAGGAGACCTGGATTTAAAGTTTGACTATGAAATTTAATAGCTGTTTGACTCTGGACATGTCATTTAACCATTCTAAGTTTCCTAACCTGTTAAAAAGAATTAATAATACCTTTACTATATACTTTTACAGGTTTTCTATCAGGAATGAAGCCTATAAACATCTTAAATGTTATCATCATAATCACATAATGACAAAATAAATATTGTATTTAATTTCTGAGTTGGGTTTTAATGGTGTGATAAATGTGATTTTTGAAATATATTGTTTGATGACTGCAATACAGGTGACCATAAATATATCAACAATGACAGATAAAAAGAACATTTTCACTGCCCTGACTCATTTTGACCCTTTATCAGACATGGCCCCAGACTGGGTGAGGTTCCTATTGCATGCTAACACCCATTCCTGGGTCCCTGAAAACCTGCTGAAGCCCTAACCCAATTTCTGGTCACATTCAGGAGGCCAGGCTCAGTTAGAGAAATTTCCGCGTCATGTTTGGGTCCAATTAGGAATGCCTTCTTTCATATCTGGCATCTTCTACCTTTTTTTTTTTTTTCCAAATAAGTCCATTCTTAAGATATAAAACTTCCCTGCTGAGACTTTATTTCGAGTGTGTACTCACACTAAGATGTATGACACAGGACAGTTTCCCTCCCTCCCAAGAGTGATCCTGGCCTTGTGTGTGTTGCCAAATCTTACAACGTATTGTTATGTAGTGTGTATATTTTTTTTTCCTGATTGCTGTGCCAAAGAGTAATAACTTGTACTAGTTTCCAAAGTACTAAATTTCCTATAAATCTTCAAACCTAGGCCTTTGTTCTAATCTGAGCACTGAGACCAAATATGGCAAATAATTACTCAGAAAACTTTAATAATTCCATTAACTACTGAATAAAGTATGAACACTTCACCTAACATTCAAGGTCTTCCAAGATATGGCCCCAACCTAATTTTTCAACTCTCTCCTCTCAGACTGTCAAATCAGACTCCATGCTGTTCTTCAAATTTGTCTCTTAGTTTCTAGTCTTCATATCTCTTCTTACACTGTTCACAGGATTATAGTTAGGTCTCAGTGGAGTCACAGAAGGTATCCGTTCCAAACCCTTCATTTCAGAATATGAGGAGGGAATGCTTTTCCAAGTCAACTTTGACAATAAAGTAGCAGAGCTGGGATTTGAACGTTCTGACTCCAAATCCATTTATTCCCATTAAAACATGCTACCTCTCCCCTTTGTCTTCAATATCTGTCTTGGAGCAATCAGATTCCTCAATATTCTTTCAATATTTATAGAATATACTCAAGATAGTCAGAATTACAAGCTGTCAGGTGAAAAATTTGGACTTTATTCAAGAGATAAAGAAGTAATTTGATATTTTTGAGTAATCATTTAATATACTAGACTTAGAAATGAAACGGTATTTATTCTGTCTCAGCTAAGTAAAGAACTACAGTACTAGACTGGAGTAAAAGTGTTTAGGTTCGTTTAAATGCCTTTCACCTTTCTGTTCCATCGTGTTCTCATTTGTAAGATGCAGATAGCTTAGATTAGATGCTGAATTCTCTTCCAGGTGTGAATCCTATGATTCTAGGGTATGTTAAGTATGGGACACAACTTACTGATTAAGGGTTTTCAAGAATCAGATGGTAAAAAAGTTTTCAGAAATTTTTGCAACAGGTATCTCAGTGGTACAATATAGATATGAACATACAAATTTCTAAATACCCTGAAAATGTAGATTTATAGCATGAGAGGCAACATTGAATAGTATAGGGCAGCATTGGGGGGGCTTTAATGAGTTTGGCCCACGGGGCAGAAAACCCAAGCTTTCTGTGAGCCCCCGAATTACCAGAGAGAGCTGAGGGAGAAAGTGCTTGCTTTGGGTGGCTGAACAGAGGGGTGAGGCATGTAAAAAATGTCCTCTGGTGCTGGGAAGAGCAGGAATGGAGCAGCTCCCTGAGTGCTGGCTTTGCACACATGTGCCACATCTTCACCGACGTGGGTACAGGGAAAAGAACATTTGGCTTAGAAAACGTATCCAAGTTCTATCAATCATTAGTTATATGGTCTTGGGCCAGTCATTTAATCTCAATTGAACCTCAATTTCCTCATCTATAAAATCAAGGGATACTGTTACTTGTAGAACTGTACCAAATACATGTGAAAATCACATATGAAAATGCACCTAAAGGGTTTTGGAACCACATAAAGCATTATATAAATTTAAGTTTTTATTATGTATTAATAATGATAATAACAACTAGCATTTTATAAGAAGTCTACATATATAATTTCAGTCACTAGAATAACCTATTTAGGATAGGACTCACTCCTTAAACCATATTTTTCTATCAAAGGACAATGACCTATGTATGGGGCATGGAGTGTGGGAATCAATTTAACAAGTGGCCAAATGATTGCCTATATTATCCTAAAACTTTTATGTATTAAATACAGCAATAAAAATATCCTATTCTTATAGCTAGCAATTAACAACTAAGAATAGTTTACATTTTTGTAATGATTTCACAATAACACTGTGAACAAAGCAATAAATGTATGAGTATTTCACCTCCATTTTAGAGACGAGAAAACATGTTCTTATGACAGACAATAATCATATAAGTAATAAGCAGCAGTTACAGAAAGAAGGCTTTCTGATGCTAAGACTAGTGTTTTATCCACCACACTATTCCATTCCATGTCCCTAGAAACATAAAGACTACATTTGATCTTTTCACATAAAATTTCACATATAAGTTTCCTGACTGAACTGATTTTCTTGATACTGCTTTCCTCCCATCTGTCTGATAGCTTATTCTCAAGCTCCAAACCCCTTAGCAGAGGTGTCCATTCTCCTAGGGCTCTGTCCTGGGTCCACTTCTTTCTCTAAATATACACATAGATCCAGTTTCCATCTTTCCTAAATTCTACCTGCATTATGAGCTGCTTGTTAGACATCTCCATGGTTTCCAATCAGTATCTCATATTCAAAAGTTCTAAAATGGAACTCATCTCCTCTAAATCTGTTCCTCCTTTGAACTTCCCTATTTCTGTTGAAAATATTACCATATCCCCAGTAACTCAGGTTCATAATCTCAGACTCATCCTTAACTCCTCTTCCTCCTTTATCTTTCATCACATCCAGTAAGCTGTCAGTGTCATTGATTTTTACCCCTGCATTCTCATATCCTTTCCCTTCCATCTATCCACATGGCTACCACTTCATTAGGTCCTTCATTGTCACTAAACAGAACTATTGTGATAGTCTCCTAATTGGTTTTCCTGCTTCCAGTTTCTTCCTTCTCCAAAATTTCCTCTATATAAGTCTCTCCCATACTTCAAAATCTTCAATGGCTCCTCATTATTTAAAGGATAAAACAGAAAACCCTTAGTCTAGCATTTAGGGTCCACACAATCTAGTTCCTTTCCATTTTTTATTTCACACAACTTTCCATGAATGAATCTATATTCCAGACAACTTGGACCAGTCATTCTCCAAAACAACATGACATCTCTTTCCTCTGTGTATTTGTGTAAATTGTTCTCCACCTTTTATATACACTTTACCCTAACCTTGGAGGTTCACATGCTACTTCCTCTATTACCCTTTTCTCCCTTTTCCTCCACCATGTTCCTGATAACTATACTATTATGTTGTGCCTCTTGCTTTCCAAGGACAGGGAATGTTTCCTTTTTTTTTTTTGTCTTTGTATCCCCAGTGTGTATTATATTGCTTTACACATAGGAAGTATTGAATAAAAATTTGCTCAACTGAAATCTGTTGAATTTTCATAATAGAAGTCAGTTTTATAGGGAATCCTAACATTTGACATTGTACTAATGAAAGCTGCAACAGCTAAATAGTTCACCTGACATTTTCCACATTCATACAATAAAACTACTCAACTCCTTCAAGGTAATAAGTACCTGTAAATCATACATGCTCAATTACCTGTTTGCCTTAACACAGGCTAACCTCATATGCCTGAAGCAAGTTTGCCAACTACTGATTAAATCTAAATCCAACAGTGATGATGTGAGACACCTCCCATTTAGATTCTTCTCAGAAACTAAGACTATTGAAAGGTTTCTAATGAATGGGAATTCAAAAGGGGCTAAAGTGTGCAGCTTACATTAATTTCTCTTTAGAGAGGAAGAAAAGGCAAGCTTTTTAAGCCATGCTGCTTAATCTCCCTACTCCTGGTACTCTCATCTATTTTCTATTATGTTACTAATGTACTTATCTTATTCTTCTTTTACTAGCTTTTAAATATCCTGAAGTTAGGAAATTTTTTCATCTTTCACTGATCCCTCTCAATAATTAGCACAGAAGGTCACATGGAATAGGTGTTCAGTAATGTCTGATGAAGACTGGATATGGAACCCCTCTTTACTATATCTGCAAAATGAGTATGGTTAATGTTGGCATAGAGATGTTGTGAAAACTGGGTAAATTAAGGGATTGAGAGCAATCTGAAAAACATTAAAGTGTTACACAATGTAAAAGATGGTTATAGAGCTTGTTGGTTTTGCTTCTTATAAGAATAAGTCGGAAATGCTAGGCCTCAGTTTTCTCATAAGTAAAAAAATGAGGGCACTGAATTCGACAAATTCTAGGGGGTTTCTTCCAACTCTAAATTCTATGATGCAATTATTATATATGTGCTCTCTTGGAACATTTACAGACTTCTGCCAAAACCTTTAGCCAGCTGAGGAAAGAGAAAGGAAAACTTAAAAGTATCTAAGTTACTTTTTACCTTCATATTGCAAGCTAACTCCATTAGTTTTTTAGCATTTTCTTCAGAGCGATATCGCTTAGGAAGCTGAACCCGAAAGAACTTCAAAGCCCCTTCAAAGTCTGTCAGAAGCAAGTCATCCTTGGAAGTCTTCGAAAATAAGGAAAGAAAACACATATAAACACAGAAACATTTGCTATGAAAATACACAAGCAGCATTCGAATAAACCAAAAAACAGTGACTATACCTACTGCTTCCTCCTCTCCATGTCTGCTTAAGAAATCATCCTCAAAGCCTGGAATATTCTCCCTTTTCCTTAGCTACTGAACCCTTACCCATCCCTCAAAGCTTAACTCAAATACTACCTAGCCCATGAAGCCTCTTTGCTTGTGATGATACCCAAACTCCTTTTTCTTGCCTCCCTTCAAGGGTCACACAATCTGGCTCCCACTTACCTTTCCATCTTCATTTTACACAACTCTCCATTATTTTTTTTCTTAACCCTTACCTTCCACCTTAGAATCAATACTGTGTATAGGTTCCAAGGCAGAGGAGTGGTAAGGACTAGACAATGGGAGTTAAGTGGCTTGCTCAGGGCCATGCAGTTGGGAAGTGCCTGAGACCAGATTTGAACTTAGGACTTTCTATCTCTAGACCTGGCTCTTAATCCACTGAGCTACCCAGTTGCCCCCACAATTCTCTATTATTAAATGTATATTCCAGACAACCTACACTAGTTGTTCCCCAAATTCAACATGACATCTTTTTCCTCTGTGTATTTATGTAAATTGTTCCCCATGTTTAGGATGTACTTCACCTTCACCTTGGTTTCATAGCTGTCTAAGGCACTGAACGTATATCATAGCTATCTGGGTATGTATCATATGAGGACAAAGAAGCAGTCTCATGTAAATTTTATATTTTTCCAGTATGAAATACAAGGCTTTGCACTTAATATATGCCTAATAACTGATTATTGAAAGAGGGCTCTCCTCAAGTCTTTATTACAACCTCTTTTCTCAATTTAGGGCATTGTAGTACCAACATGAGGAAGCACTCTGCTGACATAACAGTAGGAGGAGGTTGTTTACATTTACTTTATGATAAAACTAATTGCTGCTATAGTGTAAAGAATAGGGATGAAATAAAAGTTTGATAGAAAGGCTTACCTTTAATAAACCAAGGGCAACGTTAAAAATAACACTTATTCCCTAAAGAAGAGAGACAAAATGAACAATTTTAATATGTCTGGTTATTAATTTTTTGCTTCATAAAACTATTTTTTTATTTGAAAAAGTGAATTCCAACATCCTTTCCATGTCTAAATCCTAGGAACCATCAATTAAAGCCGAGAACAGAAACTTTAGTTAAAGAGTAGTAGGGTCAATCCCCTGTGCTGACAATCTATTTAAATTGTTGTCATCTAATACTTTCCTGAGTAAAAGTGTCTCTTGTATCACTCTTACAGAATCCACTAAAGGCATCACATGATTGAAAAAAAATTTTTATAAAAAGACTCTAATTGTTACTAATTATGCCAAAACTTATTGACATATTGCAAGGATTTCAATGATTTATTGGCACTATGTGTCACACTTTGAGTAGTTCTGTACAAAAAGTCTGTCCCCTCTTTTACTCCTATGAATAGAAATCACAGAACCTCTGAACTGCAAGGGTTCTCTGAGGTCCCCTGTCATCCACACCCAAAGAATTCTCTTTACAACATCCCCGACAAGTGTCCGCACAGCCTCTGCTACAAGATCTTGTGGCAAGTCACTGTAGCCCATGGATAGCTCTGATTAAAAAGAAGAATCTTACACTAAGCTGTCTCAGTGTAACTTCTACCCATTGCTCCTTGTCCTGTTTTATGGGGTCAAGCAGAGTAAGTACAGCTCAGTGGAAGTGGTCTTTAGTGTACTGTCTTTGGAAAACAAAATAAGTTTTGAACTCCTAATAGCCAGCATTCGATGTGATGGTTGGTGTTGCTTGACATTTTGTCACAAAGGAGGGTTCACTGTGAGGACTCATTATTTGGATATGACCACGATGTGAAAATAAGACATGAATAAAATTCATCAAAAAACAACAAAGCCCAAAATATATAGCTGACATAGACTCCTTCCCCCTCAGCAATTCTCTTATGTAAACGTGATCTTGATGTTACAGAGTAGCAAACAGAGGATCAGAAAGGGAAACTAACTCATAGGCTTTTGTAAAAATAAGGGAATGTATATCTTTTCATCACAAGTCTACTGGTCATTCCAGGACATCACAATGCCTTTCAATCAAGAGCTATGTGGTGGCCAATACCACTTCCTTTAAGGTCTACAGGTATACATACTTTCATCTTTTCTCCCCTTTCCTTATAACCGTACTCTTTCCTAAGACCTATTTCCCCTTTCCTGTCTCCCTGAATGGCTTTGTCCCCCACCCCTTCCCTGTGAATGTAATGGGACACTGATGAATTCAAGGGCATCACTTAACAAGAGACACTAGGAAATTCCTTTGCTTTTGGACCCTATACCAAGGATACCTTCTGCCATTCTTTTCACTTTGTTTACTAACATCTTATCTAACCTTCAAGGCTCTTTTATGAAGCTTCTCCTGATCCCCACATCTGGAAAGGCCTTCTTTCTCATATGAACTCATAGGACTTTATAAACCCTTTATACATTTGCATATTTTAGTTTACATTTCATTTATTTATAAACAACTCAATTTCCTTCAGACACTGGATTATAAACTTTTTGATGAAAAGAAACAAGTCTCATTTTCTTTGTCTTCCCCTGGGATCTATCAGAGTACAAAGTAGAAGACACTGTACTGTAGTGGAAAGAAGCACTAGACTTGGCAGTCTAAGAAACTGGGTTTGAATTTTGGCTTTTCCTACATAATCTCAGGCAAAACATTAGTCTAGAGCTCTCTTTTTCCTCATTTCTTTCCCAAATCACTGAGATATTTTCCCCTCATTATCTTTTCCTTCATCTATGAGGACCTTTGTCCTGGCCAAGGCAAACTCTTTTTCAATTAGCCTTGATCCCATTCCATTCTGTCTTCTCCATAAGATTGTTTCCTCTCACATCTCCATTCACTCATTCATTTTCAATCTCTCCCTAACTACTGGCTGCTTCCCTAAAATATACCTCTATTTCTCCCTATATTTAGGCTGCTTCCCTGCTTAAGAACACACTTATCTCCACCATCCTTAAAACTCTTCACAGGGGCAAAATTAGGACACTAATGCATTGCTGCTGGAGTTGTGAACTGATCCAACCATTCTAGAAGACAATTTGGAATTATGCCCAAAGGGCTTTAAATGACTGCCTACTCTTTGATCCAGCCATCTCACTGATGGGTTTGTACCCCAAAGAGATAATAAGGAATAATACACGTACAAAAAAAATAGCCGTGCTCTTTGTGGTGGCAAAAAATTGGAAAATGAGAGGGGTGTCCTTCAACTGGGGAATGGCTGAACAAATTGTGGTACCTGTTGGTGATGGAATACTATTGTGCTAAAAGGAATAATAAACTGGAGGAATTCCATGTGAACTGGAAAGACCTCCAGGAACTGATGCAGAGTGAAAGAAGCAGAACCAGGAGAACCTTATATACAGAGACTGATTCACTGTGGCACAATCAAATGTAATGGACTTTTCCACTAGCAGCAATACAATGATCTAGGACAATTCTGAGGGACTTATGAGAAAGAAAGCTATCCACATCCAGAGAAAGAACTGTGGGAGGAGAAACACAGAAGAAAGATATTTCCTTGATCACATGGTTGGATGGGGATATGGATGTAGACTCTAAATAATATGGAAATAGGTCTTAATCAATGATACTTGTAAAACTCAGTTGAATTGCGCATTGGCTATGGGAGGAGGTAGGGAGGAGGGAAGGGAAAGAATATGAATCATGCAACCATGGAAAAATATTCTAAATTAATTAATTGAATAAAAATTTTTTTAAAATCCTCACTGGATTTGATTGTCCTATGTTCAGAATCCTACTGTTAACCACTGGCATATATCTCTCCTCCTTTTCATGACCAAATTCCTTAAGAAAGTCACCTATAACAGGTGCTTCTATTATGCCTCCTCACTACTCCTTGTCCTGTCTCCTCCTGCCCCTTCCCTACCCAGTTCATTCTAAATCCTCAGAAGTCAGGCTTCCAGTCTCACCATTCAACTAAAACTACTGTCTCAATTTACCAATGATCCCTTAATGGTCAAATCCAATGGTCTTGTCTTCTCTTCTCCCTCTAAACTATTTCACTTGGTGATTTCATCAATTCCCATGGATCAAATTATAATCTCTATGTCAGTGTTTCTCAGATTAATTTATTTAGAACTAAACTCTCTCCTCACCTCCAATAGTTTCACCTTTTTGCCTAATGGACATCTCAAGCTGGATCTTAAACACAACATGTTCAAAAAAGAACAAACTCTAAATCCTCCATTCTTAACTTCTCTTTTACCCAAGTTTGTAACAAAGATGGCATCCTCAATGACTCTTCATTTGGGGTCATCCTATATTTCAAATCTGTTGTGAAGTCCTTCAAAGCCTCTCTTGAATATATCTCCTCCTTTTCTCTGATGTACCTACCAGCCTGGTGAAGACCACTGTCACCTCATGCCTGCATACAGCAAGAGCCTGCTAACTGGTATACCTACCTCTAATTTCTGTCTCTCCCTGGCCAGTCCATCCTCTGCTTGGCTATTAAAGTGATCTTCCTAAAGTTTATCCCTGACCATGTGACTCACCTACTTGATAAACTCCAGTGAGCCCCTTCATCCTACATCCAACTGATCTGTCTGGTCTTCACCAATGTCTCCAGTAATTCCTTTCTCAAGACCAAATAAGCTCTTAAACTCGCTCCTCCTCATTACTCCTTGGCCCTGAGATCCCTCCCTCTCTCTGACTGGAAGTGTGGAGGGTAGATATTGAAGGGCTCCTCCCAGATCCTCCAGTTAAGGAATGCATCCAGTGCAGTCATCTCATCATTCCCCACAGCTGCAGGTCTTTCATCATGCCTTGTGCTAGATCCCCTTCTTCCTCCAATTTTTTAGGTATTGTATGTCTCTATTAGTTCATTAGATCTTTGAGGGCATGGCCCATCTTTTGTCTTTGTATCTTCCTGGCTTAGCACAGTGCCTGGCACATATAGTAAGTACTTAATAAATGCTTATTAATTGGCTCCCTATCACCTCTAGGATCAAATATAAAATTCTGTTTAGCTTTTAAAGCCCTTCACAACCATGCCCCTTCCTACATTTAGGCTTTACTCATTTCTATATTTTTTCTGTTCCCTGAATGCAATTCATGTGTCAAGTCCATACTTGTTGTCCCTTAAGGTTGGTATACTATTTTCCCTCTTTGTTTGTTTCTTGGCTTGTCTTTCTTCAAGTGCCACCTAAAATCCCGTCTTCTGCAAAAGACCTTTCCTGGTCACCCTTTCTTCTATGATTACCTCCAATTTAACCTGGTTATATCTTTTGTGGTCTATTTGCTACCTCCACCATTAGACAGGAAGCTCTTTGAGAGTATAGTTTGTTTTAGCCTTTCTTTATAGCCCTAGTGCTTAACACATTGCCCAGCACACAACAGGTACTTAATAAATACTTGATAAATCTAATTGTTAGTGTTTCTAATCTAATTATTTAGTACCTTCCAGCTCTAGATCTCACAGTCCTGGGATTATATGTACAAAATAGTGCGGTATTGGAGTCAAGGGACTGTAGAAGCTCCTTGAAGCAGAGGCTGTTTTTGTCTTTCTTTGCATCCCCAACACTTAGCAATCCGTCTGGCACATAGTAAGCATTTAAATGCCAGATGACTACTGACTCACTGACTTCCCTTCCCTGAGACTTAGTTTTGTTATCTTTAAAATGAGACAGTTGAACAAGGTGATATCCAGTTTTTTTTTCAATTCTAAATCCTATGATCTTTTTTTTTTTTTTAATTCTTACCTTCTGCCCTGGACTCAATTAAGTGTCCAAGGCAGAAGAGTGGAAAGGGCTGGGCAGTGGGGGTTAAGTGATTTGCCCAGGGTCACACAGCTAGGAACTCTCTAAGGCCACATTTGAATGCAGGAGCTCCCATCTCTTGACCCAGCTCTCAAACCACTGAGTTACTTGGCTTTCCCTAATCTTATGATCTCAAATCTCTTGTCTCCCTTATTGGATTAAGGGCAAGAAGCACATCTTCTTTATCTCTGTCTACCCTTAGTCTCTCTCAGCTGTGGGACCTAAGAGAGTACATTGTACACAGTAGTGGTAGGAAGGTGTAGAGGGAAGGTCAATGCACTTAAGAGGCAGAAGCCCTGGTTAAAATTTTAGTTCTGGATATACTAACCTGGATAGAATATCTGAGCTGGAAAGGATCTAGTCCAATCCCTTCATTTTACTGATGAACATACTGGAGCTCCTCAAAATAAAGTGATTTTCCTGAGGTCATTTGTAAAATGAGGTGGTTTAGATTATCAGTCTTCACAGGGTGGGAAAAAAGCCCTCTCTCTAAAAGAGCTAGAGAAATATTATGATTTGTCTTGGCATGGGGGAATCATATGCTATACCTCAATTTACCAGTTCTGATTAACAATTAGGAAGAAGATAATCATGTTGTCTTTGAAACAGTAGGAAGACTATAAAATAGAGACAGGGTTTTTTATAGTCACTGATACATACCTCACATAATAGCAGGTCAATTATATGGAAGACCATGTAGAGAGGGAATTTTGCAGTGAAGAGTGTAAGAAACCACTGGGAAGCATACATATGTGCTTCAAGGCTTATATCCAGGAAGTGGTTGTACAGGTCAGGAATGTACTCCTGAAATGGCAAACTAATTAATTAGCTTTTGGCATAAATGTAGCTGTTGACTCAAATCTGCCAGGAATAAGACAATAAAGTCATACACTTATGAGAGTTCTCACTCTTTTCCCCCCTTTCAAAGCAGCAATGGCAGTCATCGAGAAGAAAATAGAACATCTGGAATTCAACTAGAACAGAACCAATTCTCTTACTATTCAATTTATGAAAATTGCTCTGAACAACAACAAAAAGAACAACTAAGAATCCCTCCCAAATAGTGATGAGTATTGAGAAATTAATTTTCTGTACTAGATTGGAATACAATTGGAGAGGCTGGCTTTATTTCTAGTATAAAAACCAGAAGCAGAAAAATCAAACATCCCCACAAACAACATTTCCTGACTGACTTTGTTGTGATAAAATCTCTTGAATATCATTTGATCTTTAGAATGTTTATAAAAATATAAACAGAGTACACACATCAGAGTCATACTTTATCAACCTTTGTATCATTAACATGTTTAAAAAACCTATTAAAATAACTTCATATGGAAATGCATGACAAAAGTTAAGTCAAGACAGACACGTCCTCTCATGGCTCATTTTTTTTTTCATTTTCATAGAAATTTAAAGAGTTAGAGGGGACTTTAGAGGTCATTTAGTCCAACTCCTAAAGAAGTGACTATCCTCTGACAGAAATATTTCAGGATGGGGTACTCACTACAAATAAACACAGATTATTCCAGTGTTGGATATATCTGATTATCTGGAAGTTTTTCCTTGCATTAAGCTTCATATTGTGCCCTTCAGTAACTTCCAACTGCTGCTTCTAGTTCTGTTCTTTGAGTTCAAGAAGTTTTCCTATGCATTTGTTCTTTCACATGACAGCTTGATATTTGTACCAATGGCTCCAGTTCCTTCCGTATCCTGGTGGTTTTTCTCTGGATATGTCCTAGTATTGCTAATATTATCCCTTCCAAACTGAGTATAATGCTACAGATGTGGTCTGCCCAGGGGAAAGGATAAGTGGTATTATCATTTCTTTTTTAAATGATAATTTCTTAAATACAATTTGACCCAGTACCTGCATGAGGCGCTCTAACTGGTAAAACTTGCAGTGTAAATCTTCAAAGTTTTGCTTGAAAAGTTCCCTGAGTCCATAGTCAAACATGATTTTAACCAGAACACTGAAAGCTTGTTCCTCAGGCATCTATAAAGAAAAGATCAAACAAGAAAACCAATTTTGCATCCGTTTGTGTTCTTTTCAATATATTAAGCTCATGCCACCTTATCCTCATTTGGATGGCAGAAAGAAGAGTGGCAGATAATACTAGATATTTACATATTTCCCCTCTTGTCAGATCTGACAAGAGAAAGCAAGCTTCTTTTCTTTAAACTTACAGCCATCTCCTCAAGCCAAAGAGGCAAAGTTAAACCTTAATGCTGTGAAGAACTAACACTATTTTGTCAACTCTATATTTTCCTGTATAGCTATTAGAATAAGAACAGGACATGGAGAAAAGGATCTGTCATTTTTAAGCTAATCAACTCAAAGAATGCCAGAACCGAAAGGGCCTTTATGATAGAGAAAACAGCATTTCCTAGTGACTAAAGATCATTTAAATTCCCATCATTCATTTTATGGAAAGGGGAATTGAGGTCCAGATAACGAAGTGACTTGCTCAAGGTATATATACAGAGATTTAAAGAGCTTAACACAGGAAAACAACAGCAAAGCAGGAACTAGAATTTCTTGATTTTTTATTTAGTATTCTTCTATTCACACTGAGTTGTCTCTCAACACATCAAGCATCTAATCCACTGGAGTTCCCTTATTGTCAAAAATGTTAACTCTCCTCTCAACTGACCAAAAAAGACATAGCTAAATAAAGATTATATGCCTTACAGATTAGTGACTAAATGGAAATTATCCTTTAAACTCCTATAAAAATCTTATAGTATATTCTAGAATGCAATGGAAAAGTACTTGCCTGAACCTAGCACAACATCTAGTTGTTTTGATTTTTAAAAGACTCAAAATTTTACATTTATAACTCTATAACATAGTAGCAATCTCTCAAAAAAAAGGAGAGGGAGAAGACTGCAGAAGATGAATATGGAAAGGAGAGTTAGGTAAAGTTAAAGGTGAAAGACTTCTGTGGGGTTTCTGTGTAGAAGGTAGGGTTAGAAGGCACATCTAATCTTGGTCAACGGCCCACAACATTACACAAAGACTAATGATGTTAATAATAATAATAAACCACACATATGTGGTTATTCATATTTTACAAAATACAAAACCTTCCTTCCCCCTCCCCCCAAGAAATCCTGAGAGAAAGGCTAGGAAAATTTATTCTCTCCATTCCACAGATAAGAAAACTGAGATTTAGAGAACAGAAATAACTTGGATATTTTCATATTGGTATCAAGTAGTAGAGGAAAAACTTGAATCCAGATCTCTAGACTTTAAGTTTAGTTCTGTTTCTTTGACACTCTGCTCCTTAGATGGGGCTAGAGAGATAGGTCTGACCTAATATAGCATTTCTATGTGAGTCGCTGGCTCAACACACACCTATTAAATATCTACACTTCATGCATAGTACATCTATGGAGTGAGTGTCAGAAGGTTCAAAGTCTGGATAAGACAAACTCCCTAACCTCAGGGAAACATCTTGAAACACAGAATATCACATGCAAAGTGCATTGTGAGAACTAAATGAGGACACAATAAGTGCTGTATAAATGCCAGTTATGATTACAGAGAAATACAATGAAGTGCTCTATGAGATAAAGAAGGAAGGTTAACATGGAGGAACAGGAAAGAGTTTCTGAAGAGGCTGGAAATGAATTGCACATTAAAGGAAGGCTAAGAATTCCAAAGGCTGAGGAGTGTGATGTACTCTGCCTTTTAATAAACTTAGGAATACGACTTGCCATTATTTTAAGTAAAGACACGGCAAGAAGCTGACAGCATCTATATAGCCAATACAGAAAGCACCAGCACCCCACAGAGATTTCAAGAATTAAACCTCAGGAATTATGGTTAGGGAACTAATTATCCATTTGTTTCTTAAAGGGACTGTGATCACCATTATTTTTATTATCTTATTTTAGGAAAACAAAACTATGAGGCTGAATGTTAAGGACAAACCAGTCAGGACACTCTTGTGAAAACCCTGAAATATAATCACAAATGTAAAAAGCTGGGAGGAAAAGAAAAGAGAATAATATTGGGCATCAGACAAGCAGGATTTGAATCCTGGTTTTTGCTACTTCCTATCTGTGTAACTTTGGACAAGTCACTCCCTTTCTTTGGGTCTCAGTTACCTCTTTTGTAAAATGAAGAGACTGGACTATATGAACTCTAAGGTTAAGTCCTTAGAATTTCCTATAGCTATAACTATTTCTTCCCTTTTTAAAAGTCTGTTAGAAGTTCTAAGTCATAAAAAGGCAAAGTTCAAACAGATTTTCAGGCTGCCTTACCTTTTTAGTGCTCACAAAGTTTCTCTTAACAACATAGAATTATGTAAGTACATTTCTTGAAGAACCTTGTGGTGTGAAATATACTGTTTATTTCTACCAAATTTGAGGAAAAAACACAAAAGTATAAAACCAGACTAGGTTTAGAAGGGTATATTGTGATTAGTAGGTTTGGTGTGGCATTCAAGGCCCTATGAAATCTGGCACCTCTCTACTTTTTCAGCTTTATCTAATGCTACTCCCGATCATGTAGGCAACAATCAAGTTAAAGTGGATTGCTTTCTGAACCATATACATATATATATATATATATATGAAGCTGTTTCTTTTGTTCTTAGTCATACCATTCCCTGTGTCTAGAATATGCTTTCAATATTCAATATTTCAAATCTATGCCCTTTGAAATCCTAGCCACCTTTCAAATTCTCGATCAAATGTTGCTTCTTGTAGGAAGCTCTCTATGTCTTCCCAAACAGAAATGATTGATCTTTGCAAGGCATTCTATATATTTCCTGTGCTTTTAGCACATTATATTTTGCATTACAGCTAATGGTCAGTTTCTATACATCAAGGTATAATAAATAGCTAATCTTTATATGTTGCTTACTATGCACCACTTTGTTAAGTGCTTTACAATAATTATCACATATGTTCTCGTCAACGATCCTAGAAGGCATGTGCTATTATTATCTTCACTTTAAAGAAGAGGAAACTGAGGCCTGAGAGAGATGAAGTGACTTGTCCAGGGTCACACTGCTAGTAAATGGCTGAGGCTAAATTTGAACACAGGTCTTCCTGATTCCAGGCCTGGCATTCTCTTAATTGCATCACTTCACTGTATGTATTCTCTCCCTTCTGTTAGAGCAGTGGTTCCCAAACTTTTTTGGCCTACTGTCCCCTTTCCAGAAAAAATATTACTTAGCCCCCTGGAAATTAATTTTTTAAAAAAATTAATAGCAATTAATAGGAAAGATAAATGCACTTGTGGCCATCACCGTTTCCCTGGATCGCTGCGGCACCCACCAGGGGGTGGTGGTGCCCATTTTGGGATTCACTCTGTTAGAGTGTAAGCTCCAGGAAGTCAGGAGGCTTAGTTATCTTTGCATCTCCTCCTGGACCTAACTCGAGTCATCAAATTGTTAATACTTAACAAATGGTTGTGAATGAATGGCTATGTGTTGGCATAGAGAAACGCTCTGGTCACATACGTGCAGAAGTAACACAGCAGCAAGGAATGACTGGCCCTGGCAGTAGCCGATTTCTTCATCGTACACAGAATAAGCCTAGAAAAAGAACAAAGATTTTAATATTCCAAATCACCCACATATAAAAAAAAGCAATCAGACCTGCCTGTGAGCAAAGCAGCTGAGAGCAGGGAATGGGAAGTAGGGGAAGGGCACCAAGTGTGTCATCTGTCCAGCTCTGCCACCTCCTGGCCTGACAGAGCTGGAAGGGAGCTGAGACATCATCTAGTTCCATAACATCATTTTACAGATGAGGAAATTCAGTCTAGTCAGAGGAAAGGCCTCATCATCCCAGATTCAGAGCTAATAGATCTAATGAAGTTTCTAGACTTACTCCTGCACATTCAAGGGTCCTTTCTTTTCTGTGTACTTGGCAGCTCACTTAGTATGGATGAGCATGAAACACCATGCACCAGAGAGAGAAAAGCTTGATAAAGATGATTCAGTTTTCTTCCTGTGAGTGGCAAAGCCAGACATAATTCTCCCATGGTAATACATTTCCTTATGAGAATGATTTTTTTCTGAAAGTAATCATATTTTTAGGTTTAACTGCCTTCCATTCTTTCCTACAAATCTCCTCAGAAAATTCTCTTTTGTGGTATACTGACATCCAACATTTCTCAGTATTGAGTCTGGCTTTTTTGGCCTTGTTAGCAACTTTCAGAGGCTTTTATTAAACAGCAATAACAACTGAGTCAGCAGTGGTAGAAAGGGAATTACATTTAGATTTGAAATGTTTTTTTCCTTGATTAATAAATTCATTTCTGAAGAGGCTTCCCTTTCTTTATCATTTCCTTTTCATTTTTCCACTTATGTTCCTTGCCAGGATCCTTCCAATTCCAGTAAATCAATGTGAGGTTTTATGTTTGGATTTTAGATTGGATGACAGCACTAGTAAAATAAAATTAGTTTTATGACAAATTCAATTGTGTTTGAAAGTTTAATATGTAATTAAATTGTATATAAGTTTTTTTTCTGTTACATTATAATTGTACTTTCAGAGGTTTGAACCAATTTTTTCATAATCTGGGTTATATCAATTTAGAAGTCATGTATTAAATACTTAGTACTGACATGCTCAAAAATGAAATGCCTGCCTCCTGCCTCCTAATTGTAAATTAGAAGCACTTTTCTCACAACACGACCAAGATAGAGTAATGTAAATATTTTTTAAACCCTTACTTTTGATCTTAGAATTGATACTGAGTATTAGTTCCAAGGTAGAAGAGTAGTAAAGGCTAGGCAATTGGTATTAAGTGACTTGTCCAGAGTCACACAGCCACTTCCCAGCTGTGTGACCCTGGGCAAGTCACTTGACCCCCATTGCCCACCCATACCAATCTTCCACCTATGAGACAATACACCAAAGTACAAGGATTTAAAAAAAAAATTAATACTTAGTATCAACCAGATACTCAGTATCAACCAAGGTCCAGAGTCTAGGGAGTGTCTGAGGCCATATTTGAACCCAAATCTCCTTTCTCCAGGTATGACACTCCATCTCCTGAGCTACTTACCTGTCCCAGTGTAATGTAATCTTAAACTCAACTGCCAACTCCTACCTGAACCTTTTCCTGATCACCCACTATTAGTACTCTGTCCTTTTGAAATGACAAATCTTACTTTATGTTTATTTACTTGTGTTCACATTTGATTTCCCCAGTAAAATGTGAACTCACTGAATATAGGGCCTGTTTCATTTTTGACTCTGTAGCCCAGAGGGTACTAATAAATGTGACTAATATTTATATAGTGCTTTCTTTTTTTTTTTTTAATTTTTTTTTAAACCCTTGTACTTCGGTGTATTGTCTCATAGGTGGAAGAGTGGTAAGGGTGGGCAATGGGGGTCAAGTGACTTGCCCAGAGTCACACAGCTGCGAAGTGGCTGAGGCCGGGTTTGAACCTAGGACCTCCTGTCTCTAGGCCTGACTCTCACTCCACTGAGCTACCCAGCTGCCCCTTAGTGCTTTCTTTTTTAATTAATTTTTTTTCAATTACAAGAGGAAACAATTTTTGATAACTGTTTTCTGACATTCTGTGATTCTGATTCTTTCCTCCTTTCCCCCCTGCTCTATGAGGCGGTAAATAGCATCATTTAGGTTATACCATTGTTTCATGTAATATTCTCTATGTTGTACTGAAGACACATATCACGTATACAATCAAAAAATTTAGAATGAAATAAAGTGAATGATGGCAGGCTTTGATCTACAACCAGATTCCAACCATTCTTTCTTTGGCTATGGACAGCAATTTAAAAAAAAAATTATGAGTCTTTTGGGGTTATCTTCGAACTTCATTTTGCTGATATAAGTTTAGTTCTTCAGAGTTAATCACTATTTAATATTTCTGTTACTGTATATACTGTTCTCCTGGTTTTGCTCATTTCACTTTGCATCAGTTAACAGAGGTCTTTCCAGGTTTTTCTGAACCTCTCCTGTTCATCATTTCTTATAGCGCAATGGTTGCACTGGTTTTCCATTATAGTCATATCGCATAACCTGTTCAGCTATTCCCAAATGATGGACACACCCTTGGTTTTCAATTCTTTACCACTACAAAAGAGCTGCTAAAAATATTTTGTATAGGTAGGTCCTTTTCCCTTATCTCTGATCTCTCTGGGAAATAAATCTATTAGTGGTATTTCTGGGTCAAAGAGTATATGCATAGTTTTATGGCCCATTGGGCATGGTTCCACATTGCTCTCCAGAATGGCTTATCAGTTCCACTAAGAATGTATTAGTGTTCTAATTTTCCCATATCCATTCTCACTTTTATTATTTTCCTTTTTGATCATATTAGTCATTCTGATAGGTGTGAGATATCTCAGAGTTGTTTTAATTTACATTTCTCTAATCAATAGTGATTTGGAGCATTCCTTACATAAGTATAGATAATTTTAATTTCTTCATATGAGATCTGCCTGTTCCCATCCTTTGATCATTTAATCAAATGGAGAATGCTTTGTATTCTTGTAATTTGGCTCAGTTCCCTGTATTTTTAAGAAATAAGGCCTTTGTCAGGAACACTGGCTATAAATCCACCCTCCCTGCCATTTGTTGTTTTCCTTCAATCTTGGCTACATTGGTTTTGCTTGTGTGGAAACATTTAATTTAACATAATCAAAATTATCCATTTCATTTTTCATAATATTCTTTATATTTCGTTTGGTCATAAATTTTTCCCTATCCATAAGTCTGACAGGTAAACTTTTCCATGTTCTCCTAAAAGATTTATGGTATCTTTATTTCCAGATCAAGTATCCAACTTTGACTTTATCTTTGTGTATGGTGTGAAATGTTGGTCTATGCTTTGTTTCTGGCATATTGTTTTCTAGTTTCCCATCAGTTTTTGTCAAATAATGAATTCCTTACTCAAAAGCTTGGAACTTTGTGTTTACTGAACACTAGGTTACTATGGTCATTAACTACTGTGTGTTTATTTCTGAACCTATTTCATTGATCTACTACTTTATTTCTTAGCCATTTTGGTGCATAAATGTTTAATACTGATATTGTTTTATTGTCTATGGTACCTTTTATCAAGATATAATTTCCTTTATCTCTTTTGATTAGACCAATTTTTATTTTTGCTTTTTCTGAGATCACGATTGCTATCAATGCTCCCCCCCCCACCTTTTTCCTTTGGCTAAAGCATAATTGATTCTTCTCTTGTCCTTTACTTTTACTCTATGTGTGTCTCCTTGCTTTAAATATATTTCCTGTAGACAGCATGTTGTGGGATTTTAGTTTATAAACCACTCTGCTATCTTTTTCCTTTTTATGGGTGAGTTCATCCCATTCACATTCACATATTTATGATTTCTAATTGTGTGTTTTCCTCCATCTTCTCATCTTCTCTTCTCTTCTCTTCTCTTCTCTTCTCTTCTCTTCTCTTCTCTTCTCTTCTCTTCTCTTCTCTTCTCTTCTCTTCTCTTCTCTTCTCTTCTCTTCTCTTCTCTTCTCTT
>NC_058131.1:320600881-320655218 GCF_016433145.1 Gracilinanus agilis
TCTCTCTCTCTCTCTCTCTCTCTCTCTCTCTCTCTCTCTCCCCCCTTTCAAGCTTTCCCTGTTTACAAATGTTTTGCTTCCAATCACCACTTCCCCAATTCACCCTCTTTTTTGTTCCTCCTTCAGTGCATTATCTGGCTACTGGTGAATGGCTTGATTTTTTTTTTCAGTAAAATATGAGGCAAGGTTTTCAGCTGAGAGAGTAGAGAGGAGTGATTTGAAGAGAGATAAAAAGGTTTGGAAGAGCTACTGTGGTAAATGGGATAGTGAATAATTAAGGAGATATACTTTGTTGCAGTTATAGCTTAGTTGAAGTTATATAACAAATTTGTAGTGGACATAGTTTGCATGATTTTCTTCAGTTTTGCTTGGCAGGACACATGTAGAAATGTATAAAGTAGAGATGGTGGGATAAATCCAAGCTTGAGATTTTGTGATTTTTTGTGATTTAATAAGGGAGCAAACTACTCAACAGAGGAAGATATAGAACTGAACTGGTCAAGAGAGAGAAGGAAGAAAAGAATAGGTAGTGTAGGAGTAAAGAACTGAGAAGTCAAAGGATTGGAGGTCTGGTAAGGATGACTAAGAGTTTGGGGTTGCAAGGCAGAGGGGGAGGTGGAATGACAATAGATTGTAATCAGATATAGAATCTCAGGGTTCATGAAAATGGAATTGGTGTATTTGTGGGTGATGAAAGATCAATGGTTAATGATTACCTCTAAGTGTGTGTGACTGAGGTGGGGTTGAGGGGTAGACTATATGAAATGAATAAGCTAAAGAACTGTGAGGTTAGGGTTTTCTGAGGGAGCACTAATTTGTATATTGCAATCCTCTAATATGAAGGTGGGAGTTGAGGGACAGAGAAAAACTTCAAGCCAAGCACTGAAGTACCCAGGAGGCTGGTGGACCAAAGTTAACAGAATCTTGCTTGAGTGGTAGACATGGGTTAAAGTGAAATTCAAACGATGGGTGTTTATGAAATACTGGTGGTAGAGGAATAATCTGAAAGTGGCAATGGAGAACAAGGAGTATTCCAACTCCCCTACCTTGAGCAATAATTTGGGGGAAATCTGAAAGTATAGTCAGGGCTGGTAAATTAGGTCAAGTAGGTTGTGACATAAGGAAGGAACAAGGTCTCAGAGAGATGCAGAAGATGGAAGGAATAGAAAAGGGAAAGATTTTAGATGAAATTAAGTTTGAGGTCTATGGAATAAGCATTTCAGAGATCACAGTGGAGGGGTAATTTAAGAGTGGGATGATTCTGAGGAGTGGTAGTGTTGAGGGGAATGGGAATAAAGTTTAGGGGAAAGGGGAGTTTGAATGATGACTACTTCAGAATCATCAGGATGGGTAGGGTATGATCAGAGGGGAGTTCACTAATCACTGATAAATGAGTTTAATAGATTCTCATTTTCCATAGGAACCTAGCCTCAGGTTGAAGTTCTTTCAGAGTCATAGGAAGTTTAATTTTAGTTTTTTTTAAACCTTTAACTTCTGTGTATTGGCTCATAGGTGGAAGAGTGGTAAGGGTGGGCAATGGGGGTCAAGTGACTTGCCCAGGGTCACACAGCTGGGAAGTGGCTGAGGCCATATTTGAACCCAGAACCTCCCATCTCTAGGCCTGACTCTCAATCCACTGAGCTACCCAGCTGCCCCCTCATAGGAAGTTTAAGAAAGGGGACAGGTGCTTAGATCTGAAGAAATGGTGTTATTCACTTTTTCCAAGGCCAGAGGCCAGGATGGAGATTCAATGGAATTTCCTCATCTGGTGTTTGATGGAATGATATTAATTTATAGACGCACAAAAGGTTTGCCTTGTAGCAATAAGGGTCAATAAGGCTATGTAACAAATTCATCACATCCAAATATTTGTTGTTATTTGTGTAGATATTTTATATCCTTTGCTATATTGAAAACGCCTGGAGTATAGAGAAATGCATTTTTAATCCTTGTATCTCTTCTAGTGCATAAAAGCTTAATATATTGTTAGTGAATTGAATTTGCTATTGTTTCATATTTAATAGTCTCACTACCCTTACCCAAGTGCAATATTCCTATTTCCTGGCTCCTCCATAGTGCCTTGTATATAGAAGATGCCTATTAATGACTTGTTGACTAATTGAAGAAAAGAATAAAAAAGCACCAAAATGCAACTCTCTCTGGTCATGGAAATATTGAAAATTTCTGTTCCTTTCCCAGCCTTCTATTTTGTAGGAAATGGATTCAAATGCATACTACAGAATATGGAATGTAACAAAGAGGAATATATGCCAAAAACTAAAAAAAAAAACTTGTAATTTAACATGCCATTATCCCATTTTACTGTTTCTGACATTTTAAGGAAATAAACATTTACTGCCATTTGTAATTTGCATGTGCACTTATTTATTTATGTTTTGTAAATATCTCTCTGCTTATGTATATTGTCTCTCCATTAGACTAAAAGTTCCTTGAGGACAGGGACCTTTTACCTTTCTATGTATCCCTAGCATTTAGCACACAGCCTGGCATGTAATAAGCACTTAATAAATAGCTGATAATTGATTTACCAGATCTTGGGTGAAGGTGCCAAATTAATACACCTGGAGGGGGGGCAAAGACCATTTCAAAAGAGTCCATATCCTATCAATAAAAGGAGGCTTTTGAGTTATAAAAGATTTCTTAATAATTTGCCATCTCCTAGGAAAAAGCACTCTGGATATAGATCAAGAGAGAGGGCACTGAATATTCCACTATGTTCTTTAGTAGATATTTTCCCCTGAGCAATGAATGAAAAAAGCACTTCTTTAGTAAGTCCTTACCCTGGTCTAAGGATAGGGGATACAAATATAAAATCAATGACAGTTCTTGACCTCAAGAAGCTGATGTTCTAATAAGGTAAGTCATCATGTTTAAAGGAGTGGTGGCTAAGGGAAGGGTGTTTTGGTTTGTAAAGTTGCAAGGATGGTGGGTAGAATTGCAGATTGATAGATATATGGTTTCCCATAAGAAAGGCAATATGGATTTTATGTGGGAATTTAAGTGGGATTTAAGTGGGAAGTGGGGGCAGCGATAAGGTGACTGTTGAAAAGGCCAAGAATGAAGTGAAGCATGACAGCAGTCAGCCTAGATTTAGTGGCCATGTGACACACTCAACAGTCATATATGTCTTCATTCTGTTACTTTACCTTGCTGAGCCTCAGTTTCCTCATCTGAAGAGGTGTTGGACTTGATCTCAAAGATTTCTTTCTGCTTTAAGTTTTCTGAAAGGGATTCTGGAAGATTTCTAATTGTATTAGTGGAGCAGAGAACAACTTCAATTTTAAGAAGTTCTAATCAGACAAGGTATTCAGAGCACAGAGATATGGGAATTTGCTAATAATCTTTTGTATTTTTAGAAGTAGTTTAAATAGGAATTCCTCTTGTTTTTGTTTCTATTGTTACCTAAAGATTCATGATTAAAATCAAGTATTCATTCTAAAGAAATGGCTCCCTTTTGTACTATAAAGATTCTCTACCATGATTTGTAGTTGTGATTTCTCAAAATTTAATATGAAACAGATGTTTCAGTTTGGAAGTGTCTCTGATGATTTCAAACACCAAAAACTAATTGTTTACCTTGCATATTTTATATAAGGAATCTTGACCATCTCCTCCTGTGTCCTTAAAGTAGTCATGTGCTGGGAATGTACGGTTAATATCTCTAGTGATCGCACTATCCTGAGGAGATTCCTGTGGAAATATAAGGCAGAAAAAGTTTTCATTATTAAGCAATCAAGTATATGGCTTGCAAATTGCTAATCTGTGGGCACTATGTTTCTTAAGTTGCTTCATGGAACTGTTTCTTTTATCAGTGGGGTACTCACACCAAGACGTCTCTACAACTTGATGATGGGTTTTGGGAGATGTGGTGGCTGAAAAATCCTCTTGGTGTTGAGAATGTCCAAATATGGCCAGGTTGACCCTTGGACCATCTATTACTAGATGCTTTATTGCTTTCCATCTTAGCAATTCTCATCAGAGCTTATACTTTATTGGGATAGGGATCCAGGTCTCATCTCAATCAGGATGAAGTGCTGGTGGATACCTTTAGTGAAGGACTATGACAAACAGTTTACAGCCAGTGACTTTGAGTGCTCTAAAATCAGAAGGTGTGGTGATACCAGATCAGCCCTTTCAACTAAACATCATTAACATTCCTTCTGCCCAATAGAGGGTCATGTCCCATATCCCCATAGTGAGGAAGTGCTACTTCTAAAAAAGAATTGGTGACCTTTTGGTTTGCAAGAGGGAAAAGGAGCTTTCCAGAATGGATTTCCCATAGGAACTAACCTAATTTAATGGTCTCAAGGGAAGAGGTGAACAGTAAGCATATTCATGTCAAAAAAGGTCTGTTTGCCCTGGCTACTTGTGGCTGCCAAGATGAGGGGGAATAGAGAGGCTGGGCAATTGAATCCACAGTGGCTTAAGTGACCCCTTGTCATAAGGCCCATATACTTAGGCTGTACATGGGAAGTTTGACTTCTAACTGTCCTGAAGGCAAGCATAGTAAAAATGAAGATCTGCTTGTAGATAGCAATCTGTTCACTGTGGAAAATAAAGTGCTGAATACCAGAGGGACTCAGCCAAATAGGATACGGGAAAAGATTAAGATGAAATTTTTCTGTTTTGGCCAAGGGAGTCAAACTCTCAGGAGAGTTAGCCATCCTCCCCCCAGATTTAACCAAAGCTTAATAACTGCCAGTATCCAACCTTTCATAAGATTTATTGGGCATCTTGGTAGCTTTAACATTTGTTCTCTTACATAGTATATATTTTTCCATATGTTAAGTGCCTGCTAAAACTAAAAAATGTGACGTTTTACTTTATCATTTCATCGCTTTGCAATCAACTCTCTGAAAAAAAAACACAAAATGCACCTCAGAAGCCTATTTTCAAAATGAATTTATTTTACATCACTTTATTCATCTGTAAAATGAAGATGACTGGGAATATCTGCCTCACAGTGTTATAAGGAAAATGACTTGTAAACCTTAAATAAGGGTTAAGGCAGAATGACATTTTCCATGACTTCTTAAGGAATGTTCTTGCAGCCTTAGAAATAACTGACAGGTGGGCTATGGGATTTCATGGGATTTCCTTTCAGATTTCCTAATCTAAGCTGATGAATGTAAGGGAAAGACAAGCTGAGAAAAACTTGTAGAAGTGGTAATGTTTCCATGCTTATTTTCAAAGGTTATTTTGAATATCTCACAAATGCCTTCTTTGTATGATTCTTGATAACGCTGTGGTAATTAGGCATTTTAGAAGTAGGAGGGTGAAGAGAGAAGCAACAACATGATAAAAGCAAAAATAGAACATTAGACTTGGAGTAAAAAAGACCTGGTTTTGAGCTCTGAATCATTTTAGTTATGAGTTTATGATCTTGGACAAGTCATTTGATCTATCAAAATTTCAGTTTCCTTAACTGTAAATGGGAGTAACTTAAGACTGTTAGTTCTTTTAAAAATATAATAAAATACTAATAATTTGGGTAAAAGTATTTTTTTAGTATTCATCAGGTTATAAACATACATATATATATATACACACATGTAGTATAGGTATACAGGTATATACAGAGTATATAATTGTCTTTTCTACTGGGCCTCACTTTATACCCTCTGTTACACCCAATCAGTCAGTGTATAAGCAAATGGAACAAATCAATTTTAACTAACTTTAACTGACAGACTAGAAAAAAAAAAGACAAGAACATGGGGGCAGCTGGGTAGCTCAGTGGATTGAGAGCCAGGCCTAGAGACGGGAGGTCCTAGGTTCAAATCCGGCTTCAGACACTTCCCAGCTGTGTGACCCTGGGCAAGTCACTTGACCCCCATTGCCTACCCTTACCACTCTTCCACCTATAAGTCAATACACAGAAGTTAAGGGTTTAAAATAAAAAAAAAATTAAATTATAAAAAAAGACAAGAACAAAGAGACTAACAGGCTACACTTCCTCTAAGAAAAGTAATACTGACTCATTTGCCATATGATCAAAAAATAAAAGCTTCTATTGTAATTCATTTATTCAATATGCTGTTCAATAGCACTTTATGTTCCTTGTAATTCTTATAACATTCTAATATGAATTTTATTTCTTTTCTACCTCCAGTATACTGTTCTCTTTTTAAGGGTAGGGATTACTTCTTATTTATTTCTATATTGCTGAGTTTCTAATATTCTGAACTCCAGAAATCATATAAATAAATGTTTGTTTGCAATGCACAAGGCAGCTAAGGTGTGCAGAGGATAGAGTGCTGGGCCTGGAGTCATGAAGACTCATCTTCCTGAGTTCAAATTTGTCCTCAGACACTAGCTGTGTGACTGTGGGCAACTTAACCCTTTAGTTTCCTCATCTGTAAAATGAGCCGGAGAAGGAAATTTAGCATCTTTGCCAAGAAAACTCCAAATGGGGTCACAAAGAATTGAACATGACAGAAAAGAATGAATAATGTGCTCACTAGATACAGTTCTAAGTGCCAGACAAAGATGAAAAAGATCAATTTCTGATTTCAAGGATCATATAATCCAGTGATTCCCAAAGTGGGTGCCACCGCCCCCTGGTGAGTGCTGCAGCGATCCAGGGGAGTGGTGATGGCCATAGGTGTATTTATCTTTCCTATTAATTGCTATTAAAATTAAAAAAAATTAATTTCCTGGGGGCTAAGTAATATTTTTTCCGGAAAGGGGGGGTAGGCCAAAAAAGTTTGGGAACCACTGATATAATCTAAGTGCAAAGATTTAGTCAAACAGGAAGGCATGAGATTTGGGAAGGATAGATCCCTTGTAGATGGAGAGTCATTGAAATCTACTCTTATGGGGGAAAACTGGGGGTTAAATTAAATATTATCAGGATTCTGAAGAAGAGTAAATAATAGACAAGACAAGGCAATAGACTGGGATTAACAAGTTGGGAAAATACAATTTAGAATGGGTTTGGCAGTCGGAGGTCCAACTGCCAACACACATCCACCTAGCCAGGGAGTCTGTGAAACTAACAAGTGAGTAGGCTGATAAAAGGTTTTATAAACAGGAGTTTAATTCAATGAACTATAGTTTGAAGGAGGGGAAAGGGGTTCTATTCTACCAGTCTATGGGCAAGCCTCAGGGTCAGGGAATGAACTTATCTACACTAAGCTTTAGACTATAGCAGGGCAGGACACAAAGAATGTCAGGAATAAAAGTGGGATCCTCACTGCTGAGTCCTGTCAAAATCCAGCTGATACAGCTTTCCCAGGTCTTCAGCCAATACTACTTTCAGTTGGGTAAATCAGTGAGCTAAACCAATCTGAGCTGACCAGCAACCCAGATTAGGTTTTATAGTCTCAACCAAACCTCCCACAGGCAGATGACTTTCTTCCTTCTGGATACCAGGATATTAGGATACAAACTCCACTTCCTCTGAGGTCTCTCAGGGGGTCCGTTACAACTTGTCCCCAGCCAACATGGAGTCCATCTCAGAGAGAGAAACACTTCCTGCTTCCCCATTCCATTTAGAATTCTCCAGCCCTGCTTGTTAAGCCTCCCAAATAACTAACCTTAAACATCTTATTAATTTATCTTACAACACTACCTAGAGTAGAGTAGTACTTCAAGCTAAAACTTAGGGAAGGAAAGGATATTTAACCAGTAGTGAGATGTTCATTCAAGGCCTAAGCAAATGTACAAAGAGAGAAAAAGGCCAGAAAAAGATTAGAGAACAACAAAGTAGTACAATGCAGCTGGAATAATGTCCCTAAGTCAAGGATATCACCATCTTTCCAGCAGACCAGATGTGAAACTTCAGAGTAATTTTCAAGTTTTTGTTCTCTCTCGCCTCACACTTCTAGTCACCTGTCACACACTGTTAAATCTATCTCTACATGTTCCCAACTGTTTCCTTTTCCCTACTCATATGGCCACCACCCAAGTTCTGTTTCTTTTCACCTTCTTATCACTTCTACCTCTTCTAGTGCCACTGCCTACATGAGACTTTCTTGACTATCTCCCCACCTCTGCCTTCACTGGTACTAGTGCTTCCCTCCCCCATCTACAATTATCTTCATTATTTACTTATCAGTGTACATGTTCCCTCAAGACAGGTGAATGCCTAGACAGTTTAGTTTTATCTCTGGTCTAGCCTAGGGTCTGGCACACTGAAGACCAATAACAAATAGTTGTGTAAATGTGTGAAATATAAATAAGGACACAATCTCTTTGAGTTAGGGACTATCTTTACTACTGGGCCTCAGTTACACCCTCTGGAAAATACTAAGATTCTCCAAAGTCCCTTTCACCCCCAATAGTTCATATTATGGTATACAGTCTTTCTATATAGCTCCCACCCACAAGGAATTTATAGTTTAAGAGTGTAATAGAAAAATATTCTAAATTTAAAAAAAAAGAAAAAAGTGTAATAATATTTTAACCATCAGGGAAATTAAAAATAAAAGTGTCTACAGAGGAAGGGCAACTGAAACTACCAGCTCAACCCATAAGGCTTTGCTCTTTTCATACTGTTTAATTTCTAGTCAATTATTTTTACTGTGCCCTGTTGCTGATGTTTCTTTAGTGTGCGTGACCAAAGGAACAGAGAAGTTTGCTTATTTCCTGGTGCTATACTTTACATCTGTCAAAGCTGCTGGTAAACAATTTGTGCAGGGAAAAATCTAAGGAAATAATAATGTTGGGACCATGTTTTTTCTTCTCCTAATCCTGGCTTTGAAAGATGCCTGGTTAGTACAAGCCCCTGCAGCCCTACATTGTGTAACCTTTTTTTCTTGTGGACTATTTTTATCCCTTGCTGTGAGAATTGGTCTGTTGGGTAACTTCTCAGCATTAGCAGGGCACTGGGAACAGGAGGAAACCCTTTTGAATACACACCCTTCCATAAACTCAGGCTGAAAAACAGAAAGCTAAGAATGGCAGGAAGAAAAAGAAAGTAAGAATAAAAGAAAAAGCAGAAGAGGAATGCCATGAGAAATAAACCAGTCTGGAAAAGAATAGTGCTTCTTGAACAGCCTGTGCTTGAAATGACAAAGATCATATTTTTTATGATTCATATGTATATATGCATTCAATTTTATTATGCAATAATAAAGAAACCAAATTATGCTGAATTATATATGTCACAAGGTTAAAACACTAAGATGGTTTTCTTTGTTTCTTTGCTTTACAAAAATCTTGTCATAGATGCTTTTAGAGTCTAGTTTTTAAAAACTCACAAATAAGGTGAAACAAAACCAAAACATTAAAATAAAGAAAAAAACATAATAAGATTTATGAAAGTATGCTTAGTAGGCAGTAGGTGAACTTCTGAAGTAAAACATTCTTTTAAGAGAGAGGCAACAAACATAATGTAAGTGGACAGAGAACTAGACTAGAGTCAAAAGATCTGAGTTCTGTGCCAGTTCTTCTTACTCCCAATGTGAACTTGTATAAATCATTGCCCTTCTCTGTGCTTCAGTTTTCTCATCTAAAACCTCGGGGCTTTCTTTTAAGGTTACTTATTGATATAATGTACTAACATTCTATTCTGAAGTCCCCTGCAGTTCTGCCTTTTACTCTGGCTGGGTCCTTTTTGGTTACATTCTTAAATTTCTCCCAACTCTGACATTCCAAATTCCATTAAGTTCTATGAAAAGATCTATTTCCACTTTATTTTTCTGTGGTTTACCCTACTTCAATGAATAGTGTTATATAAATACAATAAATAATATATAAGCTCCTTGTCCATAAAGAGCTTAAAATTAATTTCTATACCTAGTTATAGTTTGTAAAGTATTGACAATTTCATGACACTTCTGTGAAGTTCAGGATTAGGTAGGACACTGAGGTTAAATAACGTTAATAACTGAACTACTCAATGCCATAAGACAGATGGAATCTTCTCACTACAAGTCATATCAAAAACTAATTATGACATCAAATTTGATTTAGATTAAATATACTAATATATTTATAAATTTTTAAAAGGGCAGATAGGTGGTATAGTGAATAGAAAATGCTTGACTTAGATTTAGGAAGACCTGAATTACTATAATTTTTAAATCCATATCTTATCTCTTATAATCAATACTATATAACAAAACCAATGAAACCAGGATTAGAAGGGAAACAACAAACTGGGGAAAATTTATAAAAAATTTCTCTGTTAAAGGTCTAATTTCTCAACTATGTAAAGAATTAAATAAAATTTCTAAGAATACAAGTCATTCCCCAATTTACAAAAGGTCAAAGATATGAATAGGCAGTTTTCAGATAAAGAAATCAGCAATAATCATATGAAAAAATGTTCTAAATCCCTCTTGATTAGAGAAATGCAAATTAAAACAACTCTGAGGTACCATCTCACACCAACAGAGTGGGTAATATGACAGTAAATGAAAATGATAAATGTTGGAGATGATGTGGCAAAATTGGGACACTAGTGCATTGTTGGTGGAGCTATGAACCATACTGGAGGGCTTTATGACCTCCTGATGATGATAGGGTTCAGTGAGAAAAATGTATCACCTCCACATATTAGAAATTTATCTTTTTAGCTCCTGATCATTTTGCGTTTACCTTTTATGTTTCTCAACTCCTACATTTGTAATTCAAAGTTTCTGTGATGTTCTGAAGTCCTTTCATCAACAGTTCTTGGAAATCTTCATTAAAAATCCATTTTCCTCCTGCAGGATTATTTTCAGTTTTTCTAGTTAAGTTATTCTTGACTGTAAGATGATTTTTTGCCATCTGGAACATTGTATTCCAAGCTCTCCACTCTTTTACTGTGGTGACTGCTGAATCACAAGGTAATTCTGACTATGGCTCCTCAGTACTTAAAAGTTTTCCTAGTTGTTTGCAGCATTTTTTTCTTTGACCTGGAAGCTCTGGATTTTAGTTATAACGTTTCTGGGAGTTTTCATTTAGGGTTTTCTTTCAGGAGGTGACTGATGGATTATTCCTTTTTCTAATTTGCCCTCTGGTTGTAAGAGATCTGGGTAGTTTTGTGATTTCTTGAAATAGAAGGTTGAGGTGCCTTTTCCTGATCATGCTTTCAAGTAATTCTTTTATAAAATTTAAAAAATATATTTATTTCATTAAACATGTCCCAAGTAGACTTATGAGAAAGAATGCTATCCACATTCAGAGGAAGAACTCTGGGAGTGCAAACACAGAAGAAAAACAACTGCTTGAACACATGGTTGATGGGGATATGATTTGGGATGTAGCATCTAAACGACCACCCCAGTGCAACTATTAATAATATGGAATTAGGTCTTGATCAATGATACATGTAAAACCTAGTGGAATTGCGCGGTGGCTATGGGGAGGGTGGGTGGGTGGACTTTTGGAGGGGAAGGAAAGAACATGAGTCACAGAAAAATATTCTAAAAAATAAAAAAAATTTTTTTAAATGTCCCAAGTATAGATAAAAGAACTTTTAAACAATCATTTAAAAATGTTTTTGAGTAATGGACTTTTGAACCAGCAGAAAGCAATGACACAGGACAGTTCTGAGGGATTTATGATAAAGAATACTACCCACATTCAGAGGAAGGACTGCAGGAGAGGAAACATATAAGAAAAACAACTGCTTGAACGCATGGGTTGAGGTGGACATGATTGGGGATGTAGACTCGAAACTACCACACCAATGCAACTATCAACAATTTGGAAATAGGTCTTGATCAATGACACATGTTAAAACCAGTGGAAATGTGCATCTGGGTGGGGGGAGAGCGGGGGGTGAAGGGGAAAGTAGGAGCATGAATCATGTAAACATGTTAAAAATGAATATTAATAAATGTTTAAAAAATGTTGAGTTCCACATTTTCTCCTTCTCTACTGCCCTTTCCCCTCTTAGAGAAATCAAGCAATTTAATGTTGATAATACATGTGAAGTCATGTAAAATGTATTTCCATATTAGCCACACTGCAAAAGAAAATAGACATAAAATCCCAGGAAAAATAAAGTTTAAAAAAAAAGTCTGCATTTAGAGTTCATCAGTAAGGTAGAGAGTGTTTTTCATCATGGGTCATTTGGAAATGTCTTGGATCAGTCTTGATACAAGTAGTTAAATCTTTCACAGTTGATCACTGTTACAATATTGCTGTTCCTGTGTAAAATGTTCTCCTAGCTAAGTCTTCTTGGATTTTTCTAAAATCATCCTGCTTGTCATTTCATATAACACAATAGTATTCCATCACCATTGTATGCTACAACCTGTTCAGTCATTCCCTAATTGTAGGGCATCCTCATAATTTCCAATTCTTTGCCACCACAAAAAGAGCTACTATAAATATTTGGGTACAAATATGTCTTTTCTCCTTTTCTTTGATGTCTTTGGGATACAGAACTAGTAAAGCATTGCTGCGTCTTAAGGGTATGTATGCACAGTTTTATAGTTCTTTGGACATAGTTCCAAATTGTTTTCCAGAATGGTTAGTCCAGTGATTCTTATATTATCTCTCTTGTCTAATTTTCAGGTCAGTTGTTTCTGTTGTGAGTTTTTTTGAAAATCTTTTGATTTTGTTTTAATATTTATTATTGTCACCTAGAGTCGTTAGTTTTTCTTTGGTCCATATTAATTTTAGGGAGTTTATTACTTATACAAAGTTATGTACTTCTTGGGCCGAGTTGATAATTCCCTTTCCAATTCTTTATTCAACAGTTTTCAAACTTTTTATTCTAGTACTCTCATATTTATAAAAAATTTAAAACTATTTTTAAAATGCTTGCTTTACCTCTTCTGGGAATTCTAATAGAGTCTGTGCCCATGCTTTTTTTTTTTTCCGAGACTTTGCTTGGAAATGTTTTAGTTTATTCTTTTCAAAGTTTGTGTCTTGAGCATCTCTATCACCATAATAACTTTTTATGGTGAGATTCTTTTTCTGTTTGCTTATTCGTCTAGCCCAGTGATGGGCAAACTAAGGCCTGCGGGCCAAATGGGGGATGTAGGGGGAGGGCCTAAAATGTTCCATCCAGCTGCATGACATTATTCCTAATCTGACGAATACAATGAGTAGGATACAATACAATGAAACTTCAAAAGAGTTGCCTTAGAAATAGACTGACAGATGAGCATTTCCTTTCCTTTGGCCCCCTCTTTAAAAAGTTTGCCCATCACTGGTCTAGTCCATTTCCTTACTTTGGATTTTATGTTTAGACCTGGATATGTGCACTTTGGAGGAAATTACTAATCTTAAAGCTGCTGTATTGAGTGCTGTGTTATTCTAAGACTGCAGGATTAGCTCAGACCTGACAGGTTTTAGCCCCTCCAAAATGGTCTAATTCAGGACAAAGTTAGAATTCTACTCCCCTGGTCTAAGCTCTGCAAGTTATGCAAGTTAGGTATAAGCCTGTCACTTAGCCAGTTCTAGTCAGAGCCTGAAAGTCCAGCATTCTAATCTCTGGGGTCAGTGAGGCTTAAGGATGATGTTCCTCCGTATATTCTTTTTTTTTTTTTTTAAACCCTTACATTCCATCTTCGAGTCAATGCTGTGTACTGGCTCCAAGGCAGAAGAGTGATAAGGGTAGGCAATGGGGGTCAAGTGACTTGCCCAGGGTCACATAGCTGGGAAGTGTCTGAGGTCAAATTTGAACCTAGGATCTCCCATCTCTAGGCCTGACTCTCAATCTACTGAGTTACCCAGCTGCCCCCTCCTCCATATATTCCGATATTCTGATAGTTCTTAGTCCTGCTATAAGGCATCACTTTTTATATAGTGGTAACCATTTTGATGATGTTCAATTCAGATACTGACTACAGACAAAATTGTACAGTAGAGAGCAATGGGCTGCGGTGCTGCTTTGGATACTCACTAGCCAGGGAAACATGACCAAGTTACTTCCTCTCTAAGCTTCAGTTTCCTCATAGATAATAATCACTACAGTGCCTTCCTCAAGAAATCTATCCTGTGAGGTTTAGCACTCTGTTAACTTGAAAGTGTATAAGCAAGGGTGATGTTAAAGGGCCTGAAACAAAATAAGTGACCATCATCTGGTGAATAGCCCAAAATACATTAATTAAGAGATAATGAACATGAGGAATTGAGAGAGAGAGAGATGTATGATTGAAGCAAAGTACAAATGAAAACAAAATAAAAATGTATGCAATGACAAGATAGATGAATCCATCAAAAAGAGGAAGCTGGATGCTGCATAAATGAAAAACCATTGATGGTCTTAGAGAAGGGTCAATTAAACATACTGCCTTCCCTGCTCTTAAGAGAGAAGCTGGAGACTACAAAGGAAGAACTGGAAAGTGCTCACTGTAGTGGATGGATGGATATATATAGACAGACAGACAAATATATAGATAGTTGTCATTGCAAGAAAAGATTCAAGCATGAGGGGAAGAAAAGGATTTTCTTCTTTGACAGAAGATAATATAAAGACAAAAGGCATCAATAACATATTTTTTAAAATGGCACCTATTATCACCATTGCTTGGAGGACAGCATGGTATGGTAGAAAGAGAGTAAAATTTTGAGACATACCCTGAGCTTGAATCTTGTCTCTGTTTCTTGTTACCTTGGGGACTGAAAGTAATTCACTTAATTTTCCCCCATGCTTTTTCCTCATCTGTAAAATGAGAGATTTAGTCTAGATGATCTACCTCTAAGATTTGTTTCATCCCTAGACCAGGGGTCAGCAATGTATGGCTCTCAAGCCATATTTGGCTCTTTTGAGGGCCAGATATGGCTCTTTCTGCAGGAGCCATAAAGTCAATTTTTTTTCAGGCGCTGTTACAGGAGCGCGCACTGTGAGCACTGTATGGCTCTCAAGAAATTACATTTTAAAAAATGTGGCGTTTATGGCTCTCACGGCCAAAAAGGTTGCCGACCCTTGCCCTAGACCTATGATACTATACCAAATCAACAAGAATTGACTAAGTACATACTATGTGTCAGGTACCACACTAGGTGCTGGAGAGAAAAAGACAAAAATAAAAAAAACCCATTCTGAGGAAGTAGCATATACTCCATTTTAGCCCAAAAGGAATCAAAGCAAGAAAAGGAAATCAGGCAAACAACACTGTGAAATTAAACCAAAGAAGCTAACTCCTTTTTAGTCCTTCATAGTTTGTAAAGTTTTTCCTTCATAAACACCACCATTTGGCAGGGAGGTCAAGTTACTTCTGTATGTTCATAGGGCAGGTTAAGTGGTAAGTAGCAAATATCAAAACCCAGGTTTTCTGACTAACATCTAGTGCTCCTTCCACATTATTTCTTATCCTACTTGATATGAATATTCTTCAGTGACTAATATTTCAACATTATTTCTTTCTTTGTTATAAAATTACAAATGGGTTTCTGGAGCACTGTGTTCTTTTCAATGAAAAAACAAAACCACCAAGATCTTTTGTTTTCTCTCCACACAAAAAAATACCAAACTGACCCGAAACAGCAAAAAGAGGAAAACCCCCCATAAAGCTGTGTACCAAAACTGGAGCCTGGCATTTTATTTTCAACACAAAAAGAATCTCCACAACCATAAATATACACTGCATATTTCAGAAATATGCCTATTACTTCTTAACCTTTTAAGTATTTAAAAACTACGTTAAGGATTCCTATTTACACAAGCAGCATTACGTATACTGAACTGAGAAAATAAAGCACATGTTAACAATTTAGATTGATATCTTCAGAAATGACAGCCATTTATTGAAAAAAATTGTGCCCTGATATCACAATTTCCATCCAAATATGGCATTATAGGGCTAGGCTAAAATTAGACATAAGCCCCTTGTGATATGCAGACCTCTAGTTAGCTATGTTCATTTCCTTTTAGGGCTCAAGTTTCCCACAGGAAAATTATTCAGTGTTTGGCAAAACTGTCCCACATCATGTATAGATAAGGCATAAATACTAACTTCACTGTCAACTTTTTCCTGTCTTTGCCACTTCTGATTCTGCTTTTCTGAAGAAATCTGTTCCAGGAGGCCCACCCAGGGGTCAGGAAGTGTTTCTGTAAGAGAAGCTCCCTGAAGTAGAAGTGACCAAAGTGGCATTCTCATAAGAATGAAATTTAAGAGCCAAGTGAAGAGAAATAGGAAAATAAACTATGTTCCCTACAATATTTAGAGTAGTAGGGATACTAATGAATTACTTATAAGGGCATTAAAAGCCTTAGCTCTTTTGTTTAGGTTACAAAGTGAAGTTTCTCAACCAATATCTACTTCCAATACCTTTTTGAGGTGTAAAAGTGATCCTGTGTTCTCAAGTATGCCAAGCTGAAATGACTATGATGACAAAAGGCTATTGACTATATTGCCTCTCATCTAAAGATCATCCTTGACTCTTACTAGGGGAGGGCTAAGAGGTTCATTATCAGATGTTTTATTTCTTGTATCTCACAGTAATTCAGCAAGAACTACCTACTTGAATATGGAAGAGGTGAGATCTCTATTGGTTGAGGAAGTCCCTGGGCTGATAAAATCAGAGATCTGTTCTTTAATAATGAGAACGCTAAGTGGAGTTACATGTAAAATGTCCCTGAATAAATGTAGAGATTCTATAATTCATTATTCTTGTAGAAGATTTATCAAGTAAAATTTACTTAAGACTCAAAAGTTAGGACAGCTGATCATCCTTTATAAGGGGTTAATCATTTCCGTGACTTGGCCCTTTCTGACAGTCTAGTGAAGTCTATGGAGTACTTCTCAGAATAACATTTTAAAATGCATAAAAATAAAATATCTAACATCATAAAATAAAGAATTAAATTGAAATGTAATAAAAATTTTTAAAGGCCATGGACTCCAGGTTAAAAACCAATTTTAAGAAGTTTAAAATTTTAATATGAACCAAAACAATGAATGCAATCAAGAATTTCAAGAAAATGTCTAAAGGCATTTCATAACAAACAAACAGTTTGTTTAGAAAAATCTAGTTTCTTATGAGAAGTTGACAAGTCATCAAGCGATAATAAATCAATATTCAATCAATCAACCAATCAACAAATATGTATTAAGCATATATAATTGTGCCAGGCAGTGTGTCAGGTGCTAGAAAATAGAAATACTTATAATGAATGAAATAATACCTACTCTCAAGGAGCTTACATTGTAAGGAGACACACACAATTACATTTATATATACGCATATATAAACAGATACACAATATAAACATACTCATATACAGACACATAAGCATACATGAGTATATACAGTGAAGTATATAAAGGTAATAAATAACAATAAAGTGGTTGAATAGTTAAATAGAAGGTGGTTTGGAAGGGTTAGAAAACCAGCAGCTAAGTGGATCAGGAAAGGCTTCATATGGATAAGGTAGTAGTACTTCAGCTGCTTTCCCCTTTAAAGAGTTCAGATATCCTATTTCAAGAAATCTTAAGAAAACTGACTATATCTTAGAACCAGAGGGCAAAGCAAAAAAAAAGAAAAACTACATCAACTCCTGAAAGAAACCCCCAAATGAAAACTTCCAAGAGTATTATAGCTAAAATCCAAAACTTCCTGGTCAAAGGAAAAATACTATAAGCAACCAGAAAGAAAGAATTCAAAAACTGATAAGCCATAAATCAGGCCAATGATTTAGCGGCCATAACTATAAAGGAATGGAAAGCTTGGAATATGATATTCCAGAAGGCAGAGGAGGTTTTACAGCCAAGAATAACTCAAACAGCAACACTGAAAATAATATTACAGGGAGAAAATGGAGTTTTAATGAAATGAAGGACTTCCAAGTACTCTTGATGAAAGGACTCCAGAGCTTCACAAAATCTTTGAACTTCAATCACCAAAGTTAAGAGAAACATAAAAAGATAAACACAAGGGGCAGCTGGGTAGCTCAGTGGATTGAGAATCAGGCCTAGAGATGGGAGGTCCAAGGTTCAAATCCGGCCTCAGACACTTCCCAGCTGTGTGACCCTGGGCAAGTCACTTGACCCCCACTGCTCACCCTTACCACTCTTCCACTTAGGAGCCAATACACAGAAATTAAGTGTTTAAAAAAAAAGATAAACACAAAAAGGATCAAGGACACAAAAAGGATAACTGTTTACATTCTAATATAGGAAGATAATAATTATTGTTCCCACTCAACCCTATCATTATGAGGGATCATAGAGGGTATCTAATTAGACCAAAGTCCTGGGAGTGGTTCTATTATATCTAATAATATAAAAGATGAACTTAAAAGAACAATGGAGACAGAAGAAGAGTAATACATTAGGGGGATGGGGAAGGAAAAGGAAGGTTAGGGAAATAATTTAACATAATTTGGGTATACAAAATAGATATCTCTACAAAGAGGAGGGGATGTGGGGGAGCAGCTAACTATACTGTCATCTGAATTGGAAAAAGGTGGGGAAGAATACACACACACACACACACACACACACACACACACACACACAGAACTTACTACAAAAATACATCTCACTCAAGAGGGAAACAGGAGGGGGGCAGCTGGGTAGCTCAGTGGAGTGAGAGTCAGGCCTAGAGACAGGAGGTCCTAGGTTCAAACCCGGCCTCAGCCACTTCCCAGCTGTGTGACCCTGGGCAAGTCACTTGACCCCCATTGCCCACCCTTACCAATCTTCCACCTATGAGACAATACACCGAAGTACAAGGGTTTAAAAAAAAAAAGAGGGAAACAGGAGGGAAAGAAGGTCAAAGACCAAATTAGTGAGAAAGCAGATTAAGGAAGGGATTATTTCCAAGCAAAACTAATAATGTACAAAAATATTTATAGCTCTTATTTAGCTGACAAAGAATTGGAATCTTAAAGTGCTACTTATAAACTGAGGAATGGATGAGCAAGTTATAGCACATGGATATGATGAAATATTGTTGAACTGTAATAAATGATGAAGATGTTTTCAGAGATATGAGAAGACCTTTATGAACTGATATACAGTGAAGTAAGCAGAACTACAAGAACAATTGATACACTAACAACAATATGGTCAAGATAAAGAACTAGTACCTCTGATCAGTGTAATCATTAACCATGACTAGAAGACTCACAATAAAATATGCAACCCACCTCCTAACAGAGAGATTCAGGCACAGAATCAAACATAATATTTTTGGACATGGCTAATGAGGAAATTTCTTTTACTTGCTGATATGTCTGAGACATAGTTTTTGTTTTCCTTTTGTTCTCTATTGATGGGATGGGAGAAGAGAGGTGGATTTTTGGTGATTGAAAAAAATATATAATTTTTAAAAATCTTAACTATTTAATAAATGCCTATTATGTGCCAAGCTTTGTGCTAAGCACTGGGAATACAAAGACAAAAACAATCCCTGATCTCAAGGAGTTTACAATATAACATGGGAAACAATATACAACTATGTACAAATAAGAGGTTTAATGGATGACTTGGAGAAAATCTAAGAGGGAAGCCACTAACATTAAAGAGGGATGGGAAAGGCTTCTTGCAGATGGAATTTTAGCTGAGATTTGAGGAAGCCTAGGAAGATTAGGGGAAGAGATGAGGATGGCAGAGGGAAGAGGGAAGAGATACAGAGATACAGAGAAACAGAGACAGGGTATGAGAATATTAATATTATAGGCATGGGGGGACAACCAATGAAAATACAGATCTGGGGAATAAATGTCTTCTAGTGAGGATCAGCCAAGAGCTCTGGTGTCATTGGATTATAGCATACATGGAGAAGAATAAGAAAGAAGAATGGAAAGGAAGAAAGGTGACAGGTTATAACAGCCATTTAGAAGCCAACAGAAAATTTTATGTTTGATCCAGGAGATAATAGGGAGCCACTGAAGTTTAATGAATAAGGGAATGACACAGTCAGACTTCACTTTAGAAAAATGACTTGGATAACTGAATGGTGAACGGATTGGAATAGGGAGCAATCTGAAACAGGTAGATCATCCAGCAGGCTATTATAGTCATTCAGATGTGAGAGGATAAGGGCCTGCCTTCAATGTGGTAACTGTTAGAGAAGAGAAAGAGTTATCTACAAGAAATGTTGCAAAGGCAGAATCAATAACTCTTGTTAGATTGTATATGAGGATGAGAGTGAGGAATCAAGGATGACACCTGAGACATATTTTTTTGGATATAATTAGTGTGGGAGGGTTTTTTTCTTGACTGTATAGGTTAGTAACAGTTTTTTTTTTTTGTTCTCATGGCAGGGGGATGGGGATTGTTGTATGGGAAGAAGAAAAGCTGGATTTTTGTTGTGTGAAAAAATGTATATTATACTTCCCTCCTTCCCAATGTAGCAAGTAGCTTGAGAAGGAAGAGGATTGAAGAATGACTATCAGAACTGGTAATTAAGAGATTATTGGTAACTTTGGAGAGGTTTATTTAAGTATATTTTATTTACTCTTTCAACAAAGCTTTTTAAAGTATCCGACACAAGGCATAAACATGAATTAAGTATATCCAAAATTCATATCAGATGAATATTAGTTATAGGCCAATTTATAGACATGTATCAAACATCTACTATGTGCCAGGCATGATGCCAGGCCCCACGGACACACCAACAAATATGAAAGAGTTCCAGTTCTCAAAGAAATTAAAATTTATCTATTTAGATATTCATATATGGTTGCATAAAATCAGAGGTGATAAGTCAATGAATGCATTTAAAATTCTCCAAGACGTTTATGTTGACATAACAATGAACAAACTCTGAATATATACAATGTGCCTAGAATTGTGCTTTTTACTATAAGAGTTAACTCCCAAAGACACACCAACAAAACCAAGTATCAACATGTCAGCAAACCAATTATGCTTAGAATTCTATCACAGACCTACAGTCATATGGAATTCAATTATTCACATTTACTAAGCACACAAAATGTGTAAGTTCCTATGCTACATACACTAAAAAAGACACAAAGATGAAGGACATAGACCTTGCCTTTATGTAGCCTATAATAGAGAAGAAGTAATTAAGAGTAGATTTTTATGTATATGAAACTTACTATGGAAGTTGACAGGATCTTTAGGGATCAGGGAAAGCTACATGGAGGGATGGCAGCAGAAGACTGGTTGAATGAACTAGGGATATTTAACTGGGAAAAGATTTATTGCTTCTGTAAACTTAAACATGTCATCTCTTGGTGAGGAGGGAATTAAATGAGAAGATCTTTAAGGTTCTTTAGAGCTCTACGTGATCTATAATTTCAGAGGGGGGAAGGGAATTGTCTTCAAATATATGAAGGATAGTCATGTGAAAAAGAGATTAGACTAAGGCTTTTTTTGTGTGTGTCATTGACCCCTCTGCCTCTAGTCTGGTGAAGTCCATGATCCCCTTCTCAGAATAATGTTTTTAAATGTAAGTCAAGTAAAGTCAAGAAGCATTTATTAAACACCTACTACATGCCAGATACTGTGCACTGAAAGTACAAAGAACAGTGGCTTCATGGAGCTTATAATTTAATGAGATAACATGCAAACAACTGTGTACAAAACTGTGTAGGATAGGGTAAATTGGAGATAATCTCAGAGGGAAGGCACTTGGCATTAAGAGGACTCTGGAAAGGTTTCTTGCAGAAAGGGGGATTTTTGCCAACCTCTGAAGAAAGCAAGGGAAGCCAGGAGGCAGAGAGGAGTAGGGAGAACAGTCTATGTTTGGGAGATAAATAACAATAACAATAACAACAATAATAAAATAAACAATAATGCACGGATCTGAAGATAGCACGTCTTGTGTAAGAAATTGCAAGGTGGCCAGTGTCATTGGGTCACAGAATATGTGGGGAAGGTATAGGATATAAGAAGAATGTAAAGGTAAGGAAGGGGCCAAGTTATGAAAAGTTTAAAATAATTCTATATTTGATCCTGAAGGCCATAGGGAGCCATTGAAACTTACTGAAATGGGAGGGTTAATATGGTCAGATTTGGGCTTTAGGAAGATTATTTTGATATGAATGGAAAGCAGACTGGAGTAGAATGAAATATGGAAGATCATAAAGGTAATCAATTATGTTGAAATATAATTATCAAAATATTGAACAAATAAATTCACAGACCCTAGATTAAGAATTATTAGAACCAATTATACTTTGCCTTAGGGTCAGAATTTGCTCAGAGGAAGAATAACTAAAGTTAAAGAGAGGCAAATTTTAGTTAAACATAAGAAAGAAGTTTCTTAACTTGACATCCCTTAGGTTAGTGAATCATTTGTCAACTGATGACCATTTATCAGAGGACATTAGAGAACAATTCTACACCTCAGGTAGGGATTGGAGGTGAAGTCCCTTTCAGCCTTTTGATGCTATGATTAAAAGTAGAAAATGCTATTTGTGCCTTTCATTGAATAGGATGCAGAAATGAAGGGCTGTGGTATTCAAAGAATCTCATGGCTGGAAGAGGCCTCAGAGGTTATTAAGTACAACTTTAACTGAACAAGAATGTCTTCTACAATTTATCAGTGAAAACCATATCCCTTTTTTGGAATTTAAGCAGACAACACTGGTCACAATGAGAGCTGATATAGTTGTCTGCCATTTGTCCCCCACCCCACCCATGACCAGCACATTCTGTCATGACCACTACCATTGTCAAATCTGCTGACCTCAAAGGAGGGAGGATCTAACTTTTTTTTTGAGCTTTGATGAGCCTAAAAAACAATGTATGAGAAGGAACAAAATGACATCCTAACGTTTTGAAACATCTGAAGAAAATCTACCTTTCTGACCTAAGTCAGCAGGAGTTCATTCTAGTAGAGATGATTCTGAACCACCTGGGTTCCAAAGAAGAAACTCTTCTGAAACAAGTTCTGGAGACGTTTTAGGTTCCAAAGGAGAAGGTGATGTTCATGAAAACATGAAGGCAGATTTACAAATAGACTTGAGACAAAATGAGAAGTCTGTGCCTGCTGTGCCTGTTCCCAGCCCAGCTGCATCAACATCATCCAGAAAGAATCCACCTGCTGGCAAGTCCAGGTTATTCCTTGATTAAATGACTTTTCCCTCTCCCTAATAGGCTTATGAACTGTATAGCCTAACTGTACAGCTTAAAAAATTCTTTCATTAAAAAAGAAGCACTTGAAATATACTTCCCTGTCTCCCCCAATTTATCTAGGTCTACAGGTTATGGCTTAAGTGTTCTCTTTAATCAATTTCTGAGGGAGGGAGTATTTTTTTTTAGTTTTGTGATATGCTTCCAAGAACTAAAAACCGAGCTCTAAATGTATTGAGTTGTTTGTACCAAGGGAATTTTACAACTCCATTTCTGACCAACCTTTCTGACTTGTGTAGTCAAGGTTCAGCAAATCTAAGTATGCCTTCTAAAGGGAAAGCTTTTGTCAGGTCCCTGAGACACAAAGGTGACATCTTGTTACACTTGCTCTTTGTTTTCAATCTCATCTGTCTTGTATGTTCTTTGCAACAAGCATCCATACTTTATTGTTCAATGTTGTGTTGTTGAGTTGTTTTCAGTTGTGTCTGACTCTTTTGTGACCTCATTTAGAGTTAAGTAACTTGGCTAGAGTTACATAGCTAGTGTCTGAGGCTGGATTTGAATTCAGGAAGATGAATCTTCCTGACTTCAGGCTCAGCATTCTATCCACTGTACCCACCTAGATGTCTTAAATGTGCCACACAGATCATATGAATCAAAAGGCCTGGTCATCATATTCTTTGCTGACTGGGAAGCAGAGAAAGTGGAGTGATGAGAATTTATCCATGATGTAGGGGGATTTTTCCTACAAATGACTCAGTTCTGTGTGCATGTTCATGCTGCTGCTTATCTTGACCATGAAGTGAAAGTTTCATCTTTCAAATGTGTTGTAATTTCATGAATCTAGACTTTTTAAAGCAATATAAACTTTTGAAGCAATAAAAAAGAAAGTAATTAAGTGCCTATTTATTTGGGAAACAATACAGAAAGAAAGAGAGACTAGCTCATGTGTGTATGTATGGAGGGGCACTTTGTTGCAACAACCAGCAAACTACAGAAACTCTGTTGGAAGGGACATTACAGATCATTTAGTTTGACCTGTATCTGAGCAGAATACTCTCTATACCACCTTGGTAGGCATCTTGTTTTGGCTTGAAGACCTCCACTGATGGAACACCCTGCTCCAGTCCCCACCCACAAAGGCTTTCCATTCTATTTTTTATCAGCTCTGAGTGTTTCTTGATATTGAGTCATTATACCCCTATATATTTCTCATATCTGTTTGCCAATGGCCTTTCTTAAAAGTGGGCAATGAAACTGAATACAATATTCCAGATGTAATCTGTCCATATTAGAGGACAGGGAAGCTATCAGTTTATTAATCTGAGATGCTATGCTTCTGGTAATGTGGTTTAAGATCATGATAAATTTTCTGAATGCTATGTCACTTTATTGACTCATAGTGAGTATGTAGTCCACTCAGATCTTTTTCACATAAACTAGTAAAAAGAAGGAACTACCCAGTTAATACAAATTCTAGTCAACTTCTGATACTATTGATTACTCCCTCCTTTTACTCTTTCCTTGCTCTACTCTAGTTATCTTCCATATCTGGTTGTTCTGTTCTCAATTACGTTATTTGCTGGATTATCTATGCCTTGCTTTCTGAATGTAGGTAGCCCATAAAGCTTTCTGGGGCCTTCCCTTCTTTCTTTCTTTCTACCTTTCTTATTGATTCCATTCCATTCCATAGGTTCAATGATCTCTGTGCAGATAATCTCTGTATCTATACATTTAGCCTTGATTTTTTCCCCCTGAGTTCTAGTCTCATATAATCAACCATCTACCAGACCTCTCCCCCCTGGTTATTCCAAAGGCATTTCAATATCAGTTAAGTCCAAAACTGAACTTCTATCGTTTGTCCTAAACTTTCTTATTTCTGCTGAAGGTACTATCATCTTTTTAGTTGTCAAAGTCTGGAACCTCAAAATCATCTTCAACTCTTCATTTACCCCCACCCCAAAACCAATCAGATGCCAATCCTAGCTTCATAACATTTCTGCTACCATTTTCTGTCTTTTCACATACCATAAATGACCCCTGTCTTGGACTTTATATAACCTTTTGCCTAAAAAACTACAAGTCTCCAACTTGTAGTTTCTCCTGTTTTACTCATTTGCCTTGCATGCATATATAAGCAGTTAATAAAAAAGTTGGCTGAGCTGAACTGAATTTTGTAGATATTTGTAAAAATCTGGCTTATTTACTAGAATGACTAGTATAAGGCAAGAACTGTTACTATTAAAGTAACCCAAGCAGGAATCTAGTCTTGCACATCTACCTCATGAGAAAAAGAAATAAAAAGAAGGAAAGAAAGGATCATTTGATCCCTTAATCTGTTTGGAGCAATGAAAACTGTAGACCACAAATATTCTTCTTGATGAGATTTTAACATCCCAGGCAATGGGGGCTTTCCTGGAGGAAATAGCATAAATAAATCTAAGACTGTCTTAAAAGTTTTCCACAATCTCAGAGTTGAAATTCAGAGACAAAGAATTTCTCCTACAACATCCCTAATAAATGGTTATTTAGTCTTGGCTTTAAGACCTCAAGTAGAGGGTGGAGTTGTGTGAGGAATTTTTTTTTTTTTGCTAATTCTGAGTCAGCTCATTCTACTTTTGCACAACACTAATTGTCAGGAAGTTTTTCTTTATATGGAACTGCCTAACTTGCAACTATTTCTTCTAGTTCTACGTTCTGGGGCCAAACAAAAAAAATCTAATCTCTTTTCCAAATGCCCATGACCAGTCTCCCCACCATTTTTCAAAGTCTTTTCCAGGCTAATAACAATCCCCATTTCTTTCCAACTGTTTCGTCTATGCCAACATCTTAAGACTTGTCACCATCCTGTCCACTGTTCCTTTAGATGCTCTCCAGTTTGTCAATGTCTCTCTTAAAATATGGTGCCTAGAACTGACCATAAAATGGCATATAACCAAGGCAATCACCATCTCAGTCCTACATATTATGCTTCTATTAAGGTGGCTTAGGATTGCCCTGGTTTTTTGGCCACTCTATCACATCTCAGATGATCTGCTATTTAGTCATGCACCTCTTCTTGTACTTGTGAAACTTACATCCCCACCATTTTAAAACTGCATTTATATAAATATATATCCTTGTTGGGGATGGAATATGGCATGGGGTAGTAATGAATAAAGTAGTGGGTTGTGGACTATGAGAAACCCTTCAATTTTAAGATTCTGTAATATTTTACATATACTTTTTACTTTGCAAAGCCATTTAAAAGCTACTACTTTGTTTGAAAACTGAGCTTCCTTTGTGTAGTTTGGTAGCTATTTTAACCTTGCTCCACTTAGTACTAACATCTAGGAACCACATGCACTATTTTTTGCAGCATAGTCATGTTCCATTTATGTGAGAACAGAAACTGAATCTGTGATTGCTTTGGTACAGAGAAGTCTCTTAGTGCTAGCTGGCACTTCCTCTGAAATGTAAGCATCTCAGGCAATTTCCTAGAGGTTCAATGACTTGTCCAGAGTCCCACAACCACATGCATTAAAGGTGGGACTTAGGATTTCCAGAATCAGAGTGCAGTTCTCCTTGTTCTATCCCATATTGTCACATTCACATTCCAGAACTTATTTCAGTCATTCCATGACTGATGAATATCTACTTTATAATTCTTTGCTAATACAAAGACGGCTGCTATAAAAATTGTGATGCATATAGTTCTTTAAATTTCTTTTCTTTGCCTGAGGTATACTCTGTATGAAGTAATTTTCTTTGCATAATTCTAAACTACTTTCCAGAATTGTTAGATCAATTTACATTAATAACAATTGCTTTAATGTGATGACCTGAAAACCAAACTGTTACCTTAGCCAAAATTTAATCATTCTGGTTGAATTCTGAATACTTTGGAAGGAATTGGGATATACAATGCCCTTTGTTTTAACAAACTTTGTCATTTTACATTTTTATTATTAATGGTATATGTTTTGTGACAGGAATGCCCTGAGAATTTTTATGTGGGCATCATAACTTAAAAGCCCAAAAGAAGTAAATTTGAAGTGTCTTTCTTTTGACTACTTTGACTACTTTTTCTTTTTAATATTTTGTCCACATCTATAATATCATCACTGTGAGGATTATATTTGTTTGTCTTCATTCTCCTGTCCAGAGAGGAGAACTAGGAATAATGGGAGGAATTGAATGGAGATAAATTTTGGCTCAATATTAAGGGAGAAAATCCTAATAATTATAATCATCTATAAGTGATAATAGCTACTTTGGGATATATTAAGTTTCCAATTATTAGAGGTCTTCATGTGGAAGTTATATGTTAAGGATGTTCTGTTCCAATAGACTAGATTGTCTCCCAAGTCCCTTCAAATTCTGAATTTATTTGATTTTAATATAAAAGCAAGTGGGAGAAGGGCAGATTGGTATTTTCATTTTTATTTTTGTAGAGAGCAGCATGGCATAAAATCTTTTCCCTCCCCCGTCTCAAGTCTGGAGTGTGGGAAAATAAATTTAGTGGAAAGCTTTTACTCAGTCACTAACAGTTAATCAACCATGATTTGAACTGAGAAATGAATTATTTTAAATGCCAACTCTATTCTAAAATTAAATCCAATTGTCATTTTCCTCATATATATCTACCTTTTATTCTTCATTTAACTAAGGCTAGTTCATTTATTCTTATGATTTTTTTCCTGGTTTATGTTTTTCATGCTATGGGATCAGCTTGGAATGTGATTCAGTTGTAGGCAAGAAAGCAATTAAATTTCATTCTTCAACCTTGAGTTCAGTGATTCTTATGCAAATAGGACCCAAATTCAATATCTTTAAAGCTGAACTTCTCTCCCTTCCTAAGATTCTACTATTGATTTCTGTTCATGATACCACCAATGTTCTGGTCCTTTAGGCTGAAAAGAGCCATTCAGTGTCTTCAGTTACTAATTACTGCCAAATCTTTGAAATTTTCTGTGCTTGAAAAAAATTGAAGTGGTAGAATAGACCTTACAATGTAAAATGCTACAAATTAGAATTTGAAAATGGAAAGGACCTTGTGGGTTTTCTAGACCAATTCTTATCTCTAACATTAAAAACAAAAACAAAAACAAAACGGGTAGCTGCAACTCAAGAGAAAATAGGAGTGTTCAAGGTCACACAGCAAGCTAGTATCAGAGGAGCCCTACAAAAACTTCTGCTCAAGTCTCATTGGACAGCACTTCTCTTCCTACTCTGCAACCCTGTCAAACTGGCATTGAGGGACTGATTCATAATATCTTCCTCTCAAGGAATTATTTTTAAAAATGCTTTGCAGAATGTAGAGCTATTGTATAGACTTTTTTTTATCATTGTTTCTGGAAGGCTTGGAGATAGCAATGAGGCAGCAGGCTCATGATTAAGATAAAAATCAAAAGGTCTAAAAAGATCTCTTTTTTTGAAGTTTTTCATATCTGTGTTCTCCTGGCTTCCTTCTGAGCCCGTGGACAGCCTTAATAGCTCAGAATTGGAGCTAAGAAAAGGCATTTTTTCCTATTCCCATTATGGCAGCAATAGCAGCATGACACCTTTGTTTAATGCTCATAAATTGTGATGATGGACTGTTAGCAATAATGTCACTCAGATATGATCATGCTCCCCTCCCTCTCCTACCCTCTTTGCCTTCTCATCTAAGCATTTCTATTTAGGACCATAGGGTTTAGTGTTAGGACATTAGACCATCTTACATTTTACAGAAGAGGAGAGTGAAGTTCAGAGAAGGATGTCCTAACTTTGTCCAAGATCACATAAACAGTAAGTAGATGAGCAAGGATTCAAACCCAGTTTCAACCAGGTCCTCACTGTCACTGGACAATCCTACTATACCTCCCTCTTCAACTTACTATCCCACTCTCCATAGCAGCTCTTTAGAACCATTTCACTCCTCCTCAAACTTCCATGGCTTCCTTCCCCCAACTCTTTCAGCTAAGAACCTTGCCTCTTGAATTTTATAGAAAAAATTTGAGGTCATTCCCTGTGAACTCCCTATTCCTGATCATCTATCACTCAAATGTCTTCTGCCACTATTTCCTTCTATTTTCTCTCATAATGAAATAGCCTTATTCTTTACTGAGGCCATGTCCTTTATTTCTCCAAGCAATCCCATTCCATCCCATCTTCTCCAACAGATTGCCCCCTCTGTCATTTCCATTCTTTTAAGTATTTTCAATTTCTCCATGGCTACTGGCTCATTTCCCACTGACTATAAACATACCCATGTTTCCTTAATCCTGAAAAAAAATGTTTGCTTGACCCCTCCATTCATGTTAACTATTGTCCTATATATCTTCTGCCCTTTGTAGCTAAACTCCTCAAAAAGATCATCTAAAATAGGTACCTCCACTCTCTCCTCTCATTCTCTTCTTAACCCCTTATAATCAGGCTTCTGGCCTTATTAATTCTACCGAAACTGCTCTCTCCAAAGTTACAAATGATCTCTTAGTAGCCAATTCAACAACCTTTTTTCAGTCCTCATTCTCCTTGACCTCACTCTGCAGCCTTTGACACTGTTGGTCACTTCCTGATACTCTCTTCTCTCTGGGTTTATGTGATACCATTCTCTCCTGGTTCACCTCCTATGTATCTGATTGTTCTTTCTCTGTCTCCTTTGCTAGATCCTCTTCTAGATCACATCCTATAATCATACGTGTCCCTCAGGATTCTGTCTGGGCCCTAATTTCTTCTCCCTCTATACCAGGGGTCGGCAACCTTTTTGGCCTTGAGATCCATAAATGCCACATTTTTTAAAATGTAATTTCGTGAGAGCCGTACAGTGCTCACAGTGAGCGCTCCTGTAACAGCGCCTGAAAAAAAATTGACTTTATGGCTCCTGCAGAAAGAGCCATATCTGGCCCTCAAAAGAGCCAGATATGGCTTGAGAGCCTTATGTTGCCGACCCCTGCTCTATATTATTTGACAAGGTGATCTCATCAGCTCTCAAAAATTTAATTACTGGGGGCAGCTGGGTGACTCAGTGGATTGAGAACCAAGCCTAGAGATGGGAGGTCCTAGGTTCAAATCAGACACTTCCTAGCTATGGGACCTGGGCAAGTCACTTGACCCCCATTGCCTAGCCCTTACCACTCTTCTGTCTTGGAACCAATACAGAGTATTGACTCCAAGACAGAAGGTAAGGGTTTTAAAAAAATAATTACCATCTTTATGTTGCTAGTTCTTAAATCTACCTATTGTGATCCATTCTCTCTGTTGATCTCTAATCTTACATTTCCAACTGTCTTTCAGACATCTCATACTAGATGTACAGTAGAAATATTAATATATCCAAAATAGAACTTATTTCCCCCCTAAACACCACCCGCTCACCCTCTGCCTTCTCTATTACTGTTGAGGACAACACCATCTTCCCAATTCCTCAGGCTCACAACCTAGGAGTCTTCTTGGATTCTTCACTATCTCTTACCAAAAGTCATACTAAAACTGCTGCCAAGGACTGTTGATTTCACTAGGGCAACATCTCTAGAAAACACACTCTTCTCTTCTCTGATACTGCCAACATGCTAGTGTGTGCTCTCATCATCTTGCCCCAGGATTATTACAATAGTCTGCTGGTAGGTCTGCCTGCCTCAAGTTTCTTCCCATCCCAATTCACCTTCCATTCAACCTCTAAAGTGATTTTCCTAAAGTGCAGATCTGGCCATATTATCCTCCTGCTCAACTACAAGTGGTTTCTTATTGCCTCTAAGAAAATACTTTGTTGGCATTCAAAGCCCTTCACCTAGCTTCCTACTACCTTTCTAGTCTTCTTATACCTCACTCTCCACTACATATTCTTTGATCCAATAACACTAGATTTTGGGCTGTTCTAAGAACATCTCTTAACTCTGGATATCTTCTCTTGCTGTCCCCTGAACATGGAATGCTCTCCCTCCCCCTCTTTGGTACCCAACTACTAAGCTCCCTGGATTTCTTTAAGTCTTAACTAAAATCCCATCTTTTACTGGAAGCCTTCTCCAATTTCTCTTAATTTCAGTGCCTTACTTCTGCTAATTATCTCCTATTTATCCTTTATGGAACTTTTTTTGTATATACTTTCATGCCTCCCCCATTAGTCTGTAAGCTTTTTGAGGGCAGAGACTGTCTTTTATCTTTTTCTATATTCCTAGCACTTACTGTAGTGGCTGGCACATAGTAGGTGCTTAATAAATGTTTATTAATTTACTGACTTGAAATGCTTTACTTTCTATTATACTGTATCATCTCTTGCATTGAAGGCCAAACTAAAGATGACCTAGAAGATTTCTTGTATAACACTGGGTAATCCCTAAAGAATCCATGCCATTCCTGAAATAGAGAAGTCACTTGTGTACCCCACCTAAGCAAGATCTGAAAATTGTGTTCTTCTGTGTACTTAAAAAGTATTGTTCTTGGGTGTTATTCTCAGTTGGCAGCTTCAAACCTTTACTGTAATATTCATGGAGTATATAGCTCCACTTCTTTAAGATAAAACATTCATGTGTTGTTCAGTGTGAAACTGTCTAGAAAAAAGGAATATTAGAAAGCTCTCTTGTTCTGCTGCACCCCATCTCCACCCCGCTCTCTTAACCATGTTGTGTCCTGTTTAGCTATGGTCTCTGTTTGCCTTCTGGCAGTGTCCTAACCCCACTAGCAATATGATGGCTGCAGCTACCCTGAAGAAAAGTGAGTGATGGGAGAAAAAAGCAGCCTATCCAGAAAGAAGCAATTATAAATGATGTTATTTTCAAATGAAAGAAGAAATTTATTGACCTTCCCTACCTTTCTCAGCTTGCTAAATATAGGGGTAGTATAGAGAAGCAACCTAACAATTGGTTCTGAAACTGAGATTGTTCATGTCCTGCATATTACCCAGGAGTCACAATATTACTTTAAAGATGTCTTGTTCCAACCCAATAATTTTATATATGAGGAAACTGAAGTTGGGAGAAATTAGGCAACTTGTCTAACACTGTATAGGTAGTAGTGACAGACCTGGGATTTGAACCCACATTTTCTGAATCTGAATCCAGTTCTCTTTCCATTATATTATGCTATCTCTAAATACACTAAGCTATGGCAGGAATACTGACCTACCTCTTATCTAACTGTGAAGAAAAGCAAAGTGAAATGCTTGCAAATCTGATGTCAGTTTTACTTTCCTACTTAGAAATTTTCTGTGGCTTCCTACCAATTAAAATCTAAATTACAGATCCTGGCATTCGAGGACTTATAATCTTGCTCCAATTTGCCTATTTAGTTTTATATAATAGTAGGCCCTTATATCTGCTTAAGTTTATCCAAAGTAGACCACTCTCCACTCTCCTCTCCTCTTTCATTTCTCTGTCTTTGCTTTTCATCTGGAATCTATGGCTACCTCCATTTTTGGTGTTCCAGTGCTTCCCACCCTTCCAAGGACAAACAAGGAAAGGAGCCTTCTGTGATTCTTAAGTTCCAACTATTCTATTCCTCTAGATTTCAAATAGCAATTAATCTGTACCTTTCCTCTGTACTTACCGCACTCCTATTCATCATAATTACTTGTATATGCCTTTTCCTTCCTTGAGAGCAGTCACTTTGTTATATCTACATTATATACCTTGTATTGTGCAAATGACCTTGGATATAGTAAGCATTTAAGTTCTTTGAATCTTGGAGTAAGCCGATCTAATTATAGGGAGTAATTATTTTTGTTTTTAAAAGCATAATTAATTTTTCCCTTTATGTTATCTGAAATCATAAGAATGTGCAAAAATCATTTAGATAATAATGATTCTGATAAAGATTTTTCAAAATTCTAAATTAAGAAAAGTTTCTTAGAGTTGTCTTCAAATTCTTCTAAATCTTTGGATATAGAAATGGGTCTCTATTTCAAAGTTAATTTGTAATTTTTGTGATTAAAAACAGTCATATAAACTAATCAATGTCTTCCATAGTCAATCTATATTGCCTTTTTTTCAAATGAGGGATGGGGAGAATTATATCTAAAGAGAAAGCTAAAAATCTTTTGCCTAATCTGAAAGGTAGATAGAGTTCTCTTTAAAAGGACTAACTTTGCTAGTTCCAGCCTTACATCAGGTCCTCATTTTTCAACTTCAAAGCCAGAGAACACACTTCTAATTTCAGAGCCACATTTCTAATGTGAAAATTCAAGCTTTGATGCTAGTAATTTAATGAACATTACTCAAGTCAACTATTTTTACATATGCTTGGCAAAGAAACCTAGAAAAACATTTTTTACAGATGGGGTTTTGAATCATAGTCAATAATTTCATTAAAAGTGCTCTTAAATATCCATTCTTTTTTAATATGGTTGATGATCCTTCTCAGGAAAGCAGTTTAGTGGAACGTATGGCCTTTGCTAATCACTGTCATCTGTCACTGCTATCAAACAATCAAGACTGAACTTTAATAAGACCATTAGAAGCAACTGTTAGAAATGATTTTTAAATATGAAAATCAAAATAGCCTTATTTCCAAAAGTGCTATGGAAGAATTTGCTGTTATGTCAGTGTTGCCAAATCACCAAAAACAAAGAAAGCCTCTTCTGAGATCTGGCAGCAACATACTATAAAAAGTTAAATTAGGTGTACAGTCAGAATGTAAGGTAATTGTGTCTAAATATATGTAAATATATTCATTCTGAACTAGGCAGTTTGATATTTGAGATGCATATTACCAAACTGACATCAAATGAAGACACTTTAAAAAATGGAAAAGAAAAAATATCCCAAAAGATAAGATTTCTCACAAGGAAGACTGTCTTCCTCAAAGAAAAGGAATAAGTGGCATGTGATATATATTATAATTGTAGAAACAGAAGGAATTTTAGACATCCATGGATATAAGTGGCCCTGACTTCACCAGTCAAGCTTTTTCTTTAAAATTCTTTTTATGGTTCAATTTCCCTTCCTGCTAACTGATAAGAGAGTCTTACATAAAAGAATACCTGTGACATAATATGAATTTGGCACTAGAAAAAACATCTGTTGATAATATATTAACTGAAAGAAACTCATAAAAGCAACAGCTTCTTCTTGGTCATTAAGAGGACAGCAGTTTATTCAGACATTTCTAGGAACTTAATGTAAACAATTTCTCCACAGTATCTTTTCTATCCATCTCCTACTGCTAATATAGATCCTCTTGCCATCTGTCTAGAGGACTGCAGTAGCTTCCTAATAGCTTTTCCTACCTACAGTCTCCCTTAACAATCCACTCTTCTCATTAAAGGCTAGATGCATTTTCCTTATCCATCCAGTGCTATGTCTCCTTTACTCAAACTATTCAAACTCTCAAATTGGTTAATCTGACATTCAAGGGCCTTATTTATCCTTATATATCCATCCTTATTTCATCCTACCTGTCTCTATATTATTCATACTCCATTCAAAATTATTAGAGCCATTCTTTCTCTGTGCCTTTGCTTATATGCTATTCCAAATTCTGGAAAGGTTTTATTCTCCCCTTTCTCAAGGCCATTTGTTGAATTCCTATCTATCCTTTAAAGTCCAACTAAAGTGTTTCCCACTGGTCTCATGAAGCCTTTTATTTCCTTCCATCAATAATGACTTTTTGTGGGGCATCTGGGTGGCTCTGCGGATTGAGAGCCAGACTTAGAAACAGGAGGAACTGGGTTCAAATCTGACCTTAGACACTTCCTAGCTTTGTGACCCTGGGCATGTTACTTAACCCCCACTGCCTAGCCCTTACTGCTCTTCTGCCTTGGAACCAATACACAGTATTCATTCTAAGACAAAAGGTAAGGTTTTAATAAAATAATGACCTTTCTCTATCTTATACATCATAAAGATGTTTGTTTTTAAACTTTACTCATCTACTCATCAAGAACTGTTTTGCATTATTCTTCTCCGTGTAGTATAGTATAAATAAGAAGATTCAAGACTTGGGGTCCAAGTCCTGCTGTTTTCTACCTCTAGGCCTTAGTTTCCTCGTCTATAAAAAGGAGGGGAATGGAAAAGTACTCTTTATAGGCCCTTCTGGCTAAGAATCTTATGATCCTATTGGCGTATCATATGCCTTTATTTAACTGAAAGCTTTGCAAGTGAAGGGACTATCTTATCTAAACTTGGTTTCTCTTAGTTTTATAAGTAAGGTGTTCTTTACATAGTAAGGGCTTAATAATAAATGTTTGTTCAATTAAATATAATTCAATTCTTGCATGAGAATCATTTCTGGCAGAAAAGAGTTACAGATCTTGAGAATTATAAACATTAAATCGACCTATCATCTGTTCTGAAATCTATTTACAAAAATTGGCTATTTCAAGACTCCCATATTTACTAATGTAAATTTCACATATTATATACACATATGAATAAATTGCATTTATGAACCGTGGGCAAAGGATAGTGGTTGTTCAACCTCTTGGACTTTCACCTCTTAATAATAAAGAGTGACAATGGTACAATATAATAACACTGTTTTAGAAGGTAGGAAAAGGTGATGGTATGTTCTACTTAGTGCTGATTTCATGTGGCTATTTTCAATACAACATATGATTTCAGGACAAGTTTTGAATTACAAAAAAGCTCAAAATCAGATCTAGAATAAATAGCAAGCAAGCTACCATGGAGAACAAAGATTTGAAGTCTTTGGGTTTTGATAAGTACTCCATCATCAAAGAATTAACTTTGTTTAACAGCATAGCACAGACTGTATATTAGAATATATATGCACACATGCATATATATATATTCTTATGTATGTTAAAGCCACATAAAAGTCCTATAAACATAAATATGCTATTCTTCCAGAGGCTCTAAGGGTTCTGGTATAAAATTTTGAAAGCTTGCCTACATAATTTAATAATGCCTACTGTCTTTTCTTAGAGCTATAAAATGACTCGGATGTCTATTGTACTCTCTTTCCTTGTTTTTGTTTTTCATTACATTGAACATAATACAGGTAGAGGGCACTATGATACTAAAAGAATCATAAGACTTAAAGTCAGAAGAACTAAGTTTGTGTCCTAGATCTGACACATACTGGATTTCTGATTGTAAGTGGCTAAGGGCAGGCCACTCTACGTCTCTAAGCTTCAGTTTTCTTATGTGTAAAATTGGAATAATATTCATATTACTGACCTTTCATAGGATAGTGGTTTTTTTTTAAACCCTTGTACTTCGGTGTATTTTCTCATAGGTGGAAGATTGGTAAGGGTGGGCAATGGGGGTCAAGTGACTTGCCCAGGGTCACACAGCTGGGAAGTGGCTGAGGCCGGGTTTGAACCTAGGACCTCCTGTCTCTAGGCCTGACTCTCACTCCACTGAGCTACCCAGCTGCCCCCCTATAGGATAGTTTTGAGGAAAGTACTTCAATAATAAAGCTTCACAAGTGCTTTCACAGAAAAACACTATAGAGTTGTTGTTATTATTATTCATACTATGTCTACTTAAATGGAAGATATTAAACTGCCTCTATGAAGACTTCCCCTGAAAAAAATAAAATAAAATTGCAAAGCACTTAACTCTTAGGAAATGCTTATTCTCTGATATGTATATAGTTTCTATTCCTCTATTAAAAGCCTTTTCTGATGCTGAAATGTAGTGTGGAGGTGGTCCTGAGTTTTCAAAGGGTATATCAGCAGAGCAAAAGCTCTAGGAAGTCCTACTAAGAATGAGGCTGATGACAGACTGTGTCTGCTGCCTAAGAAACCAGCACAGCTAAATGCAAAAGGACTCATCAACAGAAGGCTGGTCACAAAAAGATAATGTTTTCAACTATGGTAACTTGTGAAGATTAAAAAAGTAAAAGAGTTGTTGTAAATAAAGGAAGTACCCTTTATGATGAAACCACGAATACATTAAATACCGTGTTCATAAGACAACTATGCTTAAAAAACCAAACCATCAGACCCCCATCCTCTATAAGAGTATGTCTGTAGAATTAAATAGTTGCTGTTAATATTCACTCTGGCTAAAAGGACAGTTTTTAAAGGAATTGGGATCCCCTGAAAAGATTTCTCCCCAGTAAGCAGAAAAGCAAGACAGTCTTTGCTTAGTTCCAATTCCCCATCTTTCCTGAAAATGAGGATTCCTTAAAACCATTTTCTCAAAATGAACATTAATGGTATTATTTAACTAGCAAAAGACTAGAAGCATTTCCAAAAAAGAATTAGCTGCTGTTGTAGTCAATTGATTCCATCTAATCATGCCTAAAAAAAAAAAAAAAAGCTTCAAATAAATGCTTTTAGTTCATTTTAACTCTCTAGTCTTAGACAATATCTTCTTTCTCTCAGTCTTTTGTCTTTCCCCTGATGTGTCAGTAGATAAGGTCTCAAACATCTTTGGATAAAATGAGTAGAACAAATATCATTTCTGATAAGATTTTAACAACACATTTGTTCAGCTTGTCAACACGAGCAAAACTGTAGCCACAACGATTATCTCATGAAAGATAATTATTTCTTAGCTTATTAAATACATTTTATTGTAACAGGAAAATCTGGCTGAATTCAAACATTCACAGTGTGGGTGCACATGTGCACATACACACTCACACACATATCAAACCCTGTAAATTAAATCATATCTCTACACAATGGTTCTTTACAGAGTTGTGAAGCAGGGCACAGAGCTGAGGCTAGCTCAGTTTTCCATCAACCTCATGATTTGATTGCACAATTATTGCATGGCTCATTGCAAATTTTTAAAGTTTAATGTTCAAGGGTTCACATTATTCAGCCTGTGGAGAGCTCTTATTCAGGGAAAAGAGGCATAAAATCTGCCACTCTCCCACCCTGGCCCAACTGACAATGTTGAAACTTGTAGTAAAGTTATACTTTGGCAAACATAATGATTCCTAGAATTCACTGTCACAGTCAGACATTCCCTGGCCATAGACACAATTTACACACCTAACACAAATAGGAAGTAAACGTACAATAAAGCCGCACAAAATGAAGAATCTTCCTTGATGTTGAAGCTACCCTGTATCCAGATACAGTCATGCCAGCTGCAGAAAGAGGCATCATTTGTTTGAGAACCAGAATAATTTCATTGACATTTCAGAAACTGTATTAGATTTTTTTGTTCATTGTTTTAACTCTTATGGCCCTAAAACACTGCTCAGAAAAATCTTCTTTCAAACACAGATGGTTTTTCTTTTTAGTTTTGTTCTTATTCACTTGATGTGATTTTTGTTCCGAATTTCCTAATTGACTAAGAAATACTTGGAAAGAAAAACATCCAGGAACACAGACATGCTGAAAGCCATTTCAGACATGGCATCCATTAGAGAGTCCTTTGCTTTTAGAAGGACAAGGGTCCTTGGCTGTTGTTGGCCTTACACAGGAGGCACACACAGCCCCAGAAAGCCTCTTCAGCCCTTTTTGGAAAACGCTATTGGAGAGACTATAAATGACACAGTTGCAGAAACTGTTACTAATGGCAAGCCAGGTCGTCAAGAAGGATGCGGTGCGGTTGCTGAAACCAGCTGAGCTCTCTAGCAAGAAGTAAATGATATATGGCAGCCAGAGGATATAGAAGACACTGGTGATGCGGAACAGGACCATGGCATAGCGCTTATCTGGGCAGGATTGTACCTCCCCAGCTTCTCCACTCTGGCTACTGAAACGTGCCCGCCTTTCACTAATTTCCTTGGTATGTTGCTGGCAGATGCGGAAAATGTTGAAGTAGGTAAAGCACACAATGAAAGCTGCAGGGGCATAGAGCATCATCACAATGAAGAAGGTGAAGTAAGGGTCAGTGGACCAGGATTCAGCACACCACTGAAACACATCTCCATGATATCCAGGTTTACCCCAGTGGAAGAAGGAAGGCAGGAAAACCAAGGTAGAATAGAGCCAAATAACCAAAATACAAATTCGGAGTCTCCAGGGTGTGACTAATGTATTATAGGTCAAAGGTTTGGTGATTGCTATGTACCTGTCAATACTGATGCAGGCCAGAGAAGCCATAGACACACTCTTCAGCACTGATACCACATAGCCAAAGATTTGGCAGGTTAAAGATTCCTCCAATGGAAGGGGATAATGGAGTAATGATAGGGAAGGAACTAGGCAGCTCACTCCCACCAAGAGGTCAGCATATGCCATAGTCTGGATAAAATAACTTGTAGTGTGGTGGTTTAATAAAGGTGCACAATGAAAAACAAAAATCACAATGATGTTGCCTGAAATGATCAGCACAGTTAAAAAAACAATGATCATTACTTCCAAGAGGCAAAAATTGATAGTCTCCAAATAGTTAACTGCCAGAAGGCAAAAGGGGTGGCTGCTCTGATTACCCTCCAAGGTGGAGTTCATCTTGAGGGCTGCAACAGCGTCTTCACTTCATGCTCCTGCTTCTCGGGGGCATAGCTGCTGTCACTGCCATGGGCTGAGTGGGGGCTGACACCAGAGGAGCCTTGATCCACTTACTCCGGGTGCTGCCCTCCTTGTGCGTTTCCTGCAGTGCAATTTCCCTTTAAATGTGACTGCTCTATACCTTCCTTGTGGCATCCACAGCCCACAGCAGTTGTATGACCAGTCCTGGTAATGGCCATAGTGGCAACTTCACTGTGTACATAGCACCAGGGATGAGGCCAACCTCGGGGACACTTTCTTCAAGTCAAGTGAGGGGAAGGGGAAGGGGCAGAAGAGAAGGGAGGAAGGCTAGGGGCTTCAGCAGGAGTTGTAATGTGTCTCCTCTGAGCAGCTGATAGAAGAAAAGGAGAGAGTGTTTTACGTTTCATGCTGGTATAAGACTAACATGCTGGTATAAACACAGTCACCCCCTTATCAAATACTGCTATCTAGGACTCACTCTCTTAAACCCTTTGTAACATCCCATAAAATCAACCTTTAATGCTACAGAAAAGACATAGCAACAAAACCTTAAGACTGATACAACATGAAAAATCTAAATGAAGTAGAATACAAACAAATCTAACTCTGTCTTTAATTGATCTTTTTTAGGAGGAAGAAAGAAAAGGGATCTGATTAAGTTAATTATTATACTTGAGGTTTAAAAAAATATTTTACAATGTCATTTAAAAGAACGAAACAACATAGTTTAGTCAGTTTCTTCTTTAGTTCTAAAACAGACATTCTTTTTGTCTTACTCAAAAACATCCTGACAGAATGCACTTGACTAGCTTAATTTTCAAAGCATTACCTGCAATTTCCATATGTTTCCATCCAAACAAAAGCCACAACACATCCTCAATCAGCAAGCCCTGCAAAGCTGGAATGTGCTTCAGTCTCCTTTACTGCAGAACTGAGACACTGAGGAGGGAAATACTGAGGGGGAGGGGAAAAGGGGGGGCGTTTGAAAGAGGAAGGAGGGGAAAACGCAGGCGCATATATCCTGGCATCCTTCAGCTCATTTTAATGCACCAGCAGAGAGGTGTTTCTTGCTTTCCAGACGGAATGGAGGGGGCGGGAGAGGGGAGAGGGAGTTGATAAGAGGGAAACTGCAGCCTAAAGAGCAGCTTTCGAAGCTATGGTTTCAGCCTGTTAAGAAAAGATTCCTACAAAGGGCTTTGGAATTCTCTCCTTTCTCCAGATGAACCAAAGCAGAGCAATACTGAGATTGTGAGAAGGTCCTTATCATGACATTGTCTTCAGAGTCAGACCAAAAAACACCGCCAAAAGAAGCAGTATTGAAGAGAGGAAATTCCTGTTCGCTTACTGCATTTTCCCAGAGAAAACAAAAAAGCAACATGCCAAAAATGAAAAGCATTTTAACAGTGCATGGTGACCCAAAGACCACAATTTAAGCAGCTCAAGTTCTGAGGCCAAGAATTCAACACAATGTCACTTATTCATGTTTCACTTAGTATTAACTAATAAATGTTAAGAGAGGGTCAACATAATTTGTGAGTTAAGAGTAAAAAACAACAACAAAAAAAAAACTCAACACAACAAAGCATTTTACCTGTTCTGAAAAATGGGAAGGACAGCAAATTCATAAAGAAAACCACAGCGTACTTGGACTCAAACTTAGATATACTGAAGAAAATGGCAGTGTTATACATAACACCAATGCTTTCAAGCTTCTGTCATCTTGCTAAAAGTCTTACTCCAGCAAACAGGGACCTCTCAAAGCAGGGAAATGAATACACCCATATCTATCCCCAATCTGGTTGAGGAATTAGAGGAAGTTTCAGAAGGCAACTTTTCTATTTTACTTTTTGTTCGAATAAGATGAACAAAATGAAACTGGTAATGATAGAAATAAATGGTTATCATTTTTAGGTCAGAAATGCCAATTTTTGATAGTTTACACTTTTCTGAATTCTTATCCCATTAAATTTGGGTCTATACAAAATTTTTAGAGAAGGAAGCAAATAAGAGCAGTTTCTGAATGTGCCAACATGTCTGATGGCTTAGCTGATGCTATACATGTAACACACCTCAATTATGATTTTCCTTTTGCTTCCCTCATTCTGTCTATCTTCTGTTAGTGTTTGTTTTTGAAATGTGAAAAGCTACCATTTACTTTGTGATTAAACTCATTTGGGAAACGATGTTTGTCTAATCAGGAAAGAAGCCCCCAAGTTCATTTAAGTTTCACAATTTGATGGCTACACCAGAAATTCCAGCTAAGAGGGAGCCAGGGGTTAGAGTAGAAATGACTAGTCTAGTTTTATACGATTCCTTTCTACAATATCCCCATTGAGTGGCTCCCTTCATCTGACTAAATGAATGTAATTAATATAGTATGCCTAAGATATAGCAATCTAGACAAAGCTTACTTTGCTCAGTATTCTGCTTATAAGATGATGATTTCTTAAGTGAATTAACACTGATTTAACATAATTAAGCATTTCAAGTTCACAAATTTATTAAAGATTTACACTGTATAAAGTAGGATCTGTGTTTAGCATTGATGAGTATGCAGTCTGTAACAGAAAATGAGTGGAAATACCTCAGAGCTTGATATCAAAGAGACCTGGATGTGTTTTGGCTGCACCACTTACTAAAGTGTAAAAATGGGCAAGTCAGCTTAAATTCTCAGAGCCTTAGTTTCCTTATCTATAATATAAAATAGAGATGGTAATATTCATACTACATGTTTTAAAGGGTTGTGAGAACAATGTGGTATAAATTGTAAAGAACTATGGGGATGAATCATGCTATATTATGTATCATATTAATATTTAATTAATAACTAAAAATAACAATAGCCAACACTTGTACAGTGCCTACTACGTGTCAGGTACTCTGCTAACCAAATGCTTTACAAATATTATCCCACTTGATCCTGACAATAACCCTAGGAGATACTTGCTGTTACTACCCCATTTATAGTCAAGGGAAACACATGTCCATCTTTCAAGGAAATTGTAGTGCATATACAAATAGAAACATGATAAGCACACAGAAAACTCTGATGAAGAATTGATCATTTCTGATGAGGAAGCGAAGCCACTGGAGATTAGTACAGGTAGATGAATAGGATTATTAACAGGTAGATTGGGTACATGTATTTATGTTCTTTGAGTGTGTTTAGGATAAGAAAGATTCATAAATCTTTTCCATGAGATATGCCTATAGATTTAATCAGAGAAGCACACACAGAACTGAAAGGAACTCAGACATCATCTATTTTGGAAAATGAGGCCTATGGATATCAAGTTAACTTTCCCAAGGTCACACAAGGACTGGCAGAGGTGGGATCTGAGCACAGGTCCTCTGACCTCAAATCAATACTTTCCACTGTACCATGGGGCATCTATGCAATGATTATTTCTCAGCAGAACTTCTAATACTGAAGAACACAGCAAAAAATGCTGTCTGTGTTCAATCAGACTGTTGACTAATTAAAAAAAGGTAAAAATCAGTATCAGATTAGAATAATGCAGATGAGAAGATAGCTCATTTGCTTGTGCTGCTGGAAAATGAAAAAAAAAAAGGAAAATTAAAACAAAAATATAAGCCTCAATTATTACCTGAATCATTTCCTGAAAAAAGTTTAACTGGCAAAATAGCTGCCCCTCAATGAGATGCTCAAGAATGAAACTACTTCTGCCAGAAAATCCTTAATCTCCTTGTTAGGAGAATTAGAAGCCAAATCTAAAACAAGTCAATTTATTTGTAAAACAAATTCATTTGGAAAGCATTATGGAATTGAATGTCAAAAAGTTACAAGTAATATAATCTTATAAAACAGGTAAAAATATTATGTGACTAGAAACACCTCAAAATTTAAAATGTCCCAACTCAAGTTTATTATTATTTCCCTGAAACCTGCTGCTCCTTGTGACTTTGCAATTTCTGTCGGCAGTCTCGGGTTCACAACTTTGAAAACATTCTTTTCCTTTTCCAAACAGTCAGATTGATTCTACCTTCACAATCTATCTCACATTTTCCCTTCCTCTCTATTGTCAATATCATCATCCTTGTAGAGATACTCATGACCACCTTCCTACATTACTGAATACTAGGTTCCTGATAGTTCTTTTTGACTTTACTCACTCTTTGCTCCATATCATCATGCGATAAACCAGTAATGGTGAACCTTTTAGAGATAAGAGTGCTACACCCCCCAATCAGGTGCTGTGTCTGTCCACCCCCCAAGATCATGTGCCATGCCCTCCTCTCCACTGAGAGCCAGGTGTACCCTGAACACAGGGGAGGGAGTGGGTGGAGGGCCAAGTGAAGTGAGAAATTTCCTCAGTGAGTGTAGAGAGAGGGAGGGGAGTGGCCCGAGCACTCTCCTCCCCTCCAGCTCTGCCACCTGTGAGAAGTCCACCTTATCCCCTGTGTCCTCCCATTGGCTGCTGGGCAGGGAATGTGAAAAAATTTCATGCGGCATGGTGGAGATGGGGAGGGGAGCAGCTCCACCAGCGTCCCTCTGCCTATCTAGTAACAAACTGGAGGGTTGGGGAGGACTGCTGTGTGCCTACAGAGAGCACTCTGTGTGCCATAGGTTTGCCATCACTGTCATAAACTATCAAAGAAATTACTTTCTTTGTGCAGAGCTGGTAACAAAGCTGGAAGAAAGTTCAAACTCACTTGCCCAGCATTCAAGAGTTTCCATAATGTAGTGGCTTTTACTCTCATGGACACTATGACATTTGGATTCTACATTAGTTGGCATCTTTTGAGCACTTTTATTCTAATTTCATTTCATTTTTTTTGTGCAGAGAGGCTCTTATCCTTTGGATTAGCATCTCTAGCTATATGTAACACTGCCCTTTGGATTCATAGTTGGAATGTAGTCAAACAGCAAGCCTAGCAAATTAGTCTGGGTTTTTCTGAATGTTCACTCTTCTAAGACATTGTTTAAGAGTGGGCTTCCATGAATGTCTACTTCAAACCAATGTTTACAAGGTATCCACTGTCTGGAAGAAAATGTAAAGGGCAAAAATTAAACAGTCCTTGCCCTGAAGAACTCTACATTTTACTTGGAGGAAACATATATACAAAGAAATATGTAAGGAAAACTGAGGAAGAGGTTGAACAATAACAAAAAGGAAATCAGAGAAGGCTTCACAGAGGAAGTACTGGAAAACAATGATTCTAAGAACCAAGAACATAGCAGGGAGATTGTATACACTGAAGCAGGAAATGAAGAGCTAAGTTCAGTGAAGCAAAACACTTTTAATTTAGCTGCACCATAAAGGTTGTGAAGGAGGACAGTGAAATAAAGGTTGAAAATTTCAGACAGTAGAAAATATTAAAGGCTACTATTTATAATTTATCCTCATAAAGAGGGGAGAGTCACTGACAATTTTTGGGCAGGGAAGTGATGTGGTCAGATTTAAGTCTTAGGAAGTATTCTTTGGTAGCCTTAAAGAGGAAGGACCGAAGAAGGAAAAGCCTGAAAGTAGAAGTATGGAGGCTAGAGTCTTAGCCAGAATAAAGAGTCTGAGGGTAGGGAGAAGGGGAAGGATGTAAGAAGGCCTGACTACAATTGATAAGAGTTGAAGATGACTCCAGGGTTAATGTGGGAGCACATTGGTAGCCTTAATACAAATGAGGAAGCTAAAAGGAAGGGCAAGATTTTGGGGGAGGGAGTGAATAAGCAAGGGAGATGAATTTTGTTTTTTTGGAGTGAGAGAGAATGATTGAATTCAATAAAGAAATGAATATGCACTGAAACAGGATATGTATATATGTATATATGTATATATATATACACACACACAAACATATAGCATCATATATGCATATTCCACATATCTGTATTCCAAATATGTGTAATTGATATTCCCAAAACTATATGCACATGTATATTCAAATACACACATATATATGGAAACCATCCCTATAGAAATGATGATATATAAAACCATGGAAGCAATCAAGATCATCAAGAAACAGAAAGAAGAATAGATGGCTTAGGACAGAACTTTGGGGAACACCCTACCTGAGGACAGGAGATACATGGGACTGAGGAGAGGAGAATCAGAAGAACCAAGAGAGAACAATGTCACTGCAATCAAAGAAGGAAAGAATGTTCAGGAAGAAGCAGTGTTCAACAGTATACAGAGCTGCAGAAACTTTGAGAAGGATGAGACCAAAAAACAGCTAATAGCTTCACCAGTCAAGATCACTTGTGACCCTAGAAGGATTTCTGTAGAGGAGTTGGGGAATCAGTGAGGAAGTAGAGATGACAAATATAGACAGATGGGACGCAAAACCCCCTTTAACAAATGCAGAAAAGCAGGAATATTACAAGCATCCTTTGATGATCACAATGCAATCCAAATTATATGTAATAAAGGGTTGATGAAAAAATAATTAAAAACTGAAGTCCATATGGTTTGATTGGTATATGACTGGGGATGTTCACTTTGATCATTCTATTGCAAATATTAATAATATGGAAATAGGTTTTGAACAATAATACATATAAAACCCAGTGGAACTGCTCTGGCTCTGGGAGGCGGAAGGGAGGGAAAGAAGATGAATCAATCATGTAACCATGGGAAAATATCCTCAATTAATTAATTAATTAAAATAAAATTTGAAAAACCCAAATCAGTGGAATTGCTTGTCAGCTCTGGGAAGGAAAGAGAGGAGGGGAGGGAAAGAACATGAATCATGTAACCATGGAAAAATAGTCTAAATTAATCAATAAAAATTAAAAAAAACTGGAGGCCAGCAAAATTTTAAAGAATTGCTGGGTCAAAAAATACAACATAGATTTCATTAAAGATAATTACAACAGTAAGACAACATACCAAAAATTTTGGGCTGCAGTCATAAGTCTTTAGAATATTTATATCTCTAAACAATTTTATTAACAAAAGAAAGATCAACAAAATGGGTATGGAACTTAAAAAATTAGGGAACCCAAAAATAAAAACTAAGGTAAAAATTCTGAAAATCTGACAATGTATTAATAAAATTGAAAAAAATTAACAAAGCTAGAAGTTGTTTGTGTTTTTTAATAATTTTTATTTTTTAGAAAAGTTATCATGCATGATTCATGTTCTTACTTTCCACTTCACCCACCCCCCACTTTTCCCCCATAGCTGATGCACATTTCCCCTGGTTTTAACATGTGTCGTCCATCAAGACTTATTTCCAAATTGTTGATAGTTGCATTGGTGTGGTAGTTTCGAGTCTACATCCCCAATCATGTCTGCCTCAACCCATGTGTTGAAGCAGTTGCTTTTCTTCTGTGTTTCCTTTCCTGTAGTTTTTCCTTTGAATGTGGGTAGCGTTCTTTTCCATAAGTCCCTCAGAATTGTTATGGATCATTGCACTGCTGCTAGTACAGAAGTCCATTACATTCTATTTTACCATAGTGTATTGGTCTCTGTGTACAATGTTCTTCTGGCTCTGCTCCTTTCACTCTGCATCAATTCCTGGAGGTCTTTCCAGTTCACATGGAATTCCTCCAGTTTATTATTCCTTTGAGCACAATAGTATTCCATCACCAGCATATACCACAATTTGTTCAGCCATTCCCCAATAGAAGGGCATATCCTCATTTTCCAGTTTTTTGCCACCACAAAAATCGTGACTATAAATATTTTCATACAAGTCTGTTTATCTATGATCTCTTTAGGGTACAAACCCAACAATGGTATGGCTGGATCAAAAGGCAGGAAATCTTTTATAGCCCTTTGAGCATAGTTCCAAATTGCCATCCAGAATGGTTGGATTCGTTCACAACTCCACCAACAATGCATTAATGTCCCAATTTTGCCACATCCCCTCCAGCATTCATTACTCTTCCCTGCTATCATTTTAGCCAATCTGCTAGGTGTGAGGTGAAACCTCAGCCTTGTTTTGATTTGCATTTCTCTAATTATTAGAGATTTAGAACACTTTCTCATGTGCTTATTAATACTTTTGATTTCTTTATCTGAAAATTGCCTATTCATGTCCCTTGCCCATTTATCAATTGGGGAATGGCTTGATTTTTTATACAATTGATATAACCCCTTGTATATTTGAGTGATTAGAACCATCAGAGTTTTTTGTTATAAAGATTTTTTCCCATTTTGTTGTTTCACTTCTGATTTTGCTTGCATTGTTTTTGTTTGTACAAAAGCCTGTTAATTTAGTATAATCAAAATCATTTATTTTACATTTTGTAATTTTCTCTAACTCTTGCTTGGTTTTAAAATCTTTCCTTTCCCAGAGATCTGACAAGTATACAATTCTATGTTCACTTAATTTATTTATAGTTTTCCTCTTTATGTTCAAGTCATTCATCCATTCTGAATTTATCTTGATGTAGGGTGTGAGATGTTGATCTAATCTCCCCCATATTGTTTTCCAATTTTCCCAGCAGATTTTGGCAAATAGTGGATTTTTGTCCCAAAAGTTGGACTCTTTAGGTTTATCATATAATGTCTTGCTGATGTCACTTACCCCAAGTCTATTCCACTGATCCTCCCTTCTGTCTCTTAGCCAGTACCATATTGTTTTGATGACCGCTGCTTTATAGTTTAATATCTGGTACTGCTAAGCCACTTTCCTTCACATTATTTTTCATTATTTCCCTTGAAACTCTTGATCTTTTGTTATTCCAAATGAAATTTGTTATAGTTTTTCCCAATTCAGTAAAGAAGTTTTTAGGTAATTTGATAGGTATGGCGCTAAATAGGTATATTAATTTGAGTAGGATGGTCATTTTTATTATGTTAGCTCGTCCTATCCATGAGCAATCAATGTTTTTCCAATTGTTTAGATCTAGTTTTAATTGTTTGGAAAGCATTTTGTAGTTGTGTTTGTATAATTCCTGTGTTTGTTTTGGTAGATTCCTAAGTATTTTATATTGTCTAGGGTGATTTTAAATGGTGTTTCTCTTTCTACCTCTTGCTGCTGTGATGTGTTGGAAATACATAGAAATGCTGATGATTTATGTGCATTTATTTTATATCCTGCAACTTTGCTAAAGTTGTTGATTATTTCTACTAGCTTTTTAGTTGATTCTCTAGGATTTTTTAAGTAGACCATCATGTCATCTGCAAAGAGTGATAGCTTAGTCTCCTAATTGCCTATTCTAATGCCTTCAATTTCTTTTTCTTCTCTAATTGCTACTGCCAGTATTTCTAGTACAATGTTAAATAATAGAAGTGATAATGGGCATCCTTGTTTCACACCTGATCTTACTGGGAAGTATTCTAATTTATCCCCATTGTATATGATGCTTGTTGATAGTTTTAGATATATATGTTGTCTATTATTTTTAGGAAAGGTCCTTCTATTCCTATACTTTCCAGTGTTTTCATAGGAATGGATGCTGTATTTTGTCAAAGGCTTTTTCAGCACTATTGATATAATCATGTGATTTTTGTTTGTTAGCTTGTTGATATGGTGAAGTATGTGGATGGTTTTCCTAATGTTGAATCATCCTTGCATTCCTAGTATAAATCCCACCTGATCATGGTGGATAATCCTCTTGATCACTTGCTGGAGTCTTTTTGCTAGTATTCTATTTAAGATTTCTGCATCTATATTCACTAGGAAGATTGGTTTGTAGTTTTCTTTCTCTGTTTTTGGTCTACCTGGTTTTGGAATCAGTACCATATTTGTGTCATAAAAGGAATTTCGTAGGACTCCTTCTTTGCTTATTATATCAAATAATTTGTATAGTATTGGAGTTAGTTGTTCTTTGACTATCTGATAGAATTCACCTCTGGATCCATCAGGCCCTAGCGATTTTTTCTTAGGGAGTTCTTTGAGTTGTTTCTCTTGGTGTCCTCTACTATTCACCTCCCTCTTTCCCACCCCCATATCATTTTAGACCATTTAGTATTCCAACTCTCCCTATGAATAATTCTTCTAATTATTATAATAGTGAATACTACAATAGTGAATAGAGTTCCTTAAAGAGAATTATACATAACATTTATCCACATAGGAATACCAATAATTAGATCATATTGAAGCCCTTAAAGAGGCAAATTTAAAAATAAGAGTTTTCTTTCTTTCCTCTCTGTTTCTTATTTATCTTTTCATGTTTCTCTTGGGTTGTGTGGTTCGATATCGAACTTTCCATTTAGTCCTGGTCTTTTCTATGCAAATACTTGGAAATCTTCTATCTTGTTGAATGTCCAAACTTTCCCCTGGAAGTATATAGTCAGTTTTGATGGGTAGGTGATTCTTGGTTGTAGATCCAGTTCTCTTGCCTTTCTGAATATCATATTCCAAGCCTTGCGGTGTTTTAGTGTGGAGGCTGCCAGATCTTGTGTGATCCTCATTGGTGCTCCTTGATATCTGAATTGTCTCTTTCTGGCTTCTTGTAAAATTTTTTTCTTTTACTTAGAAGCTCTTGAATTTGGCTATTATATTCCTGGGGGTTGTCTTTTCAGGGTTTAGTGTAGAGGGCGATCTATGGATCCTTTCAATGTCTATATTACCCTCTTGTTGTAGAACTTCAGGGCAATTTTGCTGAATAATTTCCTTTAGTATGGAGTCCAAATTTCTATTAATTTCTGCTTTTTCAGGAAGACCAATGATTCTCAAATTATCTCTTCTAGACCTATTTTCTTGATGTGTGAATTTCTCAGTGAGATATTTCATGTTTCCTTCTATTTAATCAGTCTTTTGACTTTCTTTTATTTGTTCTTGATGTCTTGAGAGATCATTAGCTTCTAATTGCCCAATTCTTGTCTTTAGAGACTGGTTTTCTACTATGATCTTTTGATTTTCCTTTTTGATTCTGTCTATCCTGTTTTCTAGCTGTTTGGTTTTGGTTTCCAATTTGCTTATCAATTTTTTCGATTTTGGGGCATCTTTTTTGAATTGCCCAATCCTAGCCTTTAGAGACTGTTTTTCGGCTATAATCTTTTGGTTTTTCTTTTCAATCTGGTCTGTTTGGTTCTTCAAGGCTTCCAGCTGGTCATTTCTGGTCTTCAATTTGCTTATCAATTCATTTGATTTCTGAACCTCACTTTCCAATTATGAAATTCTTCCTTTTAAACTGTTATTTTCTTGCCAGATCTCTTCCATCTTTCTCATAATCTCAGATTTGAACTCTTCAAGAGCTTGTGACCAGTTTTCATTTTTTTGGGAAGGTTTGGATATGATTACTTATTTGTTCTCCTCCAATCTAAATCTAACCCACTACACTGTACTTGAGTTGTTATGGTAGAATAGTGATGAGTGGTGGGGATAGGAATGTTGTTACATATTTTCTTTCTTTTTTAGACCCTTACCTTCTGTCTTTTTATATCTACTAAGACAAAATAGTGTTAAGGACCAGGCAATTGGGGTTTTGACTTGCTCAAGGTCACACAACTAGGAAGTGAGTCCAGATGTGAACCTGAGTCTTCCTGACCCCAGGCCTGGTGCTCTATTTACTGTGCTACCTAGCTGCTTTGTTATATATTTTCAAATACGTTTTCTTTGTCAAGCAAAAAATGGTTGCACAAAAGTGATATCTAAAGAGCAAGGTATTTGTCCCTCTTCTATGCATCATTCATATGTTTGCAAAAATTTAAGCTAACTAATATATCAGTCCTACTTCCCAAACCTTCAGTGACTCTCTTTCCTACAGAATGAAATGCTAACTCTTTAGATATTATTTAGTCTTCTACAATCTGGTTTTGACCTCCCTTTTCAGTGATAATTTGCAGTACTCCACTTCTCGAACTCTATATTCTAATGAAACTAGATATACTAGATGTTCCTAATTTTAATAGCACCATGCTTAGCACAAAGTGAGCATTAACTATTCATTCAAGACATTTGGGGATGGATATTAAAGGTATATTCCTAAGGGTTACCTAATCTCATTTGGGCACTCATTCAAACAAGGCAACTTGGTACCTCTCTCTAGTCAATTCAATATTCTTCTCTATAGTGGCTATTTCAAAGCTCACTGCTACAAGACTTCCCTACCACCTGCTCCTCCCATCATCTCAGCTAAGGACCTTAATTTTCATTTCTCTCACACACCCACAGCATTCTGTGAGTTTCCAGTTCTCTCTTCCTACTCATATCATATTATGTAGACATATTCTCCCAACTATCTCTTTCACTCTGAGATTGAATGAAGAGGTAGCCCTTGTCCTAGCCAAAGCAAATGTGTCTCCACACACCTTTGATCCCACATCACCTTCTTGTTTTCTCCAGTGTATTTCCCCACCACTATCATCTCTAGTTTCTCTCTTCTAATCTCTCCCTACCGGCTCCTTCCCTATTACAAACATACTCATGTCTCCCCCATCCTTAAAAAAATCTTTATTAAAACTCACTAGCTATCTATCTGGTTTCTTTCTTTAGCTTCTTGGCTAAAGTCCCTGAGAAATCTTTCTATACTAGGTATCTCTGCTCCCTTGCTGGATCTTCAACCAAATCACACTCACTAATCATAACCATGTCTTACCATGGTGCCCCCCATCCTTTTCTGGGCTCTCATAATCTCTCTCCTGGATTCTAGTCCCATATTACCAACTACCTTTTGGGGATTTCCTATTACATGTTCTATAGGCATTTCAAAAGTCAAAAAGCTTTATAACATTAAAAAAGCCTAAATAGAAATTTTTTTCTTTTACAATTTTGAAGTCACTTTCATATTTCTTGGTCCCTAATAATCATTATGGAGTATAACTGGGAAAAAACCTCAGCCAATTAAAAATTTTATTTGTTTGATTTCTGTATCACTGGAGATTGGTGTCTAGTAAAAGGGCCTTTAGTTCAGTATACTCCTGAACCTAATACACATTACCACCTCTTTATCACTTTTCAAACTCTGCCATTATTATCCACACATCCTAATTGATCCTCCCTGTAGAAACTAACCCACATATTTCATGTTTCAGAGGAACCAAGCACCACCTGGGCTGTCTGTCCTCTCTTATTTTTGTTCCCTGACCAGTCCATATCCTCTTCTCATTTTTGTTTTTCTTAACATAGTTTGGTTTACTGCAATCTTTCCATTTCCCTTTAGGTTATTTATATTCTTCTTCTTTTTTAACTGTCTACTGATACCTTTTTTATTGTCATTATTTCTCCTAGTATCTGAAAATATGTGCAATGTGCAACATTTATGTACTTTTCAGCTCTAAAGAATGAGGGAGTATGTTTACATGTCTCCCTTTTTTTGAGCCACACTTGTTCTTTATAATTTAGCAGCAGGGTTCCGGGATAAGATGGCAGCAGAGTAAGAAGCAGCTCTTAACCTCTCCTGACCGAAACACACAAAACTCTTCAAGGGGACATAAAAACAAGTCCAGACGAATGGAGGAACCCCACAACAGGGCACAGCGTGGAAGGTACGTGGAATCGAGACATTTCCAGACTATAAAGGGCTCTCACTAAATCGCGGGCTGAGCAACCACCCCACCCCCACCCCCTCCACACACAACATCAATATCTCTGAAGCCAGCTAAAAAGAAATAGAGCAAGTTTGGGGCACCCATCAAGTCATTGGCAGCTCCGGGGCCTGTTCCTGAGAGCAGCAAGATTTAGGACCCCAATAAGCCAAAGAACGCAAGTGAAATCTGAGCGCGGGAGCAGAGAGTGGACGCCAGGTGCAGAGCACGAGCTGAGAGCACAGGCACGGGCGGAGGCATGGGTGGAGGCAGACACAGCCAGGAACTAAAGCTCTGAAAACCTGAGTGGGGAACCAGTGCAGACGGGTATACGACTGTGGAAGCAGCGCCCTGAGACTTGTAAAGGAACCTCCTGCAGAGGATCAAGCAAGGGGTTCCACCAGGGGGCTTGACCTTGGAAAAAACCAGAACTCAGACATCAGGAGCCAATAGACCGCGGATAGACACTGAGCGCGAGGATAAACCTGAGAAGCTGCTGGGCTAATGATGGCTACCCAGACTCAGGAAGTTCAGAAGAGAAAGAATAACAACAAGAAAAAGAAGCCTTTAACACTCGACAACTTTTACACAGAGAAAATCCAGACAACCGAGCAAACAGAGGAGGAGAACAAACAAGCATCCAGACCCTCCTCAAATAAGGAAAACTCCTCACAAGCTATGGAAGAGTTCAAAACTGAGATTTTGAGGAAAATGGAAGAGATCTGGCAAGAAAATAACTGTTTAAAAGGTAAAATCTTGTAATTGAACACCAGAAATGACCAGATTGAAAAGGAATACCAGAAGATTATGGCCGAAAACCAGAAGATTATGGCCGAAAACCAAAAGATAATAGCCGAAAATCAATCCCTAAAGGCTAGAATTAAGCAATTGGAAGCTAATGATCTCTCAAGACAACAAGAACTAATAAAACAAAGTCAAAAGACTGAAAAAATAGAAGGAAACATGAAATATCTCAATGAGAGAGTGACAGACCAAGAAAACCGGTCTAGAAGAGACAATTTGAGAAGAATTGGTCTTCCAGAAAAACCAGAAATTAATAGAAACCTGGACTCCATACTAAAAGAAATTATTCAGCAAAATTGCCCTGAAGTCCTACAACAAGAGGGCAATATGGACATTGAAAGGATTCATAGAACACCCACTACATTCGACCCAGAGAAGAAAACGGTTAGAAATATTATTGCCAAATTCAAAAGCTTTCAAGCAAAAGAAAAAATCTTACAAGAAGCCAGAAAGAGACAATTCAAATATCAAGGAGCACCAATCAGGATCACACAGGATCTGGCAGCCTCCACGCTAAAAGACCGTAAGGCTTGGAATACCATATTCAGAAAGGCAAGAGAGCTGGGCCTGCAACCACGGATCAACTACCCATCAAAATTGACTATATATTTCCAGGGGAAAGTATGGGCATTCAACAAAATTGAAGAATTCCAGGTATTTGCACAGAAAAGACCAGGGCTAAATGGAAAGTTTGATATCGAACCACAAAAATCGAGAGAAACTGAAAAGGTAAATAAGATACAGAGCGAAAAGAAAGAAAACTTATAATTTTTAAATCTGCCTTTTTAAGGGCCTCAGTGAGATCTAATTATCTGTATTCCTATGTAGAGAAATGTTATGTATAATTCTCTGTAGTGAACTCTATTCACTATTATAATATTCACTATTATAGTAATCAGAAGAATAATTCACAGGGTGAGGGTGGAACACTAAATAATCTAAGA